>NC_090930.1:533596771-533899802 GCF_040938575.1 Ambystoma mexicanum
TGAGTTATCTATCTTTTTAAAATTATGCTCTGGCCCAGATGGGTGTGGTTTAGGTTCCAAAGCACATGGGGGAAGCTTCTGTCTGCCCCGCCTCCAGCTCGGGTGGCTCCCAGAGGCACTTCTCCTCCCACTTCTCCCAAGAAGAAGCCACTTTACAGCCCCCCCCAATATAACATTTGCCTGAGTCCATTGTTCAGTTTCCTGCAGTCCCCAGGTAATTCAATCAGAGAGGTGTCAACTCCTTTTGGTGGGGAAGCAGGATGCAGCTAGGCCTGGGAAGAGTGGCTGAGCAGTTTTCTCCTGTCGGGGGCAGTTGTCAGGCAGAATTCAGCTAAATGTCACTTTAGTTCCCAGTTTAAATCAAACTTAAAATTTTTACCTATACATTAAATAATGTCTTCCTTCAAGTCATTTCAGAATATAGTTTTACATTGTATCCACCTCTTAGCAAGTCTTTCCTTGGTCTGGTTTGGGTTCCTCTGTTCAGTTTTACACAAAAGTCTGGTGGTTTTAAAACGCCGGCTTTCTGATAGTGGTGAGTACCGGTATTGCAACCATTTTTGGGATTAAGAAAATGAATTCCCCACAGTTCTGAGTTGCTTTTTGGCAATCAGCATGGCCATTCCCAATGGTTTCAGGCTACTGTGTGTGTAGCCCAATGGTGGTTTTAGGCTGTGCCCTCTTGTGCTCACAACATAGGCAAAAATGGGTGGCAGCCTATTCTTCATGTTTTCCCAGGTCCATTCTCTTAAATCTAGGCATGCTTCCTAAATTCTAAAAGTTTCAATGCTAAATTATTTTTAAATAAACAAGTCAAGCCGGCTCGTACACAATTCTGCACAGATTATATTCAGATTTCCATAGGGAAGTTTTCATACTGGAAATTGGCAGAAGGCAGAAAAGTGATGTTAAATTGGACTTGAAGATATACGCGTCCGGTGCATTTTTAAATCCTTTAAATATGATTAGGAATTTAGGGGACATTTGAAGGTCATTTAAACTTTTGCTGTTTTCCTAAGAAATGCTGTGCTTATTTATTTTGATTTTTCCTATGGAAGACTAGTTATTATAATATGGTTTATCGATATGAAAAGAAGCAGTAGTGTGTGCATCTATTTGTTTACTTTCGCTGACAGCTCATAAGCCTTTTTTGGTATCATCTGTTTGTCAAAGCAGTCTGTATCGCCCCTCAGATGTCATGCTCCGAGCAGTTTCCCCCCCTCACCCATTGACATGTTGTGGGCCTGGGAGGGAGGAGAGGCCAGTGAAATAATGTCCAACCGCTTTATTCATTAACCTTTTCAATAACTTGCCATGGGGGTGTGGTTTAGGCACATTTTTAGCAAGAAAATTTAACTACAGAATAAGCAGGCGCAATATGGTACATTCCAGCACTGTAGTATAGCGTGCCAGCAAGAGGAAGAAAAGTCATCATTATTTATTGAAATATTATTGGGGGTGAGGCATCATTGACCCAAAGAAATCATAGTTTAATGTATGCCGAATTGACACAATGAAATAACAATTTAATATATGCCAAGGGCGAGATCCACCACGGCTTTGACAGTAATGTAATGCAAACCAATCTTGAGTTCTGTATAATTGGTGCCGTGATGCGGCATATAGCTCACTGAGGGATCGTTTGCATTTAGCGGCATTGATCCGGCGGCACAGCGGGCGCTTTTCGGAGGTAAGGCTTCGCACTGGAGACGTGGCCCACCACGTTCCACTCTGACCTTTGGCTGCATTTGAAGCAAGCCGTTCCCAACAATCAATGGCCTTTGAGGATCCATTTGAACATTTATAAGTCTTTTTTTCAATACGCTTATCTCAAATCACTTAGTGCCTGAATCACAAAGCGTTTTTCAATGGGAAAATCGTATTGAAACACACCTTGTGAATGATACCCTTAGTAGTTTGTGGGGGAATTTGCACCCTAGAAATATAGGTGTCTCAGCAGCAACATGTACCGCTTGGATAGTATGTAGTAGCACATGATACAGTGTTCAGGGCCATGCGATCACTCATTCTAAAAAATCTGTTGCTCACAGCAGTGTCTTTGCACTCCGGATCCACACCATTTTGGTAGACATCTGACAGTACCAACAATAATGACCCCTTGTTTTAAAAAAGAAAATATATTGTAATGACCATGAAATGATGAAAAGGGTGTCTTGGAATGTGTTGTGATACATATCATATAAGTACCCCAGTGGCATCGCTACGGGGGCCTAGAGGGTCCGCCCCTCTTCTGAAATCCTCGACCCCCCCTTGTGCACCTCCTACCTAAGGCGAGCAGTGACCGTGTTCTCTGTTTGTGGTGTTATTTGTGACACGCACTAAGGCAAATGTCTGCATATCACACGGCAAATACTCCCCTTTTGTCTCAAAGCTAGCAGTGATCTAAGTATGCATTCTGGCGGTGGTATGAACATGAGCACGAGCCACTTTTCAGGTGTCCCTGCCCGGCTTCTGCACAGCGACCTCCATAGTGAGCAGAGCAGCTTGCAGCCCCTTCCATCAGAATGTAGCGCACAAAACTGCTTATGATGTGCCATTAGTCACTGAATGGTTTCGTGCATGCATTCTGATGGGAGGGGAGGTGCAGTGGGGTGTGGGTAGTTGGTCTGCACAAAAGCCTTGTCGCTTGTGATTCACATATTACCTTTCATAGACGACCCCTTCTTTTGTCTGTGCCCCCCCTACTTTTGTCTTTGGCCGCCTCTGTGCCCCTCCTAAATTTGATTTCTGGCTACACCACTGAAGTACCCACACCTAAAACTCTTGGATGGAAGGGACATTAGGGCAGCAGCACAAAACAAAATAACAGCAGACATTCCCCAGATGAGTCACTGCCCATTGACATGGACAATCAGCTCTTGATATGAATTTCAATGGTCCATGTGGACTTTATTTAGTGTTGGCCCCCAAATCAAAATAAAAAGGAACATAATCAGTCCAGACTACTACGTTTTTCCCCAGCTCTTTTTGTTCCTCCTTTCCTCTAGGAACTGTGTTTAGGAACACATCATTTGTGGTGGTGTGTGTGGCGTAGTGAGCAGCGCATGGCAATGGCTGAGTTATGATTGCTTTACGAACCTTTAGTGGTGAATTTGTGGAGTTTAATTGTGTTGCCCTGCACCCACAATGTCCCTGTAACTAAATATGTTTCATTTAATTTCATATGCTTAAAATAACCACACGTCCCATTTTCAGCACATTTTTCACAGATTTTATTTCAGGGCAGGGCCTGGGCATGGGCATGTCCAAACCACCCACCACATCCAATGGGAAAGGCCTGCAGCCATAACCATGGGACATTTTACCAAGGGTGTGGCGCCTGGCCATGCCTCAGGCACCTACCATCCATTATGTTAACCTCAGCCCCTTCCATCCATTGTGTTAAATGGGCAGGTCTTGCAACCGTCAACCATGACCTGGGCTTCTCTCGGTTCCTCAGTGTGGCCAATGGGAATGGCCTATGGCCAGGCCGAGTGGTCAGTTGCGTAGGGCATGGACATGCGTCAACCACCTATTAGACGCTGAATGTGTCCACTTGGCTTTTCCCCAGTCATAACCCGTAGATAATTTGCCTTTAGCCATCCCTAGCACCACCTAACTGCCCAATATACCCTCTAGGTGTGCACGGAGGAGCTGTTGGCCCTGCCCCAGGTTCCTCCCTTAGCTCCAGTGTGGACACTGGGCATAGTCTTTGGGCATCCTTAGTGGACACATTGCCGAGGGCTTGGTCGTGCTCACAAAGCTGCTCTGGCTACTTCTACACGCCTGCATCACCTCCAAGATAGCCTGACTGCTAGATTCCCCTATTACCTAGACACGGGAATCATCATGTTTGGATGCCATTGTAGCGGAGACACCGTGACATCACCAAGCTGGAAAACAAGGAATGAAAGAAGAAAGACGTATGAGGACACGCGTTGGCTTGCTACCTGCTTGTCCTATGGGAAAACAACCGGGCGGACATCAGGATGGCTACTTAGATCTTCAGTGAACATCTTGCTAGCCACTGACCACTGCATCCTGGCGAAACGTTCCTACCACCACTTTTTCCGCCACGTCCCTTGCACCGGTTCACCCTGCCGCACCACCTTGGACAGCGGCCCATTGCTTCCTCGCTAGGTTTGTAACATAGGAAAGCAGGTACAGCGACTTAAATCCCACAGAAATAAACCTGAGAGAGTCTCTGTCATGCCACTTTCATTGACTACAGTCACTTCATGCTCTTCAGAATTTGATTTTGCAAAAACCTACAAGACCCCTCGGTAGTTTTAATCTACAGGGGGGGGGGGCGGCGAAGAGCTCTTCAAAAGGCCATCTCTTCACTAGTAAGTCTGATCACTTTCAAAAACTCTTTAGCATGCAAATTCAGATGCGAAAAAAATGGATGAGATCAAGTCCAAAGTTTTGTGCTGACAAAGACAGCCTGCTCTTAAAATGGCTAAAAGTCTCCCATTTGCAGTCGCGCGCCATCCATAATGTCAGAATCCGCTCGGCGCAGAAGTCGATTCCGCCGCCGCAAAGAAAGTGGGGCGCGCGCCCTTCTGCCATAAAAATGTTTTTATTGCGAGCATCAGCCTTGAGAGATAGGCCTCACAATGGGATTTGGTGAAGCCATTACAGGGGGGCCGCCCGGGTTCCATTTGCCTACAGTAAATAGAATGTCAGAAGTGTCAGGCTGAAATAAATATCGCGCTGGTTAAAGGGGAGCAGGGACGGCTCAAAGCCTCGTTGAGACGATTGATTTATCTGGCAGGCTGTAATGACTGCAGATGTGGATCTGTTATTCGAGATGAGCAGTGAATTTGATGAGCTGATAACACAGGGCCAGAGAGGGCTGGTTTTAATTACTGATGAGGAATTTATTTGTGAACCACTGCGATTTACTGGAGGTTTGTTCTGTTATTGACAAGTGACCTTGGGGCTTTTCTCTTTTGTTGGATCAAAAAAAAAAAAGCGAATTGTCTCCCCCGAAGTGTTTTTATCTGTGCAGGGTATACATGCAGTAAGGTCATTTCATATGATCCAGCCTTTTGTGGCTGCCTGCGTGATCCACAGAAGGGGTGCTTCTCAATTTCGCACCCCATCTGGAGTGTCATCTATGCTGTCCCCATGCATAAGGCAGGCATAATTTGGACTGACTAGCGCTCAGCAAATTTATCCTCTAATTTGATTTCACGGCCCCCATAACCATACGCACAAGGTTACAGTAATGCGCCGTTCTGATATTTAATCATATAATGACGGCTGATTTAAATGTGGCGAGTGCAGATGTTTTTAACATTGAGCATTCCGGGTGCCATATTGAGGAATTTGCAGTTTCAGTATTTACCTGGGGCTAAGTGGTTTAGCTAGACCCATTTTAATGTTGAGTGAGAATTGGCATGCCTGACATTTTCGCCTTGTCTTTGCACAGTTGCAGTTACAGGCCACGCGGTTGCGCGCGTAGGTAGACCGTGGCAGTTTTCAAACACTACACAGGTGCAGGGTGCACACATCTCTCACGGCGCAAACCCAATTAGGGCGGCTCAGCCGGGCCGGCCCATGAATATTCATGGTCCGACTGCACCGAGCAGAGCGCTCCTTAGGTGATGGAGACATGGACGGGACATTGCCCCGCCCCCTTCTCGAGAAAGGCACACAGTGGCTAACATTGTTGGTTCCTAGACTGAACAGTGGTGCAGAATTCCTACAGGGACATGCTTTCAACAATGCAGTTAATTCTTAAATAGTATATTCCAAATGTAACATTACAGCAGTGTCCCCTGTGCCTTAGCAGTCAGTGTTGTGAGCCCTACACAGCATCTACAGCCACACACACACACCGACCGCTCTATGCATTTATCTCGATAGAATATTTGCTTGAATGTATAATCTAATGTGCCTATCCATCAAGCTGTCCACTCAGCAGGACACCTAAAGCCATAAGCGGGCTACGGTTGCTAGTTTAGTCTAGTACATTAGTATGTTTTTCACAAAGTAATGCAAACAGTCTCAGAGCACTGCATAAAACTAGACAATTGATATTATTTTCAAATAGACAATAATTGACCTTCAGAACCGCTGGCATGATCCCGCAGGGCAGTGTAGTTATCTAATGTCTCATTTAATTCTGCCCCTCTTCTAAAAGAGAGCTATCAATCTGCCTCGTTCTGGGGTCCCATCTCCTTCAAATTGCCCTCTGTTCAGGTTACACCCCTGACCTGTCGCTTCCTGCAAGAAGAACTCTCCCCGATTCATTTTATTTTCTTAATAATGACACCCACACAGAGGCGTTGCAAGGGGTGGGGGGGGCTGAGGGGTCTATAGCCCCTGGTCTTTTGGTTGTAGCCCCGGATAGAATCTCAGGGGCTACAACCAAAAGGTTATAGCTAGCCCTGAGTCCCGCCAGTCACGACATTAGCTTAGCCCCTGATCTTTTCCAGACCTGTGCACCACTGTGTCCGATTTACTCGAAACGCACGTTTGTTGATGCTCCTCCCCACATTCTTCTCAAATGAAAGGTTATCTGTCTTTTTTGCGTGACATAAATATCCATTATGTACATGTACCCAAAATACAAACCCGAGCAGACAATGACCAGAAGAACAAACTTGCAAACCAGGTGAAAGACCACTCCAGTTACTCTCAACATCCAGCATACCACACTCATGTCCACATCCCTTCAGTCAAGGAACGCAAGAGATTGGACTTGAGTCTGGGTCGGCCTCTCTTGCATTTCCACATAAAATGGAACCTCAACTGTAAGAGTGTGCATCCTTGGGACAACAGCATGAAAAAACTGCCACCCCCAGGTTAACAGCAGTCTGGAATTCAGACATTTCAGTCTAGGATTAAACTCCTGCAAAAGGCGGCATCGCTCATGCTATTTCTCTCTCCTAGCCCCACCTAACCGACTCACCTCTCCATCTCTTGCCACCTAATACCACACACACACTGGCCACCTTCACACATAGCAGAGATCTGCCTGGTTAGCCTTGATGGAACAATGCCACTTCTCACCTCTTGATCCCTGTTATCTCACCCCCCCCCCCCACGACGCCAGATGATAGCCTGGTGCTGTGGCAGTGCATATCAATTCACAGACCTTGGATTTTCCCTTCCGCAGAATACAAAGTATACAAGTATCACCACCACAAACCGTATTGAATCATACTAGGACTCAGTACTTGGAAACTTCTGGCCTGCACTCACCAACTCAGGTTTCACATCTGCCTCCCCCTTCTACTCTGCCAGCTCCCAAATACTTCTTTTCTTGTAGAGCAAAGTTGCCACTATGACAGCGCTGCGCTTTATATCAACACTTTACATTACATTCAAAATTGCCAGGAGCTGGGAACTATTTCGTTCCTGGTTATACGTTTGTAAAGCCTGAGTAGCTTGACACCAACGGCTACCATTTGCTACATCTGGTTGCCTAGGCCAACTGGTAACATAAAAACCTACCTTTGTGAGATTAACTCTGTGTGTTTGGGAATGTGTATACATGAACATTCTGACACACCTGGAAGAGATCTAAAACATAATAGGTTAAATATAATGGACAGAAATGTATAGTTTTAATCTCATATGGGAGGTACATTTGCAGCATGCAATATAATAGTTCCCAGTTGCCAGAAGTAGCTCCTGCTTACTGGGAGATGCCAAATACCCAAGAGCTGCCTTTAGCTCCTGCTAATTGAATCCTTATTGTGTCCCCTGCGAGGGGTCAGAAATAAGAGCCGGGCACAAGGTTGTCATGTTTTCACAAGAATATATTTGTTAAAAGAAAAAGGGTTGGTAAAATGCCTCTATATACCTATGCTAACAAGGAGTTTTCATGCCTAACCAAAAACTAAGAATCGGTCCAAGTCAGGATGCCAACAACTGAAAAACTGCCCTTGTGTCCAAAACACCCTATCCTGACCTTCACACTATAAATAAATGACAACGCATCAGGGAGAACATCTTCAGCTGGCAAAAAATTGTTCACAACTCAAATAAGTACAATTCCAACAAAATGGTCTCCACGGAGGGAGCCTTTGCTTCCAGAGTGTGGCTCCCTTCCCCTGGATTCTCAATTGTAAGACAAATAGTCATTTGTGTAAACAGTTCCTTGGTATATTGTTTGGACTCACAAGATTCCTGTTTAGGCAACCAAGTTTGTAACAATCTTTCTTTAATGCAGCTGTCTCTGTGGTCTGGATAGCAATGTCTTTCTTTAACAACATGCTTTCCAGGATTCAACAAACAAATGACAATCTTCACTTTGACATTTCTTGGGCTTGCAAATTATCTGGTTTACTCTCCTGCCATGTTTCTTTATGCAGTGCCGCTTGCCTGGTGTACTCGCCTGCCAGGTTTTCACTTATGAGTGCCACTTGCCTGGTATACTCCCATGCTAGGTGTTTATATTTATATCAATAGCTTGCTTTCTTTCTTGTCAGGAGTTCTCATATATGTATTTCATTTGCCTGGTGTCCCAGACTTCTCCTATGCTTTTCGGTTTCATCAATATTGTAGCTATTACCCTTGGGTTGATATATATACTTGTTGTAATGTTTCTCTAAGTTTAGCCACACATTTACATTGGGGTTTGTCTTTCTGTTTTCAGGTATTCAAATAAGCCTTCATACTATTCTCAAAGTTACAATGCTCAAATCACTGTTGGCGCGGTCATTGGAACGCTACAGGGTCCCCACTAGCTATGGGTAGACTCACCAGCTTTTTCCAGTTTCTCCAGTTGTCTTCGTGCTTCTGCAGCATGCTGCTGTCAGCTCCTTTCCAATCCTTTGGCTGGAGACATTCTTCGGCCTTCCTCACGGCTCCACGGTTTTACGTCTGCTTCCCATTCAGGATCCGAAAAAGAGAGGGTCAGCTTTTTGACTCGCTGACTGCCCAGGACCTTTGTCGCGGTTCCAGCGTCTACACATCACTGTAGTCTCTGCTTCAGCATCTTCCCTGTGACAGCCTCGTTCACTCTGTCACGCCGGTACATACTCTTTGTGAGCCCTCAAACAGGAGCCATCTTCTCGTTTCCTGTCCCTTGGAACAGTGTGCTTGTTCAGTTTAAATGTGCCACGCACAGGTGTTTTACAAAAACAAGTGATTTCAGTTCATGGTACATGGTTCCAACTTCTGCATCTTCCTCGTTCCAGCACTTGGAGAATTCTGTGAGTTGAAGTTCCTAGATGTTATTAAACACATGGGATTGGAATAGTTCTTGTTATTGGTTTTACAATAAGGAACCTTAGAAGAACAATGTGTTATGTTGGAGCAGTGTGAGTTAGGGTCCTGGTTGTGTGTGTGGCTATACACATAGTAAGAAGGTTCACTTCTAGCACCATTAGGAATATGTATCTGACAGTATGCCATGAGGGTCTGGGGCATCAGAGGATCTACCTCATGGAAAAGTGTCTTGGGTATAAGGGATGTCTTCCTTATGGAAAAGGGGAGATACCACATCTTGTCTAGTGAAGCCATGACATCTCCCGGTAGCTGTCTCCTCCCATGGGATCCTCCCACATGTAACTGGCCCCAGGGTCAGGATCAGGTAGCGGCTGCTTTCCCCTGGCCACATGGGAAGAAGTCACCTCCGGGAATCTGTGATCCCTCCACTGGATTCGTCACACCCCTGCATTCTTTCAGTGTTCTATCCTGGTGAATTAAAAGTAATCTTGGTTTACGCTGCAGCCCCTTCATTTAAACGTCCACCTGGGCAACCATAAAGGGTTCAACAAGGTACACGCCTAATATTGCAATTTACGAACATTGATAAACTGTAAAATAGGTCACTGGGTTAATGCACCTGCTGCATGCATAGGTGTAAACTGCTATTGCTGGATTTGAATCATGGGAGGCTGGCATAACTTTTTGTAGAGTGCCATTGAGTTGGGAAGTGATAGCACCTTCTATTTAAAGCCATATGAAGTATCTTATGCAACTATATTTGCATATCATATGTGTATGTATTTATAAAATGGCGCATGCAAAAGCTGGGTAGGGAGCCACAGGTTGACCTCCTTCAGAGCACATTTGGGGATGGTTATCAAGATAATCATTCTTGCAGTTTTAACTATTGCATGGGATCCTGGACGTGCCTCTGCTAGGGGCATTACAGATTGAAAAGACAGCTGTGCCCGTGGAAAGCCGATCCTCAGAAGTGTAAATATCTGTCGAAAGGCAATTGGAAAACAGTGACAGTGAAGCAGCACAGATTCAACTAATCATAGCGCCAGAAGCCGCTCTCCCCAACAGCGGGCCTCTTAAAGACGCTCTCAGTGTTATTTCCCATGATTTCCCAGGAGAGCCCAAAGTGAAATGGAGCCAGAGGGCTTCTTAACCTTTGAGAATATTCCTTAATCTTTTTGCATCATTCTTGCTCGTCCTTCGCACGGCTGCAGCCTCGCTGTTTGCTTTATGTGACGTCCATTTAACTCTCGGTCCTGGCTACACGTGTACCTATAAAACAGATGGGAAAGTCAAACATTAACAGAGCGCAGATGAGCGAGGGGGCATTCTCGGCAAGCTCAAAATGCCGCAAGTTGCAACAGCATGCTTGGCAGCCAAGCAGAGCCAGGCTATTTTTTTCTTGCCATGCTTTATTTCTTGCTCTAACTTTTTAAAATAGTTTTTTATTTTTTATTTATTTGGTATAATTGCCGCCTATTGGGCTTTTAAAAAAAATAAATATCAAACAATGAAACAATAGATAATATAATGGCAATCAAATACTAAGCTCAACTTCAGTGAAATCAAGGTAATCAATGATGACATTAGAAGAGTAACACATCCTTAATTGTCGTCCACTGTTTAGTCAAATGGTAAATCAACGGAAAGTCATTACCCCGGAGGAAAGCCTCCTCAGACGCTTCCCTTTTAGTTGTTAAAAGTTCAGGACTACCATAGGCTAAAGCCATTTTTCCTAGGACTTTTCACTCGTCTTTCACAATCTATGCATATATAAAACAGAAAATCTGTTTGTTTCTTTGTTTGTTTGTTCCTCATACAATTCCACACCATTCCGCCAATCTGCAACACATTTTGTACCGTTACCTGTTAGGACCGCACGGATGTCACTGGCTAGATTACATGTGGACACTATGCCCTGTTCCTTGGATTTCAGCCCCTACACACATGAGATGGTTGCCTGGAAGCAGTGAAACATCAAGATGGTCGGAGAAGGACCGCACAGAACTAATTTCAAGCGTTGGGACGTGAGGAACAGAACTTCAATGACCACGTTTCAACGCCCTAATACGCACCCTTTCTGAGATATTTGCACCACAACGCGCAAAACATCAATGTGGTCATTGAAGGACCGGACTAAGCTCATTCTAACTGTCTCGATGCCAGGAACAATACTTGCGGGCAAAAAACACAGTCCAAGGCCAAAGGACACACTGTTTCCGAGATATCTGGACAACAAATGCACCGCAACATACTGCACCGCGCCTGAGTGAGGTGACCGGTGGGGAGAGCACACAGGAGGTCCCATTATGTTGCAGCACATCAATTCACCCCTCTCCTCCACATCTGCTCCGTGATTGTCAACAATTGAGAGTGTTATCATGTCTGTCTTCCAAACCCGTGCAAAGTATGGGCACTTTTTGATAGTTTAGCATAAGATGGTTTAACTGAATTACTTGAAACCAACAAACCACCAGCAACTACTAAGGACAATGCTGACCTGGACATAAAAACAGAACTACGTCACAACTGGATCACCACAATAGACGAAATCTCCAAAGAAAAAGCTTTTAACCCATCACGCTGTTGGGTGTCCTGAACCACATTTGGACTATTATGCTGCAACATTTGGTGCTGTGGGCTTAGAAAATCCAAGATGGCAGAAAAGCCCACATTTGCGCCAGGATCCAGGAAAACCACGCATGTGTCCCAAAGGAAAAACAGTAGTGCCGGTTAGCTCAGAAAGCGCTTTGAAATCACCTTTGTTTCTCTGAAATGCAAGCTAAAAATGTCTATTTTAAACATTTCAAGATATTCAAAAATCTCAATGAACACCAGCAGACATTTGGCAGAAGGTAGACTTGTGTGCATACAAAATCTGGAAAGAGAAAGAGCCCAAAATAATGTTCATAATGAAACTGGCTGAGCTGTGGATGTCAGCGGCGGAAGTGAAATTGGACTTAAAGCCACTAAAATCGAAATGTTTAAAATAAATGAGTGACCTGCTGTTGAGTGTCACATAGTTTGCAACTGTTAAATGTCATAGTTTTGAACTTAGAATCAGCATTCTAGCTGCATGTGTAAAAATTGCAAGTTTGGTTTGAATGTAGAAAACTGTGAACCAAAGTGACATTTAGCTGAAGCCTGGCTTAAAGAGATTGAATTCTGCCTGACAACTACCCCCGACAGGAGTTGAAACTTGATCAGCAGCTGTGTTCCCAGGCCTGGTTGCATTCTGCTGCCCCTGCCAAAAGGAGATGACACCTCTCTGATTGAAGTAGGGGCGTGGCACCTGGGGACTGCAGGAAACTAAACAAAGCACTGTCTTGGGCTCAGGCAAATGTTATATGGGGGGGTCATAAAATAGCTTCCTCTTGGGAGGAGAAGTGCCTCTGTGAGCAAGCTGAGCTTGGGGGAAGTGGACAAACCAGAAATTCCACCATGTGCTTTGGAAAACCACACCCCTTTGGGGCCAGAGCATAATTTTAAAAAGATGGATAATTCATAGTGCGGACTTGTAAAAATTATATAAATAATATCATTATTCTTGTGATTTTTCTGTGCACATTTTAAGAAGTGTCAGGACTCTGTGGTATATTCTGGGGAGTAGTAGCGGAAAATAAGGTTGTTACTCCAAATGTATGCATGTTAAAAATCTGACACTTTATCATCTGAAACCCATATCCCTTGTGCATATTTGTGTAAAATCTGGAAAAGTTTAGAGGTCATTATCTGGATGAAAAGGGCAGAATTCTGTCAAAAGTGGACACGACATCTTACAAAGACAGGGATCGGATGGTTTGGTGCTACAGAAAATATGTTAACTGGACATATAATATTAGAAAAATGGTACATAGATAAATGGGTATTTGGATCAGAAATAGATTTGTGTGCAATTTGACAAGGGGAGGATCCTCTGACCATAAACCTACCTCATCACTCTGACTCACTGTTCCCTTCTCAAATCAGGTCAAAGAGAAATCCTTGACCTATCAAATCGTGAGTGGGTTGGGCAAAGAAAGTTAGCATCCACACCCATTTTCAAAAGACATAAAAAGAGCCAATGGAACCCAAGCAGGGACATTCATTTTCCAACCTTCAACTGAATTCCTGCGCAGCACGCTGACAGAGACTCCAGACTTCAAATTCATCAATCTCCAGAGACCAGAACTTTGAACCCAGACTCCAGAACTTGTAGCAGAGAGGCCTGAATCCACAAGCTGAATCCTTTTTCAGCAGGCCTCAAAATCATTTGCAAACTATTCAATAGCTGGGCGAGCTGTTTGAATTCTTTGCCAAGAACTTTTGCCAGAACCGGTAGCAGACCCAGAAAGCAGTGCTGTATCCAGAGAGACCAGAGAACCAGAGAACCAGTACCAGAAATCGCTCAGAAGTCCAGTCCAACCTGTTGACTGATCCGTGACGAAGTCGCATTCCTGTCCAAAATATAGTGTGAGTACTCAGCCAGAACTGTGCAATACCAATCTCTTAGTTTAAAATAATCTAATTCAAACTATTTTAACCTATTGAGAACTGCATCATCAAAATCGTGTCCCTCCTGCTGCTTCAAAACTGCAAAACTGTCATCTGTCATTCTGAGCTTTACTTTTATTTTGAGAATCCACCTTCACAAAATCGTCCGTATCTCTTGAACCGTTTGTGATAGAAGCATGTAAAAACATTTGTCTTTTGCTTCCATTACGGAATTCCGTTTTCAACCTGGTAACCATCCCTGAATCATTGATAGGGCTGGCCTGAACTGATTTAAAGTAGCTATCACCCACCCTGAATCTCTTATAGGGAATTGAAATCATTTTTAGCCTATTTTTCCCTTCTTTGCATGCCACATTTAAAGTACTTTGCCTGTGTTTAAAATCATCCCTGTTTCTCTAAGCTTGCTGGGGGGGAATTGGAACTTTGTATTGCATGTTTGTTGGTATTCTTGAAGACTGTGTGCTCTCCTTCCATTTCCTTATATTGCATAAAGGGGGGGAGTGAATTGTCAAAAGGAAAAGTGATCACATTATCTCTTTTTGAAATCATATCAAATTATTTCTGTGCTGCATTCTTTTCCATCACTGCATTCATTGAAATCATAAAAGTATTCTCAGCTACCTTGTTCTTTCCGTACCAACTCCTAAGTAATAAAATAAGTGTGCTAGTATAACATTATCCATTGTTGATCGACATCATATGCACAAGTGTGCTATCAATATTAATTTATTATAAAAGTGTGATATATATCTATTGTTTAATTTTTCAAATAAACCTTTTAATTTGCAAAACAAACCTACTTCTTGGCTCAGTGGGGTCAAGGGGATTCTAAGAGAGGGGCGTTATACAAGGTTCATCATCCACATTATAACTTGTCATAAAAATATATAAATAAGGGCTTCCCTTGAGCAATCCCAGACAAGGCACTGACTTAGTGGGAATGCTTGATTGGAGTCATTAACAATGCAAAAAGACGACAGCAAAATAGTTTACCCCGCTACTCTGTGCCATGATAAGGAAAAACCAAAAACTTGAACTAGAATGGAGGGGAAAAAACAATTGTGCAAAGAAATTCCAATTTCAACAACAAATCCGCTCATACAAAAAGGAAATCCAAAAGCCAAAAGGAAATACTTCGACAACAGAATCATCGAAGCACCCAACATCTGAAAAGAACTGTTTAAAATCATAAAGAAAAATCCTTGCTGCAACAACACCCCTATACCATCACTGAGATTATGCAACGACCTTGCAGGCCACTTCAAAAAGAGAATCAGCACCAGCCAACAAATCATACAAAGCCGACCGTGCGACCCCAACATACAACCCATCCACCCATCTGAGGAACGCCAGAACATGCTCTGCAGCTTTCCCCAAACATGGGTGGAGACATTTGTCAAGCTGGTAAACAAAAGCAACAAAACGGGGTCCCCCATGGATCCCAGCTCCCCAGACATATATAAATCAATCCTAACACAAGGAACACCCATGGAATACTACAAAACCCTCTTCAACCAATCAATCTTAATAGGGAAAGTTCCACAATCCTTCAAAACATCATACATCAAGCCGCTCCTCAAGTACACAGCTCAAAACGTGTAGGAACTCTCCAATTACAGACCTTTCTCCAACATCCCGTACCCAGCAAAACTACTAGAAACATGCATTTATAGAATAACCCAAGAATTCATAGATGAACACCACCTGCTGGACCGGGCACAGGTAGGTTTCAGACCAATGAGAGGAACAGAAACTGCACTCCTTTCAATCTGGGAGAATCTATAGGCGAACGCAGACTCTGACAAAAGCACAGCTCTGACACTTCTAGATCTTTCTGCAGCATTCAATACAGTCAACCACAACATCCTCATCGGATGATTGGAAGACCTAGCCTTGCTATGGATTAAATCCTTCCTAACAAACAGAACATAAACCATGTGGATCAAACCCTTCAAATCCAATTCAAGAGATTACACTTGTGGAGTATCACAAGGATCATCCTTCTCCCTGCTGCTACTCAAGATATACCTGACTCAATCAATCAAGATCATTAAACGACATGGCCTCACAGGCTACAACTATGCTGACGATACACAAATAGCCTACTAAATACAAGACACACAATAAGAAAAAAGAACACTACAGAGCTGCCTTCATGAAATCTACAGCTGGATGAACTCGAACTACCTCAGACTCAATCCGGGCAAAACAGAAATAATGATCTCCACAAAGGGAGAAAACAATCACAACATCCCTTGGCCAATGGAACTTAGTACAGCTCCGGTTCCATCGATGATAGTAAAAAACCTGGGAGTCTTGATGGACAACAAGCTAACTCTAGAGCCACAAGTAAACACTCTAATCAAGAAATGCTTCTTCCTGCTAAGAGCAGCAAAAAGGATCCTACCATACCTCACATTCACTCACAAAATGCTCACCATCGTCGCTCTCATCATGTTCACAGTAAACTACGCCAATAGCCTATACCTAGGAATGCCAGAGCAACTTTTACAAAAACTCCCACGCATCCAAAACACTGCACCAAGATTCCTACTCAAAATACCATGAAGAGAACACATCACACCAGCCCTTAAAATGCTACACTAGTTACTAATAAAACAGCTAACAAAGTTCAAATCTATGTGCATAACGCACAGAGCAGTCCATGGCCAAGGAGCAGAGTTCCGAAAAGAGAAAATAAACATCTACCGCCCAACCAGACCGCTCAGATCAAGCAGCGACATCCATCTAAAACCAAAACCATACAACAAGAGAAAAATAGGAGCAACCTCATTCTCTCACCTTGCACCAAAAGCCTGGAATGAGCTACCAAAAAAGATACGTAACATAAGAGATCACCTTCTATTCAAGAAACTACTCAAAACCCATCTCTTTGCCCCATAACTAGAAGGAACAACCGTGGAGCACATACGCAGAGGAACGAAAAAACCCAGAGAAAACCGATCCACCCAAATCTTCCTAAATTAGATTTCATAACCAGAGGGAGGGGCCGGGGGTGGGCCCACTCCACACATAACACTATACCAAAAGGGAACGTAAGTAGGTTCAGATCACACTAGGAATGAATATAGAGGAAGAATATAGAGGAATCCGGAGGGAAGAGTAAGGATGGCATGTCAGCATACCCTCTAATCCACAGAGGAAACATAGGCAGCTAAGGATCGCCAACAGGGAAATGGGTAGGAAGCGAGCAGAACCCTGTAAAATATACAGTGCCAAAACCAAAACGGGGAACAATGCTTGCCTCAACCGGGTATGCAAACCTCTAAATGGCTCAGAAGAAAACTGCCATCCCATCACACTCATCAACCAGACGGACAAACCACAATCACACCCAGCAACCAGATAGACAACCAACAACAGAAACGCTATAGAATAATCTAAGATGTGGGAAAAATAAAGAAAGAAAATAATTCTAAAAAAGCACAAATAAATAACAACAAAATTCAATTTTCCTCATACGTTTCTCACACAGAATCCAACACAACCACTTCTATGCACAGCAAACTGCACATACTTCAGCACACCACAACAACAAACAACACAACTCTCACCAACAGCACACGGGGACCCACTTTGATCTGATAATTGCACCCAAGCTCAGCGCATGGTGAAAGCCAAACTGAAGTTGCCAACAGGACACCACTGCTCTCACTTTCCTACTCCCACTCCGCTCTACTAATCCCCTGACCCACCCCCCCTTTTTCTCAGATCCACCATAGCCCCTGGGGACCAATTCAATTGGTGACGGTGCGCTGGTCAAATACCTTTAACATAACATATATATGCACACATGCTAATTTGTCAAGTGGCGGTAAGGCCTGTACCCAGCTCCAGCCAAGCTTTGGGGTACCCATAGGCAGAACCCTTTTTTGTGGACTGGCACTCTAAGCCTCAGGCGGTAAGGACGGAAAAGGTTAATCTTGTGGAATGTCTCAAAGGTACATGTTTGTGTGCAGGCAGAGGGCAGAGAGAAACGTGTTGTGTTTTATATGATAGGGCCCTCTTTCTCCTTCTCCTTTTCTAAAGATGTGTTGTCCCATTTCCTACACAAATGTACCCTGTTTTCTGTCTCCCTTCAATTTAAATTGAATGGGCCTGATTCACAAATGATGCACCTACTGAAAAACGCTTTGTGAATCCGGCCCACTGTGTCTTATGCCCCACTCCAAATATACATGAGGGACAGTTCACACAAAGAAATCAACCCTTGCGTGCACATGCGAGGGGACGACATACCTGCATTCTCTGGGTGCAAATGACTGGACTCAGATTCACTTATTTGAAGAAGTGAACTCGCAGAATGTGGGCATGTCTAGGCAGTCACTGCCATGCAGTGCACCCCTGATTGGCAGAGGGATGTATTGTCATCTTCAGCAATCTTTGCACCCATTCCCACGTTCTTGGTCTTCTAAAATTGAAAAACAGGTGCACGGGAAAGTAGAGTGCTGCAGCAGGTCTTTTCAAATGTTGGCAGCATTTGCTTGCCACAAATATAAATTTGACCACCTGTATCTTATGTAACCACTGAATCAAGCTTACGTACTTTTTCATGTACCAGCGCCTCGATGCCTCTGGGCTGCAAGTGCGCTATACAAATGCAAATAAATAAAATCAAATAAATGCTCAAGGTTAGTATGTGCATTTCTCTTTATGTTTTACATTTTCGCTTTTCCAAACATCAGTGAAAAGGCAAACATTTCATTTGCATTAACAGGCCATTTCTTCCTACGATGCAGCTCTTTTATTCAGAGCGGAGTGCTGTAACAAAATATAGAAAATATGTTCACGGTTAGGAGGGCGCTCCTAGTGATAGTACGCATTGTGAAATATATTTAGATTAATATGTTAATATTTGGGTTGCTCATACAGTATGCACCCCAATCTCATTCTTCCTAATTAATATACAACCCCACCCTACAATTCTCAGCAAGAAACAGGTGGTTTGCTCAAAACTTGAATTTATTTAAATAGAGGAATTAGAGGTGAATGGTAGATGGCACAATATAATTTTCTCTGTTTTCAAAACAGAACTAAAATTCAGGGGGAACTGCATGTAATAAGAAAAATGGTACTTAAAGTCACTCACTATATGTCGACCCGAAAACTTGGGTTTTGACTACATGGGCATTTAAGCTCTAAAATAGCCCAGCCTTCATCAGGACAGGAGAATGTAATGAGAGATAAATATTCTGGCTTGTTGTGAGTATTTCAGAATGGTTATTTCTGAAAAAAAGTTAGACAACTTATTGTATCATTTGTGTGCCCTTACAACAAGTTTTTAATAATTATTAGGGAAGGCTGTACTCAATCTATGGAGTGGCACTTTCTGTGCTCTTGCAGAGAGAAGGGTCCAAGCATGGCGTCACCAGACTAGATGACATGTTTTTTTAAGTTGAACGTGTGTCACAATACTGGAGGGTCAAGAAAAAACGAGGTAGGGACGGTAAGCGCATTAGAAGTCATGTCATGCCTTGTCATGCATGTGTCTATACTTGCTATGCCATATCATGATTTGATAGATGTGGCTTCAAGATTGTTCTGCATCTTTAACGACATTCCCATCAAGTTCACCACTGACTACTCAAATGTTAGGTTCAAGCACAATGCACACACCAGCTTGCCACCGTCACATGGCAATTGAGCACTCCTCCAAAATGACATCAAACATCAGAGACATCAAACATCAGAACATTGCATCTCTTCAACTTACATACCATAGCCCCTGCAAATATATGCAAACATGAGAGACACACAAGGCTCCTCTCCCTATACAGGTGCCTCTATGCTCTCAACACAGAATGCCTGAACACAGAAGTGTATGCAGAGCTCAGGGTACCTTGGGTCTGGTTTATAGTCTTTGCATCGAAAACTTTCCAGCAAAAGTAAAATGCATCGAAAGGTTTCCAACAAAATGTTTTCAATCAAATGCATTTTTTTGTATTTATTTTTAAACCCTGTTTTTTACCCTTAAACACCCACCCCAAACAAAATGTACCCTTTATCCCACACATATATGCATTCAATGAAAACGTTTTGGTTGGAAAACCTTCAATGGAAAAAGTTTTGTTGGAAACTTTTTCGATGGAAGGACAGGATACCCTTTGGTCACATATCACCATAAACAGCAAAGCTTTTTTGCATTTTCCCCCTCCCCACACTTATATTTCCGAACTTCCACAGAGTCTGCGAACCAAACAATGGTAGCAGAGCCGAATATAAATGGAGAGATGTCGTTTAGGGGGTAGCCGGGGATAACATTTGCTATCATTCACTGACTGCTTCTTTGGTACCCTTTGCATTGCCCATGCTACCTCAGAGTATGGAGGGGGCAAGACAGACAGCGCTCTCACGTGCTGCATGATGGTCTCTGACCAATGAGGCTGTGTAAGGAGACGGTCCCTGAGCCCAGCTTTCACCCCTCTTTCCAAATGCTCACAAGTCCAACATCACGTGTAAGAGACTTGATGTCTGTGTTTCCCCAGCCACCCTGTTAGTGCTTAGTGACTCGTTTTCTTATCTGGTCTGACACAGGTTGATTTTTTGCAATCCTATTTCAGTCCCACTGCTGCTGCTTACATATATGCATGAAACATTTAGAGATTACTTTTTTGTTTTCATTGTGACAGTTAAAAATGACTATTGGCCCTCTCCACTTTGTTTCTAATAAAAAACAGTTCCCAACAGCCTGCAACAAAAATAATGTGTAGGATGGGGTGTAAACTGATGTGTGCAAGCTATGCATATTCAAATATTAGCAAAACAATTCTGCACAATGTGCCGTTTTTCGAGTATTTGCCTCTGACATGGGTCCAGCCTGCAAATCACAAGTTCGAAACTCAACAGGGCGGAATTAGCACTTCACCTTTCTGATGTTAATTAAGTTCAATTACTTTGGGTATTGTTATCGCCCTAAGAACCAGCAGATACCAGCATGCAGCACTATATCAAATCCTGAAATGATTATGTGGCATTACATTGCATGTCATTACAGGGGAAATTTAGCATGAAAGTGGCATATGTTCTCAGCAACTGGACATGTGAGGCTGTGCCATACATATGATGATTATACCAGGCACTAACCCATGCATGTGAGGCACCGGCATTAGATGGCATTTCTGAAACTTGTGATGCTGCACCTGGCATATGAGGGTAGCACAAACACATATGAGACTGCAACTTCCATATGGGGACCTTACTTACCACTGGTATGAGACTTTGGGTGGCATTCGATGGTATTTCTGATGATTTGGAGACCACACTTTGCATGAGATGGCCGCACTTGGGCATGTCAGACTGCACCTTACAGGTGACATGCTTGATAGGCGAGGCTGTACCAGGCATAAAAAGGCAGTGCCTGCGTATAGAGGGCTACCTACACCTGGCATAATATGACCTGTTATGGCTGCACCTGAGTGTGTGGGGCTGCACTAAGCAGGCTATAATTACCTTAAGGTGGCAGTAGCTGGCCCTATGCAATTGTATGGACATATGAAGACAATACCCCGGCCTACCTTGGTTCTGCTGGATGTACCCCTCTCATATCATGAACTCACTTGTAGCATAAGAAGGTAGCGCCCCAGTTATGACATGGTTAGCAACTAAAATAGCGCTGTGTCTGTTTCAGTAACTATTACGCATTAGCTTATATAAGTTTTTTTTTTATCTGCAACATCACTTCTGGGTATGTTGCCAATTATGATATGACATCACTTCCTGTGTTGTCATCAGAGTGAAAGGTCATGTGTGATCACTTCCTTTAATGTCTTTAGGTGTGTAACTTCACATACGCTGCCCCAGGCATTTTGATAAATGGACGCCCCTAGTATAAATGACAGCAGCATAACACATTAACCAGGATGGCATAATTTACGCTCATGCATGGCCTGATAATGGTCTGAGGCGCATTGTCTGTGATTACGTTCACAAACATAAGGTTTGTGAAAAGAAAGCAGATACCGAAATACATTCTACATATTGTATTCACAATATTGCTAAGAGCTGGGTGGAGAGATTTGCGAGCTGCCCCCAACTGTTCAAGACATGTCAATCACTCCCTGAATTGTTGTGCCATGGTGGTATGTATGAGATAGGTGCTTTAAGAGTTTGTTTTCCCATGGGTTCGATAAAGGGCAAACCATGCGTGTTTGAGCATTTCAGCTGCAGACCCAACAGTATTTGTTTGGGTGGAGTTTGCCACTAGTAAAATAAAGGCAATCCGGTCCAACTCTTGGTGCCTATAACACAAACAGGCACCCAAAGGGTGTACACACAGGTCATTATGCACGAACAAGGATGAAGGAGTGTGCAGATTTGGAAGTGCAGACATTGACTCTGAGCAACCAAGCAAAAAAATAGGATATACGTGATTTTTTCGAAAATATTTTACCTACTGGAGAAGTGACCAAATGTATTTAACGTAAATACAAAAATCACTTTTTACGTTTTCTACTTTTTTTGATAATGCGGGGGAGACCCTCCACAGCCCCCTTACCCCTCTCTACCCTAACGAATATCCTTACCCCACCTATTATGCACTATACATCTAGCACATTACCTCCCATTTTCGGTCAAATAAATTCGGTCACTTCTCCTTAGATGAAATTGTATTCGGTGAAATCTATGGCAACAAAAAAATATATATGTGATGCAAGTCACAGTGCCCAAATCCCCGCGCCCGATCGCGTTTCATTCTTCAACACTGTGTCATGAATATCACTGTTTGTCCTTTAAAGCAAGTCCTGATGTACTTTTAGACGCAATCCTTTTAACACTGAGGCATTTCTTTTAGGAAGTTTTGGTAGTGTCAGCCTGAAGTAGTGCACTTTTATGGGGCCACATGGAATAAGGGCACTATTGCGGGCCAGTCCAACTGGATTTTTGTCATGTCAAAGCAGCAGCAGCTTTATTTTGTTATACAAATGTATTTTTATTTATTTATACTTTTTTATAGTGCACTTAACCCGTGGGCCTCTAGGCGCAGGTTACATCTCCGATAGTTCCAACAGTTAGCAGGCAAAAGCACAGTTACTGAAACAGGTGAGTTGTTTGTCTCTTTCAGAACAAGGTTTAGGACGGCTCGCCTCTCAAGGCAGGAGGAAGAGAGCTCCAGAGCGTGGCCGCAGGGACGGGGAATCTAGTGCCTCCAGCTTTGGCACGCTTGAACGGAGGGGTGCACCAACTCATGAGTTTTAAAAAAGCTGTCTGGTTTCTGTAAACAGAGTGGCTTGTTTTTCCAGAAATCGCTCGAACACGAGCAAGACAAAGTTATGTAAGCATCGGTGTTTTAATGAACCCACAGTGTTGCAAATTTAAACCAGCAAATGATCGTAAAAAGTGGCAGGGAGCGATCGACATCATAGACAAAGCCGCACCCTGCAGTATTCGGGATTGCCATGTTGAACGTGCACCTTAACGCGGCTGGTAAAGACACATGCTATGTAATGGGAGACGACCGATATATGCAGGACTGTATTTATATATAAATGCCAATAAAAACATTTTAAAATAAATAAATTAATGAGGCTGGTAGATAGCTTCCTCCCACAGCTCTAGAGGCCGCGGGAACATTGGTTGTAAGGACGCACGCATCACTTCAATTTCACGACAAGGTCTCCTGTGTGCCACTCCGAGACCATGGAGTGACAGGAACAGGCGTGCTTTTATGGGAAAGAGAGGCCTCATAATCTTCAGGAGACAGCATTCAAACTTCATTCCCCCTTCTGAGCGTCTGTAGATCGGAGGTCTACCCTCCATCAGGTGCCATGTTAGTGGCCAGGGTAGCTGTGCCAACATACCATTGCGATTAGGGTGTCCAGATAATAAAAACAAAAAAATGGACGACTACAAACATAGAAGTACGACTACAAAAACCCACTCCCCCAACCCTCTTCAAACCCCTCCACCCTGTCTCTGGTGGAATTACAAAATAAATAATAAATACTCTCCAATGCCAGCACTGTTCCTTGATATATATGGTGCTGTAATTGTAAACATGCACAAATATAGGTGCCTTTCCTTTTACCTGCCTTGATATCTATCTGTTTCTCAGCTGTGTGTCCTGGGGCACGAAGTGTTAATGCATAGAGCTGTTACCTCAAAGGTTGCGGGTTTGAATCCCTCCGGGGATGCCAGACATGTGGTTACAACTAATAACATCTTTGCTTGAATTATAAATGTTATGTTAAGTAGATTGTAAAGATTTAAGTGGTCACCCTCTATTTCTCCAAAACCGAGACAGGGTTTTTAAATACAAAAAGCTCTCGGGAGTCGGGACAGGGAGACCGGGACGTCTGGTCACCCAAAACGGTAAAACCACGCTCCTGCTCTTGAAGGGCGGGGCCTCGTTGACCTGTTTCTGCTGGTGCCGTCTGCCACCCAGGTATCTGCGACCTTATTGGTGACGATTTAACCCCCCCCCCAGCCCCCCTGCCCTGCAGTGTGCCTCTGCCAGCTAGGGGATTCGTTTCCTAAAATGTGCCCTGCATAAATGCATAGTGACCAGGTTCCTCCTCCTAGAGGGACTGCTCCTCGCCTCCGACCCTTGTGAACTCAGAGCCCGGGCCATGTCTTCCCACCAACCATCGAGGCGGGCAGGGGGCGGGGTGTCGAGCCGCGTCTTTTATAACAACAATCAGCCTTTGTAAGGTTCCATTCCAGGCTAATGGCTGGTGAAATTGTTCCACTTAGCTAAAATAAAATGAAATGAATTAAAGAACACGGAGGAGAGCCCACTGGAAGGGTTATTGCTTTTCTCCAAAGACACAGTAGCCACAGTTTGTCTGGTTACTCATCTATCAGCGACTGATGGCGAGCATAAGAACCTGGAAAAGCATGAGGGTTAAATTGGGAGCCATACATTCCCAAATGCCTCTGCGGTCGCAAAAATGCATTGCGAATTTACCCCCAGGGCCTGATTTACGAAAGCGTTTTACAGTGGTGCAATTCCATTGAACAATGCGTTGCAGATCAGGCGTCGAAACTGCTGATTGCAAACGGAACTGGGCACAAACCAGAAAAGTGGGAAAGATAAACCTCCACGCAGCCAATACTAAGTTTTTGAAGGAAACCATAGTCATGAAATGGGGTGATGAGGTGGAAACGGACGGGACCATAACACAAGTTGGCAATGTATTACATGGTATAAAGTTCCCAGATATGAACCGAATAGGTATATTATATTGCAAGTCAGCTCAGAGTTTCCCAACCTCATAAGGGTACCCATGTCCCTCTTTATGGTCACGGAACTAATCTTCTAATGTTTCCTAGAAAAACGACACGAGCAACACAGGTTCGATCCCCGGGTCCGCGCATTAAGCGCGTAATAAATAACCTATCATTTGGGATTCAATATTCTATCGAGCCCCTAGAGAAGCTAAGGGTTACGCTGCACTGCTCGTGTACACTAGTGTTGCACGCGTATGAAAGCAGGGTGCAAGGGCAACCTCTCGTGTCGTGAACCCGCTCCCGCCTTTGTTGTTTTCCGAATTCGCGGGTGTTGACACAGCTGATCTTTCAATGCTTGATGCTTCAGAAAGCATTGCACGGGTGTTTGCAAACTGTGCTTCACAGCGACGGAGGGGGGCGGTATTTTGTGGGGTGAAACTCTTTATCAGCGATGTAGCTGGAATGGTTAACATTTCACTGAACTTGGCTAAAACGTACACACTGTTTTCCACTTCAGCTAAACGGTGTCTACACGGCTTTATTGCACGTTAGCAATTAAAGAGAAAACGGCCAAGACTCTGATCTGTCACAACATTATTTTGACCCAATTATGCAGAGCATTTGAAAGAAAAGACGTCACCTTTTACACTTGTGGTACATGATACATTGACAATGAAAAAGACCGTCTCCCAAATGGGACAACGCGGCTCACAAAGCACCTGGCCCTGCAGCTGGAAAAATAAAGTGTCATATCAGGATGGGGTCACATTTGTCAAAGAAAAACTAACAGGAGGATTTCTTTTGTCAACACACGAGATGAGCGGCGCGATAAGGGGAAATTATACCCTCTGATCTCCCCTTCTGTGATGGAAGTGACGGAAGATTAAAGCCTCACTCCGGAATTTCATTACTTTCCGACATTTGTCATGCAAGGCAGGGTTTGTAAGGGAAGAATGCTGCTGGAGAGGGGTCAGATTGTTTCATTAAAGACGCCAGATTATTTTTTACAAACATGGTTCCGTGTGTTTCGTCTCTTGTGTGCTACAATGAGAATACACAAATGCAGAAGGGCCGGCGTTTCTTTTGCCCACGTGTGCCCATGTAAGGATTTTGGGAGTGCCCACAACCTGGCAGTGTGTGCAGAGCTGGGGAGTGATGGGAGCTTGTTGGTTTTTACACGCTACATGTATGCGTACTTCAAGAGTGATTATGGCGCGAGAGACTGGAGATAATGACCATAGCTTGTCCATCGCACGAGTTAAAATAAATAAAAGTACATCGGATGACTTTTTAGTGAGTAATGTTGGTGGTCTCTGGCCCCTTTTTAGTAAAAGATGGGTGCCAGGAAGTACCTCTCCACAGTATACGATAGGGGTGATGCTAAATAACAGGATCATATTTTGTATAGTGGTTAATGCGTATTCATTTGACTTCTAAGCGCTATAAAAACAGGTGGTACACACTTTATCAGGCACGCAAAGAAGAAGGGCTCAGTCAGCCTTGCTAAAACTCAAGCGGATGTGTTTCAGGCCAACATCAGGCCAACACAGATGTCCAGGGCGAGCGCTTAACTTGATGAGCTATCTCTAAGGCATGTGATATGCTATCATTACAGTCTATCATTACAATAGGACCAATTAGTGGGCAATGGTAATCGCATAGCAATTCTCTTGGAAACCACTTGTAGGCAATGTACTCTATGTCAGTTACAGATATTTTTACCTTTCTTTAGCACTAGTTCCTGGCTGTCCCTGAGGGCTGCGCCATCTTAGAAGCTGTTGGGAGCTCTCAATACTCATCTGCATTCACGCACATAACAAATGCACGTAGCCACGATTCCTGTCAACCTCCTTTATTAACTTCACCTCGTAACTAACTTTTCCCTCTCCCTGTCCCTCCCCTTCCGCCCTCTTCCCGCCTTGGTGTGTCTGTGTGTCCTTAAAGGGGCTGCGTCCCTTTTAACCACGTACAACACCTCCCCTGTGCTTAACATGAAAGTCAGGTTACATCTGTTCGATGAGTCTCACTGGTCTCTTTACTGTTCTGAGGGGTCTACCCGGAGATTCCCTGCTTTCACCAATCGCGTCGACTGGGGTTTCTATTTCATCTTCCTCACTTGGGTCTTCAGCCGCTGTCTCTTGTGTCTCTGGCTCTTCAAGATATAGTCTCTTAAAGAATGAGGAGTTCCGGGTGATGTCCCCTGGTTCTCCGGTCGCCGTGATCATAGGTCTTTTGATGGCTGTGATGACCCGGGGCTCTGGGCTGTAGTGCGTGTTTGTTTTCTTACGCTGAGTTTGCCGGACTAGGACAGCTTGTCCTACCTCTAGTTAAGGTTCCTCAGCTCTCCTCTTTCTGTTGGCCCACTCTTTGGCCTTCCTCTTCTTTATGGCGTCTTGTTCCCTGATGGCCGTATCTTCTTCTGGTGTGTAGTCTTCCCACTGGGGAATGCGTGTTCGGGGTTGGTATCTCACCATGAGCTCAGCTGGTGGCTTTCCAGTCGTGTCGTGCTGAGTGTTCTTGTAGCTTCTGAGCATACTGCAGATGGCTTGCGTGTGGGGTATCTGCTCCACTACAGCTTTTTGTCTGGTTAGTTTGATGGTGGCCATGAACTGCTCCACCATTCTGTTAGATTGGGGCCACAGTGGTGTGACCTTCTGTGGAACCCTAGGTGGCCCGCAAGCCTAGCAAACTCGTTATCTGTCTTGACAATGTTCCGGATGCCCCACTCGCTGAGTAGCTCATCTATGATGGGTGCTGTTTCTGTGAATGATGTCGATGGTATTTGCTTGATGAATGGGAATCTTGAGTATTAATCGATGATTACCAACAGGTATCCACCTACTTCCAGGGCTCCATAGAAGTCCATTGCGACTTTTTACCAGGGCCTTGTTGGAATGTGGTTAGTTGGAGGGGGTTCGGTGTTGACCCCTTTGCTGCTAGTTGGCAGGGCCTGCAGTGCATCAGCATGTCTTCAACTACAGCGTCCATGTAGGGAAACCAGACGTGATTCCTGAGGATCTTTTTTGTGTTGTCAATCCCCCTGTGGCCCTCATGGGCTAGTGTTACTAGGGTCCTCCTTAGGTCTCTCAGAGCTACTAATCTGTTTCCACAAAGTAGTATGCCTTCCGTGGCTATCAGTTCTCTGTGTACTTTGGCTAGCCGATTGAGGTCTTTCTTGTCTGCTTCCTCCCCTCTGTTTCCTTTTTTCTGGTGCTCTCTCCATTTGTTGGAGCGGGTGAGGGAAACAGCGGCTTTTATCGTTGGTTCGGCCTTGGCCTTGCTTCTTTCCTCAAATATTGCTGTTGAGATCGTCGGTGGCATGGCATTTGAGGACAGGTAGGAGATGTATTCTTCGGCCTCATGGGCCAGGGCATCGTCTTTGTTATTCGTAGGGTGCCTGGACAGGTCGTCTGCCGGGTTGGGTTCACCCCCGGGTTTGTAGATGATCACGTAATCATATTCTTGTAGTCTTATTCCCCAGCGCTCTATTCGGGGCGGCATTTTGGTTTTGGGATTGCCAAATATCGAGAGGAGTGCCTGATGGTCCGTTACGAGAGTGAATTTCCGGCCAATGACAAAGTGGTGATATTTTTCGCAGGCCCACACTGCAGCGAGGCTTTCCCTCTTGGCTTGCGAATAGGCCCTTTCTGTGTGTGATAGGGCACAGCTGGCGTATGCCACCACCGCATGTCGGGCGTTGTCCTTGGCGTCGGGCTGGGCAAGGATGGCTCCGAGTCCCACTGGACTAGCATCTACTGTAATGATGGTGTGCCACTCTCGATGAAAGTATGCCAGCTGGCGGTTGTTGGTGAGACTCTCCTTTATGGTCGTGAACACGGCTTGGCAGGGTGTGTCCCAGACAAAAGGTTGGTCCTTTTTCAGGAGGGTACGGAGTGGGTCGGTGATTGTGGTATATTTCGGGAGGTAGCGCGCACAGTATCCCGCCATACCTAAGAAGGAGCGTAGTTCTGCCGTTGTCGTGGGGGCTTGGAGGTCGGTAATGGCCTTTATCTTGTCTGGGTCGGCTGTTATTCCTTTGTTTGAGAATATGTGCCCAAAGAATTTGAGGCTAGTCTTGTTGATGTCACATTTGAGTTCGTTTAGTGTCAGTCCCGCCTCTTGGAGGTTCTTGTAAACAGCTATTAGGGCTTTATCGTGCTGTTGCTGGTCCTTACCAAAGATCAGAATGTCATCGCTGTAGTTTAGAGCATTCATTTCAGATGATATCAGGCGTCTGATTGTCTCTTGAAAGATCTCAGCAGCAGATGATATACCAAAATTTAGCCGCTTGTATCTAAACAGCCCGTCATGCGTCGCAAAGGTGGTGATGGGTCTTGATTCTGGGTCCAGGACGAGCTGGTGGTAGCCCTGATTGAGGTCTAGTTTTGAAAAGTGTCTCACCTGATTTAACCTGATAGGCATGTCTTCCAGGCTTAGACCAGGGTGTCTCTCCCTTTGGATGGCGGTGTTTGGGATGCGCATGTCGACGCATATGCTTAGGCGTCCGTTGTCTTTGGGTACTATCACTATTGGGGATACCCATGCCATTGGTCCTTATGCCTTCTCTATGATGTCATTGAGGAGGAGGAGCTGGATCTCCTTTGACACTTGTTCCTGAAGGTGGAAACCCACTTTACGGGGGTGTTGTGGCACTGGTGTGATGTCGGGGTTGATGTGTAGTTTGATGGCCGAGTTTTTGAGCATTCCTACTCCCTCAAATAGTTTGGGGAACTGATCTTTGAGGTCCCCTTTCGCGAGGGGTCGGCATGTTATTGCCATAATGGTTTCTCGTGTTGAGGGGTGTCTCTTTATAACTTCTGACTGGTCGTATTGTAGGTCAATCAGTGCCAGGGCGCTGTCCGTTCGGTAGCTGAGGAGGCAGCGGCCTATGGACGGACTCTTTAAAACGTGGATTGTGGATGTCACCGTGAGGTCGCAATGTGTCAGATCACATTGAAATTGCCCCTTGGATGTCATTGGCAGGGCTGTTCCCCATTGGAAGATGTGTCTTCTGGATTCTCGTAGGTGGTATAGAGGGGCGATGTCATGATACAGGTCTTCATTCATGACGTTTACCATTGCTCCAGTGTCGACAACAAACTTGTTCCTAGTGTTTCCCATTTGTATCGTCACTCTGGGGGCTGAGGTGTCTTCAACATCGACGCTGAGGAGTCGGAAGTATTCCCTATCGTATCCGTCTTGCAGGTATTGAGTTTGTTTGCTTTCCCCTAGTTGATATGTTGGTGGAGAGTTGGTGTAAGGGTCTATGTCTAGTTCATGAGGTGGAAGGGGGTCCCTCATGTATGTCACGCCATGTTCCGGTGTTCGTATTGGGTCTCGTTGGCAGATGTCATACAGTTCATGATCTTTTCTGTCCGGTTCAATCTGGAGTCCTTCTAGTGCACTCACAGTGTTCGGGCATTGATAGGAGTTCATGGGGTATGTTGCATTTCTTTCGATGGGGCGTTGTTGTTCCGTTTGCATCTCTGTTGTGCGGCTGGCAGCTCGTTGGCGAGTTGAGCTCCCGTCGGGGAGTTGTTCCTTGCACATCAATTGAAAGTGGTTTTCCATTCCACATCTTAGGCAGCACTGGCCGATGGCAGGGCACGGTCCTCTGTGTGGGTACTCAAACCCATTGACGGTCACTCTGAGTCCTTTGGGCAGAGTATCTGGAAGTGTTCTGTTTTTGCGGGGTCGGGTATTGGGAGCAGGGGCTTACGGCTGCGATGATGACGCCCTTTTTTGGATTTTCAATAGCTGTGGCCTGGACATCAACTCTTTCGTATACTCTTGCCAAGTTCAGTACTTCTTTTCGGGAAAGGGGCTTTTTTAGGAGGTGTTTCCTAAACATTGAAGATATGCACCCTTCTATTATGCAGAGTCTTATCGCTTCGTCATTGTTAAAGTTGGCAAAGTCACACTTAGTTATCTTCCTTTGAAGGCGGATGACTTATGGATTCATGAGGGAGTTGACCACATTGATTGAAAGTGTACCGCTCATAGTCACGATTGGGTGATATGACAAGTTTCTCATTGATGGCTTCTAGGAGTTTCGAATAAGTGGTGCGGTCCTGTGGAGGGATTGTGCATATGATGTTTTTGATTTCTCTCCCTGCCACGTTGGCGAAGATGCTAAGTATGTTGGGCGGGTTCTTGTGTGCCAATGGCACCTACGAAGTCCTCGAATTCTTCTACCCACTCTTCCCATCGCTGACTCTGGTCGTGATGTGGGTTCAGTGTGAATGGCGCGGGTCTTCTCATTAAGCTGGCGTGGGAGGAGGGTGCTCCTGGTAGTGGTGGTTGGGCGTTCGCGTCTGCTGCATCTGGAGCTGACATGATGGCACCGCTAGGTGTAATGCAGCATCTTTGGTGTCACTTGAGTACTGGTCTCAGCTGTTTCCTGATGTCACAGTGGCCAAATGGGGCGAGGTGGTGGGTTCTGCGGATCAGAGGCACTGTTCCTCACGTGTGCGTGTGGCACTGGTTTATGGCATGGGTGTGGGCACTGTGGGACCACGTATTTCATGCACTGGGTGCGTGTGTCCCTTGCAACATATTTCCTTCCTGCTGGTTGGTCAGGGTAGGGCCACTCGCAGGTTGCTCCTTATCCTTTATGCTGTTCGTTTTTTTTTTTTGTAATGTCACTTGATGGGAGATGCAGGGTTGTCTGCGACTGGGCCCAGTGCTTGTTGGCGCCGCAGTTATGGAGTGGGGAGCGCGGGTATTTTCACTCCGGGCATTGTTTCCCTTCCTGGCCCCTGGCAGAACTCCTTACTTGTTGGTGGATGCGTCCGCAGCGGTTCGTTCTTCTCTTCCTCTCGCGGGTGGGCGGGATGTGGCAGCCGGGCCTGCTGCACAATGTCGGAGTGCAGCGGCAGCGGTCTCCTGGGCTCCGGTCGAGGTGGCTCTGCGGTTGCAGGTCTGTCCCTGTAGCGAGACGCACGGGCCTCTCTTTGAGCATTGAGCACACGGGCCCGCAAGGACAGTTAGGCGGGTCTGGAAGAGTTGCTGGGCGCTCGAGCCCACTGTGCTTGACGGGCACACAGGCCCTTTCCACATGCAGGGCACACAGGCCCACCTGGTCAGCTAGGCACACGGGCACCCGAAATTCGTTGGGCACGCAGGTCCGCCTTCACTGCAGGGCATGCCGGCCCACCTCCTTGCTGGATTTGCGAGTTTGCTCGCACTGCCGGGCACACAGGCCCTCCTGATTTGCTGGGCGCTCAGGTCCGCCGCTGCTGGACTCACGGGCCCTCCACTGCTGCCATCACACGAGGGTTTGTGTCGGCCTCGTCGCCAGTTGTTGGGAGCTCTCAATACTCATCTGCATTCACGCACATAACAAATGCACGGAGCAACGATTCCTGTCAACCTCCTTTATTAACTTCACCTCGTAACTAACTTTTCCCTCTCCCTGCCTCTACCCTTCCGCCCTCTTCCCGCCTTGGTGTGTCTGTGTGTCCTTAAAGGGGCTGCGTCCCTTTTGACCACGTACAACAGAACCTCTGTGATTAATCATCTATTCTGCCAATAAACACCACAATTAGATTAATTGTATGTTGCTTGCTTTCAGGAAAATGAATTGTGGAAAAATGCTCAACTGGATTTTGCCATTGAGGGACGTCGGTGAATGCCAATGAGTTATCAGAGCATATGCCAGGCCACAAGATGTGCACTTGTGTGCTGTGCGCAGACCTGGCATTCCCACATGAGAGAAATCCACTTTAATGCCTGGCCGAGGAGTACAACTTGAAATCTTGCACCGTGCCATATGTGTCTTCCGCAGTTCAGAAATTCTTTAGGACAAGGGCACAGCCAGTCAGCTTGGCCCCTTGTGGGCTAAAAACCACCGGTGACCTTTAAATGTTGCCATTTTATTCCCACAGAAGGCAGTTTCTGGGCTCCCCTATGAGAGTTTCTTCAGATATGGCGATAGACACAGATAATAATGCTCAAGTCAAGGCGTTTGCCATTAAAACATGTATAATGACTATAGCACGAGTAAAGCGCATTGAATCTGGTAGCTGCTTAGTGAGCAGCGGTGGGGGTCTCTGTTCCCTGTTTAGTTAAACATGGGTGAGAGACCGCCAGGTTGACCTCTCATTGGTGTAAATGTAAACATTTTTAAGTATTGCTTTTGTTAAAAAAGCAAAAAATTGAAAAATGGGAAGAAAAAACATGGAGAAAAAGGGTCCCCCCCTTTTGAAAACAGACAGCTCACTCAATTTAAAATGTTACATTGTTACTGGTGCGAAGACCACTGTCGGTCTGGGCATCGATGGATAAGCACGGGGAAGCCCAGAGAATGGGAACTAGGAATTCCAAAATTAAGACACGTTCTCATCTTAAATTATATAGTTATGGAAATGTTTCTATGAATCCAAAGGAATTATGGGATATTTATATGGATGGTAATGATATCAATTTAATGTTTCATTTTTTATATTGTGAAATTTGGGGATTTTGAAATGTTCAAAATCCCCAAAAATTAAGCCGATTTGACTGCTTAAATTATTGTGGTCGGGCTGCGTGAAACTGGATGTTGTATACAATGTCTACTTGACTATAGTATACAGTAAATAAATAATAATGACAAAAGTAAGACACATTTATTGAATGGAAACTACAAGAATGCCAATCACAGAATAACACAGCACCAACTGCCTAATGGACATTTAGTTCAGGGCCAGAGAATTATGACTTGTATTCTGAATTGAAACTCATAAAAATCTAAAGTGTCCAATATTCTAGACGATGCCCACGTGTTGACTACGGAATGAGGGGCTTGGTTCCTAGCCCTCATGTGGAAGATATTCGGTCAACTTAAGAACATTGATTTAACATTTAGGTACTGAGATTCAACAATGGTCTCTCAAGTGGGATATTTTTACAGGCAATGCCAAATCAGTGATGTCATCAGTATTGCCATCTGTGATGTCATGTGTGTCTGTATGAGCAGTGCATCGTGGGGGCTTAAGTTACAGTTTGCACAGCTTACCTTCACTTCTGAATTTTTAGATTTTACACTGCAACCATAAAGCCCCTGCAACTAAAGGTTTCTCTCACTGAATTTGTATGGTTTTAAAGCCTGGGCTTCATCAACTAGGGTTTTTAAAAGGTTTTCAGAACTGAAGGTGCTTTATAACGTTACTGCACTCAACGTTACATGAATATTTCTCGCACATTTCCTCTACTGCAGCTCTGCTCTTAGCCCCCTTCTTTTTTCGCTCTTTACTTCTTCCCTTGGTTCCTTTATTAAATCATTCGGTTTGCCTTGTCATTTTATGCAGCTGATTTCTCTGACTCTTCATTCAACTATCACTTCCTGTCTCCTGGAGATTCAATCCTCGATGCACGCACAGTTTCTTCACGTACATGCATCCAAGATGGAAATCTTATTTTTCCCTGATTCTTATTTCTCTTCTAGTTTCCTGCCTGTATTTCTTTCCCACTCTGCACCATTCCTATTAGTCACTCTGCACGGAATCTTGGAGTTGTCTTTGAGTCATCTCTTTCGTTTCAGGACCATATTTCTTAGGTGTCTCGCGCTTGTCGCTATCCTCTATATAGCATTCATAATGCTGATCCCTGGCTGTCCTTTCAAGCTACTAAACTCTTAATCCTCTTTCTGTTCCTTTCACATCTTGACTACTGCTCTGTATTCATAATTGGTCTCTTTCACTACAGGCAAACTCCCTAAAATCTGTCTGCAACTCTGCTCTTTGTACTCTTTTTTGCTGTTCCAGACATAGGTCTATCTCCTCTTCACTTAAATCTGTTTCCTGGCTTGCCTATAATTCACACTTTCTCTATCATTTCTTATGCATCGTTTTTAAATGTATTCATAGCTGCTTCCCTTCCCTTTCTTCCCTTATTTCTATACATGTCCCAGTCCATTCTCTTTGTTCTGAATCTCTTCACCTTCTCCTTGCCCCTAAACCACCCTGTGCCCCATCCCACATTCATGCGTTCTCATTATTGTGGCATTAACACCCTGTTCCAAGGGCTGGAACAGTGGGTAACGGTAAGGGCTAGTACGTTAAGGGCTGGAACGGGGGTAACAACCCTGACCCGTTACCCCAGTTCCAGCCCTTGAAAGGAGGTGATAAGTCAATTATCACCCCGGGCTACCACACCGGTAACCTAGGGTGCTTAAAAAAAGTATTTGAATTCATTGAACGGGATGCCATTTTTTAAATGTATATTATCATAAAACATACTCTCTATTTTGACCAGTGCAGGAAATGGGCAGGAACAAGACAGAGCTGCAGTCTGGCAACAAAGGTGTTGCTGTAGCCCCGTTCCGTCCCCCAGACCTAGGGAGTCCCATTCCCAACTCTCTGCAGATTCTGTGCCTCATGGAACAGACCACTTTCAGAAGACCCAGCGATTGTGCACAACAGAGCATGCTCGTTATGACCATTCAGAACACGAGCTCAGAATACCCACACAGGAACTGCCAAAGCCTCACATACAGTTTTGCAGTTGTTCAAACTGGTATATATGTCCTGAATTTTACTGACATCTCTTTATTAGGGTGAATATTGGGAACAATCAAAACAAACGAGTCCATTATTTGCTTAAAAGGTTTTCTTAATGAATCACTAGAATACATGCTTAACATATAAAATTGTGCACATGTTGTTCCCACAATTCTCTTAGCTTTTATGCAAATTGCCAGGATTGGGTTCTATATAGACATACTGTGTTGCGCAATCTGGCAGGGGGCCATGCCCCTTGACCCCACCCTCTCGTTCCCAAAGCCCTGTTCCTCCTAAGATGTGATGGTTCCCCCAATAGACGTTTTCAATTTCCAGCACTGATTGTGACTATATATATTATAGGGTGGCGGTAGCTGCCCTATAGTTAAGGTAAGTCAGACTCCCATTGGAAACCCGAAAAAATTAATTACTAATAACATTTCACTCGTGCGATAGATTAGGCCAAAATCCTGAATACAAATAGGGACGAGCGGGCCCCCACAGACTACAAAGTTTTGGAAAGAGTCGTAAAAAAATTAAAATGTTCTTCAGAACCCCCGCCCCCAAAAAAAAACAAAATTGCAGCCTACTTCCCGTAAATTTTCCCATATTCAAATAAGGTCAATTTTTGCCGGGGTGGATAGCCCAAACCACTGGATGGATTTGTACCAGGTCCAAAACAACTTGGGCACGAAGCATTGAATCAAGGCCTTTTTGTGGTTTGGTGTTATTCTATGCAGCCATTTTTTAAATTATTGATGAAGAAGGAGGTGCCCACTTCTCCAAAAAATTGTTATATCTCCCATGGTGCATTGCAGGATCATGGTAGTCAGAAATGAAAAAAGCCTCCATCTTTTTTATTCTCAATGCGAGAGATAGCCGCAGGTATAGCCGGGGGTATCGGAAAAATGAAATGCAGAAGAACAGCTTTTGCAGGTTAAAAAACATGCAAATACCATCAGGCTAGAGGTGGGGGGGATGGGAGTGGCAAGAGGATAAAAAGTGAAATTTGGGAGTTGAGGGGGTCTAGGGAGTGAGTTTGTGACACAAAGCTTTTCTGTAACCTCGGCTATAGCCGCAAATAGCCGACATCGCAAAGCAAACTGCGTCACAGAAACATAGTGTGTTGTGGGGGGAATTGGAGAGGGCAAGTGAGGTGAGGAGGCCATCGGGGAGTGGGGGTAGCTGGCACAGATAAGGGTTCACTTGGCGAGGGCCTGGCAGCATAAAAGCATTTTTTCCATTGGCTATAAAACTATACATAGCCACGGCTATCTGTTGTCCATAACCTGGAAATAGGCGTCTGTGACTCCCATCCATGCTGTAACCGGGACCCACCCTGCTTTGCTTCAAAGCGAGGAAGACGCCAGCCCCATCAGGCCATGTTGCCCACCAAATGAGCACAAGTTACAAGACCACTTGACCACTCAGAGGAACATGGCCTGTGTGGGCCGGCCCCTTCCTCACTTTGAAACTAAGCAGGTGGACCGTGGGTACTGCACGGATGGGAGACCTGGATGCCTAGTTTAGTATGGACTACATATAGCCATGGGTATAATAATAACCAAGGTTATTTGTAGTTCATAGCCAGGGTGGGGGAAAAAACAAAATTTCTTTACAACTACAGTGATGTCAGGGGTGAAAAATCACTGAGGGGAAGGCCAATTGAACTACATTTGTATATTTCATTTTAGGATTTATGTTCATTTACTATGCGTATATTCATGGGTGGCAGCTTTTCATTTTTGCTATGGGGGTAAAAGTACGGGGGTATATGTTATTCTGGCAGCCAGTCATTTTTTTCCCTTTTCCGTGCTACTTAAATGCGGTTAATTGGGGTGATATGATGTATCACAATAGTTACTAAGAGACCGGCAATAAAACAAGAGGCTTGTAGCAAGCTGCTTAACCAAGGTGTGTGACCCATGGCAAATAAAGTTATCTCACTGTGCATTGCCTAAATTAATAGTGAGTTCTCAAAGCCTACAATCTTTTATATGTGACAATACCACTGTCAAAAAGTCAAAATCAGTCTGTGATTGATGAACGTATTTAAGTGATGGGTTGCAAGTGTTTTCAAATATAGAGTGGGCATGGCCAAACCGTGCCCACTGGCGAAGGTCAAAGGCAATGGCTAGTGCTCTGTTAGCATTCTAAAATATATAGTGGGCACGGCCGAAGGCCATGGCTATTGGTCTGGTAGTGTTTTCTGCCGTGACCACTGGCCATGGCCAAAGGGCATGGCTAATGAATGGTCTGGTAGTGTTCTAACATATGCAGAAAAAATCTATGGAATAACAAAACCATTGTAAATCAATGATAAAAACGTTATTCGAAGGGACATTAAGGTGAATACTGAACGCAACAAAACCCTTGAAATTCAGCTAAAGCCACCTTAACTTCACACCCCCTGTTGTGCAGCCTATGACCACAATGATGACATCACAGATGACCTCCCTAATAACATCAGTAGTGACATCACTAATTACATCAGTTATGACATCACTGATGGAATCTCTGATTACATTACAAACCTAACCGGCTATGGCCAGTGCCCACAGCCTTGGGCCGTGTCCCCACTGTATAGATTAACTCATTAAGGGGCCATGGCCTTCAGCCATGGTCAGTGGCCACGGCCTTTGGCCGTGCTTTTTGTATATTTTCATACATTAAGGGGCCAATAGCCATAGCCTTCGGCCATGCCCACTGTACATTTTAACAGATGAAGGAGCCACTAGCCATGGCCTTCATCCATGCCCCGGCCTTCAGCCGTGCCCACTGTATATTTCATAAAACTCACCAGCCGCTAGCCATGACCTTTGGCCATGGCCCGTGGCCACGCCCTTCGGCCATCCCCATGTGAATTATAACACATTAAGGGGCAGTAGCCATGGCCTTTGGCCGTGCCCACTGTATATTTTACAACACCCACCAGTAAATAGTCATGGCCTTCGGCCATAGGCAGTGGTCCAGCCTTTAGGCGTGCCCACTGTATATTGTACAAAACTAACCAACAGTGTCCAGAGCCTTGACCATGCAAAGGCCATGGCCTAAATTGTTATTTTGTTAAAGCATTTATTAGCGAAGTCATAAATGATATTATGTCTGATACCATCACAGATGTAATCAGTGGTGTTATATATGATGCAACCAGGGAAGCCACAAGTGATTCCATCAGTGATGTCATCAGTGATGCCATAGATGGTGTGATTAGTGATGTCACCAGTGATGTCACCTGGAATGTCATCTGTGATGTCATCATTGTGGTCATAGGCTGCAAAACAGGGTGCGCAAAGTTAAGATGGCTGTAGCTGACTTTCAGGAGTTTTGTTGCATTAAATTCTCACCTTACCATCCCTGCAACTAACGTGGAGACTTTACTTTACTTTATTGCATTTATATTGCGCAACCATAGAACCATGGGTGTGAGGGAGCAGACGAGACAAAAAAAGACTTGGAGAAATCGGGAGATCCGTAACCGAGGGGGATGGTACTAAAAAGTGCGAGGACTACTATTTGAAAAGGAAGGTTTTAAGGTCCTTCTTGAAGTTACTCAGGGCTACTGAGTTTCTCAGATGAGCTGGCAGGGTGTTCCAGAGAGCCGGCGCTGCAAAAGCGAAGGCACCCCATTGTGCTTTCTTGATTTTGACTTTGGGCTGGTGAAGCAGGTTCTGATTATTGGAACAAAGATTTCTAAGGCAGAGTTTTATTCCTAAATACCTTTGTAGGTAGCTGGGCATATTGCCCTTGAGGCATTTAGAGGTAATGACCATGAGTCTGAAGGATATTCGTGAATCCACGGGCAGCCAATGCAATGCTCGACGTGCCTCAGATACATGTCCAGAAACCACTCTAACCGCTCCGTTTTGAATCACCGGGAGAAGGTTAATGGTCTTTTTGCTAGAACCTGCTAATAGGCTGCAAGAGTAATCTAGTTTTGATCCTATGATAGCACGAGCGATGGACTTTGCATTAGGCTGAGAAATAAGTGGTCGCAGGTGGGACAGCAGTTTGATATAGTAGGTGGCAGAGGACACAGTACTGGCCACAAAGACTTATATAAGAGAATCCAGATGTTCCGAAACCAGTGTTTTAAAAGCAGACATCTTAAAGAACAATTCAGTATTTTTATTTCTCATAGATGCATGTGATCATCTTATATGTAGCTGAGGTCTAACACGCTGCATCTCAATGTATACACAGATAATTCCCTCAGCAGGTCTCGGTTCCTATTGTTTCGCCATAATAATTCTGCTTTCACATTGACAATGTTTTGAACTTGTTTTTTGACATCTATTTTTCTCACTACTGATCTTTTCCCGAAAAGTGATTGTTTCCACAGTGCTTTGTTTTTCCATTTGCAAAATAGCTCAAAACGGTTTTCTTTTTTAAGATTACAAGGTTGGATGGAGATGTTCTCGCAGAGAAGGTAAGAGAGACATTTACTTATCATGATTATGTTTCCCCTACTGTGCGTGCATGGGGCTCCCCATTGAGCTACATCTGACCTGACTTGCCCAATGCTGTGATGAAAGCTTGGTTGTGTGGGGGCGATGGCGCTCTTGTTGCTAACCAGGGGTGTGTCCAAGGTGTTGCCTCCTACCAAAGAAAACACACTTATGACGCTACTACCGCTGTCCCTAGCGTCTCTTTTCTGTGCAAGTGATGCTGGCTGACCATGTGGCCTACAGGAGGCCTCGAGCCTTGGGAATTTCAACACCACCTGTTTGTGCAAGGTCAACATGGTAGTTCTTATATATGTTTTTTGACGGACACACATCTACATGTGTCTCAGGAATGAATAGTGCCTCTTTTTTCATTGTGGATGGTTGAACTGTCTACTCATGTCCGTGCTTGTAGTTATTTTTTACCACTGTGACTAATGGGTTGGTAAGCGGGGTGCTCTTTTTGCCAGTGTCGCTTCCCGCACAATGCCATTTTTTCAGTGTCATTTGTCAGTGGGTCTAATATTTGCTTATTTGGGCCCATCTCCCACTAGCATATGGAGAAGTGGTGTAGTCACGTGAATTGTGCACTTTGCATGCAAGCTTGAGATGCTGGGAGAGTGGACACCTGAAGTCATACGCACGTTGCACATGTTCCATCTAGTAGCATGTACGGCAGTGATAGAGGGTGGCCATGTGTATTGTCCCACGAGGACAATGCCAGGAAAACCAAAGCAATTCTCAAAGTTAACACGAGACAGCTGCCCCTCTTTCCGCCTGAAGGATCCGCGGACGCCATGTGCAAGGTATATGGGATGTCTTGAAACGCTGGCTCAGCATTAAAACAAGGATAATACTGCACCCTCATCCACGGTGTCCGCGTCTTCTGATTCCCCACTTGTGGTCCATATTCAAAGTGACACTTACAGCGGAGCCTGAGAAGTAATAGCTGAGCGCCTTCTGTGATTAGGTTTACTGTGATGCTTGCATGGCTCATTTGCTTCTGATCTTCCTGTTTTTGTAGTCAGCAAAATGTGGCCGGCTCAAGTCTCTTTCCCCTTCGTGATATCACCAGAATGTGCCTGTGCTTGCCCCTCTCGAGCTGCTAAACTCCCTGCCCATTCCCTTGTGATTGGTCCATTGCCCCAGGGCTGGCCCCATCATTGGCACGCTTTTTTCCTTGTGACCACTCCGTGGTCCAGGCAACATGTCTGCGGCGGCGTCATTCACCACTTCTCTAGTTCCTCTCACATGTCACACATCCACCACCTCAACCATCAGCATGCATGACATTCTCCTGGCTTGTCCACTGAACTATGAACTTTACCCTGCATTACACTGATTGGTCATGCTTCCCGTATGCACCCGCCTATGCACACAGTTTTGGCCCAGGATTTACTTCTTTCTCTCTTCTCCTATCTACGCTATCACCTGAATTTACTCTTCCTCCTACCGCCAGAAGGCCGGTGGACACAATATTTCTTGGATCTAGCAGTATATTCAAGTCATATTCAAGCCACCTCCAAAATGCCTCTTCATGTATCATCTACCCCCATTCTGGCGGCGTGTGCATGACCGGCCACACTTACGCTCTTTGGGAGGGCCAGCCCACTCCACCGCAGGAAGGGGCAGGCTAAGACATAACTGTACTGCTCCTTTTCAACAGTTACTATGTCAAATACCGGTGTGTGTCAGTCAGTGTGCACTCAATGCCACCGTGAAGTCAACAATACAACAATGCCACCATGGGAAGTTAAGGAAACAAAATAGGACACAAATTAAGGATTCTGCACAACATTTACTGTTTTCATTCTTTCCAGAATTTCTGCAGTAAATATTGGTTTTGCCTATCGAGAATAATTACAGAAGCAATGCGCCCTGTAATGTATTCATTTTAAATGAAAATATTGTAGAAAGATATGTGTGACTCGCAGGTTGGAAAGAACCTTGTAAGGAATCTCTCCTGATAGGGGTATCATCTTCTTTAATTCAGACTTTTCAATGAAATTACAAACCATAATCTCCCAAAAACCCTTGATGATATGGGGCCTGCTTAAGAGAACCTAGGCTCATTCTGTTTTAGGCCGTGTGGAACACATGGCAGCATTAACCATTCAGTGTCAATGTATCATTAAGAGTCGTCCTTTTCTCCATGAAGCAATGCTAGGGTGTGTGCTGCCACGCATGATGCACCCTGTTTATTCTCGTCTTTTGATAGGATGAAATAAAGTATCCTAAAATATAAGGATCTTTTTTAATTGTATTTATATGTCTGCCACTTCTATTTATATTGTTGGAAAACTTCAACCTGGAGTATCAAATCATGTCTTGTGAAACATGTTGCTAATTATCGAATACCAATCCGGCTGATGCATGGATTGTTTCCTTCAGGTGAGGAACAGTGAACTTAGAAAGATCAGGAAGGATAGCACCATCAGGACCAATCCAACAAGAAGGTATTCTACGAGAGTTTGAACATCAGTGCATAGTTATTTATTTAGGCATGCATTAACAAGGGATTTTTGCATAGTGTTAACATGTATCTTTTCCGCACTTCAGTGTACTAGTAGAAAGTGACTGGCGGGATGGCAGTGGGCGCCGCTGGTTCAGGTAGCATTTTCCAGTGGGCATTTGCTGGTTGGTTTCTGCCCATGGCTTCCCTTTTGTTAGATGGAATTTCAAAGGTAGAATGTAAGGACTCTGCAGAAAGATTTATGAAAAAAATAAAAGATGTTTAGTTATTAATTTAATTTATTCAGATACAAAATACACAAATAGAAATTCAAATCTGTACAAACAAATCATCAATGAAAAAACAGTAGATATAACTTAAAAACAGAACGATGTACATCAAAAGAAACAGTCCAAACTACACCCCCACCACCCCTCCTGCCGTAGATACCCGAGGATGCGCTTCAGTATCATTCAAGTAATGGTGCACAGTGGCACACACACTAAGAATCGTCTACACAGCCACCCCACGGGTACATTGAACAAAGGAGATGAGAGGATCAACCCCACCGAGGCACACCGTAACACATAGGTGCCATGCACATTCGAAACTGCTATGTCTTTGGCATTAAAGGTACACACACACAAGGAGAAGAAGGCCCATAGAGAAACCCCATCACTTGCCACCTTTCCATGCGTTTGTTTCATATCAGGCATTGTCCCATGCTCTATTGTGTCTAAGGCTGCTGCACGATCCAACAGCCTGAGCAGGCCGGTGCCTACTGCCTCCAGCATGCAGAAGCACTCCTCCAGCATACGCGATCCAACAGCCTGAGCAGACCGGTGCCTACTGCCTCCAGCATGCAGAAGCACTCCTCCAGCATACGCGATCCAACAGCCTGATCAGACAGGTGCCTACTGCCTCCAGCATGCAGAAGCACTCCTCCAGCATACGCGATCCAACAGCCTGATCAGACAGGTGCCTAGGCGATCCAACAGCCTGATCAGACAGGTGCCTATTGCCTCCAGCATGCAGAAGCACTCCTCCAGCATACGCGATCCAACAGCCTGAGCAGACCGGTGCCTACTGCCTCCAGCATGCAGAAGCACTCCTCCAGCATACGCGATCCAACAGCCTGATCAGACAGGTGCCTAGGCGATCCAACAGCCTGATCAGACAGGTGCCTACTGCCTCCAGCATGCAGAAGCACTCCTCCAGCATACGCGATCCAACAGCCTGAGCAGACCGGTGCCTACTGCCTCCAGCATGCAGAAGCACTCCTCCAGCATACGCGATCCAACAGCCTGATCAGACAGGTGCCTAGGTGATCCAACAGCCTGATCAGACAGGTGCCTACTGCCGCCAGCATGCAGAAGCACTCCTCCAGCATACGCGATCCAACAGCCTGAGCAGACCGGTGCCTACTGCCCCCAGCATGCAGAAGCACTCCTCCAGCATACGCGATCCAACAGCCTGATCAGACAGGTGCCTAGGCGATCCAACAGCCTGATCAGACAGGTGCCTACTGCCTCCAGCATGCAGAAGCACTCCTCCAGCATACACGATCCAACAGCCTGAGCAGACTGGTGCCTACTGCCTCCAGCATGCAGAAGCACTCCTCCAGCATACGCGATCCAACAGCCTGATCAGACAGGTGCCTAGGCGATCCAACAGCCTGATCAGACAGGTGCCTACTGCCTCCAGCATGCAGAAGCACTCCTCCAGCATACGCGATCCAACAGCCTGAGCAGACCGGTGCCTACTGCCTCCAGCATGCAGAAGCACTCCTCCAGCATACGCGATCCAACAGCCTGAGCAGACCGGTGCCTACTGCCTCCAGCATGCAGAAGCACTCCTCCAGCATACGCGATCCAACAGCCTGATCAGACAGGTGCCTACTGCCTCCAGCATGCAGAAGCACTCCTCCAGCATACGCGATTCAACAGCCTGAGCAGACCGGTGCCTACTGCCTCCAGCATGCAGAAGCTCTCCTCCAGCATACGCGATCCAACAGCCTGAGCAGACCGGTGCCTACTGCCTCCAGCATGCAGAAGCACTCCTCCAGCATACGCGATCCAACAGCCTGATCAGACAGGTGCCTACTGCCTCCAGCATGCAGAAGCACTCCTCCAGCATACGCGATCCAACAGCCTGAGCAGACAGGTGCCTACTGCCTCCAGCATGCAGAAGCACTCCTCCAGCATACGCGATCCAACAGCCTGAGCAGACCGGTGCCTACTGCCTCCAGCATGCAGAAGCACTCCTCCAGCATACGCGATCCAACAGCCTGAGCAGACCGGTGCCTACTGCCTCCAGCATGCAGAAGCACTCCTCCAGCATACGCGATCCAACAGCCTGAGCAGACCGGTGCCTACTGCCTCCAGCATGCAGAAGCACTCCTCCAGCATACGCGATCCAACAGCCTGAGCAGACCGGTGCCTACTGCCTCCAGCATGCAGAAGCACTCCTCCAGCATACGCGATCCAACAGCCTGATCAGACAGGTGCCTACTGCCTCCAGCATGCAGAAGCACTCCTCCAGCATATGCGATCCAACAGCCTGAGCAGACAGGTGCCTACTGCCTCCAGCATGCAGAAGCACTCCTCCAGCATACACGATCCAACAGCCTGAGCAGACCGGTGCCTACTGCCTCCAGCATGCAGAAGCACTCCTCCAGCATACGCGATCCAACAGCCTGATCAGACAGGTGCCTACTGCCTCCAGCATGCAGAAGCACTCATCCAGCATACGCGATCCAACAGCCTGAGCAGACAGGTGCCTACTGCCTCCAGCATGCCGAGGCACTCCTCCAGCATACGCGATCCAACAGCCTGATCAGACAGGTGCCTAGGCGATCCAACAGCCTGATCAGACAGGTGCCTACTGCCTCCAGCATGCAGAAGCACTCCTCCAGCATACGCGATCCAACAGCCTGAGCAGACCGGTGCCTACTGCCTCCAGCATGCAGAAGCACTCCTCCAGCATACACGATCCAACAGCCTGATCAGACAGGTGCCTAGGCGATCCAACAGCCTGATCAGACAGGTGCCTACTGCCTCCAGCAAGCATAAGTACTCCTCCAGCATACGCGATCCAACAGCCTGAGCAGACCGGTGCCTACTGCCTCCAGCATGCAGAAGCACTCCTCCAGCATACGCGATCCAACAGCCTGAGCAGACCGGTGCCTACTGCCTCCAGCATGCAGAAGCACTCCTCCAGCATACGCGATCCAACAGCCTGATCAGACAGGTGCCTACTGCCTCCAGCATGCAGAAGCACTCCTCCAGCATACGCGATCCAACAGCCTGAGCAGACCGGTGCCTACTGCCTCCAGCATGCAGAAGCACTCCTCCAGCATACGCGATCCAACAGCCTGAGCTGACCGGTGCCTACTGCCTCCAGCATGCAGAAGCACTCCTCCAGCATACGCGATCCAACAGCCTGATCAGACAGGTGCCTACTGCCTCCAGCATGCAGAAGCACTCCTCCAGCATACGCGATCCAACAGCCTGAGCAGACAGGTGCCTACTGCCTCCAGCATGCAGAAGCACTCCTCCAGCATACACGATCCAACAGCCTGAGCAGACCGGTGCCTACTGCCTCCAGCATGCAGAAGCACTCCTCCAGCATACGCGATCCAACAGCCTGATCAGACCGGTGCCTACTGCCTCCAGCATGCAGAAGCACTCCTCCAGCATACGCGATCCAACAGCCTGAGCAGACCGGTGCCTACTGCCTCCAGCATGCAGAAGCACTCCTCCAGCATACGCGATCCAACAGCCTGAGCAGACCGGTGCCTACTGCCTCCAGCATGCAGAAGCACTCCTCCAGCATACGCGATCCAACAGCCTGATCAGACCGGTGCCTACTGCCTCCAGCATGCAGAAGCACTCCTCCAGCATACGCGATCCAACAGCCTGAGCAGACCGGTGCCTACTGCCTCCAGCTTGCAGAAGCACTCCTCCAGCATACGCGATCCAACAGCCTGAGCAGACAGGTGCCTACTGCCTCCAGCATACAGAAGCACTCATCCAGCATACGCGATCCAACAGGCTGGCCAGACCGGTGCCTACTGCCTCCAGCATGCAGAAGCACTCATCCAGCATACGCGATCCAACAGCCTGGGCAGACAGGTGCCTACTGCTTCCAGCATGCAGAAGCACTCATCCAGCATACGCGATCCAACAGCCTGATCACACCGGTGCCTACTGCCTCCAGCATGCAGAAGCACTCCTCCAGCATACGCGATCCAACAGCCTGAGCAGACAGGTGCCTACTGCCTCCAGCATGCAGAAGCACTCATCCAGCATACGCGATCCAACAGCCTGGGCAGACCGGTGCCTGCTGCCTCCAGCATGCAGAAGCACTCATCCAGCATACGCGATCCAACAGCCTGGGCAGACAGGTGTCTACTGCTTCCAGCATGCAGAAGCACTCATCCAGCATACGCGATCCAACAGCCTGGGCAGACAAGTGTTTACTGCCACCAGCATGCAGAAGCACTCATCCAGCATACGCGATCCAACAGCCTGGGCAGACAGGTGCCTACTGCCTCCATCATGCAGAATCACTCATCCAGCATACGCGATCCAACAGCCTGGGCAGACAGGTGTTTACTACCACCAGCATGCAGAAGCACTCATCCAGCATACGCGATCCAACAGCCAGAGCAGACAGGTCCCTACTGCCTCCATCATGCAGAATCACTCATCCAGCATACGCGATCAAACAGCCTGGGCAGACAGGTGCCTACTGCCTCCAGCATGCAGAAGCACTCATCCAGCATACGCGATCCAACAGCCTGGGCATACCGGTGCCTACTGCCTCTAGCATGCAGAAGCACTCATCCAGCATACGCAATCCAACAGCGTGGGCAGACAGGTGCCTACTGCCTCCAGCATGCAGAAGCACTCCTCTAGCATAGGCGATCCAACAGCCTGAGCAGACAGGTGCCTACTGTCTCCAGCATGCAGAAGCACTCATCAAGCATATGCGATCCAACTTCCTGGGCGGACCGGTGCCTACTGCCTCCAGCATGCAGAAGCACTCCTCCAGCATATGCAATCCAACAGCCTGAGCAGACAGGTGCCTACTGCCTCCAGCATGCAGAAGCACTCATCCAGCATATGCAATCCAACATCCTGGGCAGACCGGTGCCTACTGTCTCCAGCATGCAGAAGCACTCATCCAGCATACACGATCCAACTGCCTGGGAAGGCAGGTGACTACTGCTTCCAGCATGTAGAAGCACTCATCCAGCATATGTGATCCAACAGCCTGGGCATACCGGTACCTACTGCCTCCAGCATGCAGAAGCACTCATCCAGCATACACGATCCAACAGCGTGGGCAGACAGGTGCCTACTGCCTCCAGCCTGCAGAAGCACTCATCCAGCATACACGATCCAACAGCCTGGGCATACCGGTACCTACTGCCTCCAGCATGCAGAAGCACTCATCCAGCATACGCGTTCCAACAGCCTGGGCAGACATGTGTCTACTGCCTCCAGCATGCAGAAGCACTCATCCAGCATACGCGATCCAACAGCCTGGGCAGACAGGTGCCTACTTCCTCCAGCATGCAGAAGCACTCATCCAGCATACGCGATCCAACAGCCTGGGCATACCGGTACCTACTGCCTCCAGCATGCAGAAGCACTCATCCAGCATACGCGATACAACAGCCTGAGCAGACAGGTGCCTTCTGCCTCCAGCTTGAAGAAGCACTCATCCAGCATACGCGATCCAACAGCCTGAGCAGACAGGTGCCTACTGCCTCCAGCATGCAGAAGCACTCATCCAGCATACGCGATCCAACAGCCTGAGCAGACAGGTGCCTACTGCCTCCAGCACGCAGAAGCACTCATCAGCAGACGCGATCCAACAGCCTGAGCAGACAGGTGCCTACTGCCTCCAGCATGCAGAAGCACTCCTCTATAGCATAGGCGATCCAACAGCCTGAGCAGACAGGCACCTACTGTCTCCAGCATGCAGAAGCACTCATCCAGCATACGCGATCCAATATCCTGGGCAGACCGGTGCCTACTGCCTCCAGCATGCAGAAGCACTCCTCCAGCATACGCAATCCAACAGCCTGAGCAGACAGGTGCCTACTGCCTCCAACATGCAGAAGCACTCCTCCAGCATACGCGATCCAACAGCCTGAGCAGACAGGTGCCTAATGCCTCCAGCATGCAGAAGCACTCATCCAGCATACGCGATCCAACAGCCTGAGCAGACAGGTGCCTTCTGCCTCCAGCATGCAGAAGCATTCATCCACCATACGCAATCCAACAGCCTGAGCAGACAGGTGCCTACTGCCTCCAGCATGCAGAAGCACTCATTCAGCATACGCAGTACTAGGTCCTCATTTATACAGCCAACCAGAAGACCAAATCTGTGAAGGGTTTGAGATGCTAAGCATACAAAAGGCTGTTTTAATATAAGGGCAAATCACATTTAATAGTCTTACCCAAAAAGAAATAAATGAGCCATGAGGTGTTGCAGATCGTGTTGGCAGGCTGCAACAGGTGTTATCGGACCACGCCAAAGTTAAGGGAAAGATGCAAAAATGAGGCCATTTAATAAGGAGGAAATGACCAGTAACTCCAATTACAGCCCGGCCAACCCAGGCTGTAACCCCATTATAAGATTGGCGATGTAGGCAAAGGTAAAACAAATTTCTTAATTAGACCAAAAACCCTTACAAGTAAGTAAGTAAAACGTCCAACTTATCCACCCACTGGGGCTGCTCCTTGTAACGTGTACAGAACAACACAAGGACAGACAAATACAGCCAGAACAGGCAGAAGTAGGTGGGGTGATGGTGGTGAGAGAGGGAAAGAGAGAAGGGACAAAAAATGCGACCAAAGGGAGTACAGATTCGGGCTGTGCCGAATAGCATATTTAGTATTCGGCCGAATACCGAATAGTTTGTCAACTATCGTACGAAGCCGAATATGAAGCCGAATAGTTGCTTTATTTAATAAATCATGTTCCAAACGTGAACAAACACACCTTTTAAAAAAACAAGTGAAGCACCATTTTAAATGCATTCTATACTTTTATTTCTCTTCATTATAATTAATGTAGCATCTTTATTTAAAGTATAAAAGCCAAAAAAAAACAGATTTAACCAAAATGAAGGGACCAAATGTACACAAGGTTGTTGCATATTCAAAACAAGTGTCAGTTAAAGTAGAAGGCTTCACAAATGCAAAAGGACCACGTTGCAATGAACAAAATGGATAGTGCAATTTGCAACTGCTTTTGTGAATCAGACGCATTGCATTCTCTATCCAGTTGCAAAGTCACTGCAGTGGCGTTTTGAAACTTCTTTGAAGCTCACATACAAATGTATAAAATGGTTCATGTTGGCTCATGCAGGACACAAGTCAAGCGGAAATCTGAAATGCTTGAACTCCATCTAACAACTATTCTCCCCACCCAAACAAATGCTGCTCACTTTTCACTTACCCTCACCACTCCTTATCGGCAATACACAAACATATGCAACCTATCATTCCTGATCAAATATCAGATAATGTTAAACTCGGGACTCAAGTGCTTAAAAAAAGAAAAGCGGGGACTATGATGTACGAAATGGGAAATGACAAGACAGGAACTGAAAGTACCCTAAAGTGAAATATGCGCATTTCTTTCAGTTTGTCTTTTCCAACTGAAAAAAGTGCACATTGCATATAGAGATTCGCCGAAAGAAAAGATTTTCCTGTATTGTTGCAGGCTAAGTATAAAAGATGAGCACCTTTTTAAGAATCTGTAATAAAACATGCCCTAAAGATTACAATAAAATATATTTTAAAAGCTGTGTGATAGTCTGGTCTTGTGCCTAAGTGTCTGGTCTAATTCTATTCAGGTTTGCAAACTGAAGTCTACATTAGCAAGAAACTATTCGGCCGGAGCCTTAGAGCTTTTTTCAGCCGGAATTCGGCCGAATACTTACTGAAAGCCGAAGTTTGGTACATCCCTAGTACAGATAGTGCAGAAAGCAACAGGGGAGCAGGGGCAAGATGGCAGATGGGGTGAGAATGGCGTGTAGCTAAGACTATGCAGCATGTGAGAAATTGGCAACTGAAGGAGAGGGCAGGATTCTGCATAGGGCATGGATACTGCAAGACCCCAGATGTAAGAGGTGGGCAGATGGGTGCACAAGAGGAGAGACAAGGCACAGAAAGGGTGCAGACATAGTGACGACAGGCAGCCAATACTTTGTGAACTCATCATAGAGGAGGTGTGGAATATTAGCTGTGAGGCAGAGGGGGTCCTCATATCAGTGAAGGCCCACCCTAGCCCCATTGTTCAAAATGGAAATATTCCAATGTTACAGGGGACCGTTAAGTAACGTTTGGCGCATGTGCACCGCATACTAATTTAAAAGCAATGCAAGATTTGTCTGCATTGTAATAATAATGGCCAAATATTGTTGCAAGGTTTACAAAAATGATAGCAAACAAAACATTTTGCATGGTTTTTAATTAAGAGCAAAGCGTGGCATGTGCCGTTGAAGAATATTTATTATAAACTGGCTACAAATGTGCCAAGATTAGAAAATGACTGTAACGGAATTTACATAATGAAAGCTCGGCATTCGGATGGTGTTTACTTTAATAAAAATGGCTCTGTGCTCCACTCTGATTGTATCTTCACTTGGATAAAAGAGCAATCCTGCTATAATAATAGCTCACAGGGCATAATGAATGAGCTTCCCTGTGTGTAATATAAATAGAATATAGCTAATCAAAATAGGAGAATTGTCTCTTCATTTTTAATATTTAGCTGAGTGTTTTCCTAGCTGACTTCACTTCGCTTTGGCTGGTAACTGGCTGTCCTATTAAAACCTAATAGAGTTTCCCTCTCCCCTCCTATGATTTGTATTTGCCTTGTACTTTAAACAAAATAGTCATGTATAAATCCATATTAGATTGTTCCAGCATGGCAACGCTGCTGTCATTGTGTTTAGATTTATGAGCATTAAGGTTGAACTCCAGCCTTACGTTCTATACACACACACAAAAACACCTCCCCCCTACACATGCACGCGCGCAGGCACGGGGACACACACACACACACACACACACACACACACACACACACACACACACACACACACACACACACACACACACACACACACACACACACACACACACACACACACACACACACACACACACACACACACACACACACACACACACACACACACACACACACACACACACACACACACACACACACACACACACACACACACACACACACACACACACACACACACACACACACACACACACACACACACACACACCCCCCCCCCCCCCCCCCCCCCCCTTCCTCCTACACATGCGCGCACGCCTGGACACAGACACTACACAAACACGCACGTATACACAAACAACTCCTCCTACACATGCACAAACACACACACCACACACACGCACGCGTAGACAAACACCTTCCCCCTACACATGCACGCACGCACACACCCATGCACCCCCACGTACCTCCCCTCACACGCACACACACACTACATACTAGCTCTAGCCTGGAACAGTGTTTGGATTAATGAAATCATTTCTGGAAAGGGGAATGATAAATGGATTGCGATCGCAGGGTAAAAAGAAATGCCAACAACCACATGGTATTATCTGAAGGTCGCGTGTAGCCTCCTGACGGCAAGTTGGATTGAATTGTAATGTATTTGGTATTTATATTGTCCTCTCGCCGACGTGAAAGTAGCAGAGCAATGTACCAGGAGGAGAAGAAGGGGTGACAAACATGCAAGGGATGATGGGTGGGGATGAGCAGTGTGTGGTTGAAAATGGAGAGGAAGCAGGCAGAAGGAGTTTCATTGGGGAGAAACACTTGGTTCTTGAGTCTTCTATAGGCCAACCAATGTGGGTGAGGCACAAATAAACAACAGAAGCCATATAAATAGCCCATTGCAGGCCATTCCTTTACTGGACGGGCCTTATGTCTCATGCAGATATGATATGAAAGGTTATTTATAATGCGCTTAATACCCAGAGGTTTCTAAGTGCGAACCAGGGGATCAAACCTGTGTTGCTCCGTGTCGTCTTGCTTCCAAGGCAATCACGTTCCCCCAGAACTATACTCCCGAGACAGATAGAAACGTGCACCTGCTCCTGTCCCTCTTCTACACTTTGGGCCTCATTATGAGTGGGCCTTGATCGGGTACAAAACAGTAAAAACAGGCATAGATTCCCTGCTCAGCAGTAATATCTAAACAGTGCAGGTTTCAGGCTATGCCCTGCCCTTGCAAACAAAGACCTTTAAGTAGAGCAGAGATGTCCTCCCAAAGCAAAGTCAATTCTCACTTTCTGCTTTCCTCGATGGGCTGTGGTATATCGTTCAGCATTTTCCCGGGACCCACTATCATCAGAAGACAGGAGAGCTTTTTGTGGAATCTGTGCTTTGAGATGCAAAAAAAGGAAGTCAATCATAATTCTTCATTTATAACGGGGCTTGAAGCCGGAGACCGGTTTCTAAATGTGAGACTGGTATTCGAGCATGTGTTGCTATGCGTTATCTTGCTTCCAAGACAAACGCAATGCCCCTGAGCTATACTCCCGGCACAACTGGATCGGAGGTAGCATTCTGTACAACGTGAAAAGCTCTTCGTGTTTCACAATTGCACTTTTGGTGACCCCTGGCCTCCATCCAACATCTTAATCTTCACGTACACCATTTGTGGTCTAATAAAATCATGGTAAGATATGCCATAGTTGTCCTCACTAGTTGTAGGAACACTGTGCCACTGGAATCATATGTTTCTTTCCCAATAAAGAGCACCACTATTCATGGAATTCTGCTTGATAAAGTGTCAGAAACAGGATAGTTTCCTGCATGTATGATCCCGGGTGCAACACATAAAGTTTGGGATTAAGGTTGTGTCTGTGTAGATCCAGGCACTGCAGAGAGAAGATCAAACAACCGTGCCTCCACAAAGATACAGTGGCCGTGTGTAATGACAACAGCAAAAGCTGTTCTGCAGAAAGGGGAGGTTACACTTGAGGAATGGATAAGTCATCAGAGTGACTGGCCTTGCTCCAGTCACAAAGCCAGGCCAATGCATGAATACTGAATCCAAGATCATAAGCCCAGTTCTTCTGGACCACCCCGCGCAACAGCCTCTCCACATGTACTTCACATCCAGGAATATCGCGAGAGCAGCCAGCCGAAACAAACCTAGTTATTTTTGCAAACGATTTGTGCAGAAGGCATCCTCTAAGCCCCTTCCGCGTCTCCAAAGATGTTGAGACAGGCATCTTTGATGCCGCCCCCTTTACCTAGATAAGAGTTCCATAACTTATAATCCGCATGAGCATCGACTCCCCTCGAGGCGCAAAAGCGTATGTTTGTGACCTGGTTAGCTGGAAACTCACTCTGCTACGGCTAGTGCAACCGGACGCGTCTCGGATGCAGCTTCCAAGCCCAGCGCAGTATTGCAGTCGGGAATTACAAAGCGTGCAGTCATTTTTATATCTCAGTTTTCAACGAATTCCAGCAGTTGCTTGCAGGGATCAAGGAAGACGAGTTTGCCTTTTGGCTTTCATCAGAAAATTGAAGCGTTTTCCAGAGCAATGGTTTTCTCACTTCCCAGTATCATGGGAAACAGGGAACTTTGGAAAGCTAAGGCCGGGCAACTGCTCCAAACATGCCAAGGCAGCAAAAGTCGTCGAAGTCACAGCATTTGAGGACTTTTTTTCCAGATGCTCCTTCTGGTTCCTAAAAACCACCAGGTGTTTCCCGTGGAATCCTTCGGATTACCATTTTCGCATATTGCCGAACAATCAAATGAAGAGAAAACGCAGAACCACAAAGCAAAACAGTGCAAATAGCAAATTCCCTTCATCTCTTGCCATCATTTGCAGAGGAGCTGCCCTTCTGAGCCATAGTCCAGCAGTCACTTTGGAGAGCAATCTGATACTTTTATATAATACAAAAGCAGCACACGCGGGAGGGCTGTACATAAATGTTACACCTCGACTTTATGGCTTCACAGGGTCTGCTGCATGCTTTCGAGATGTTTAGATTGACTTCTACACATAAAAGTCTGTTTCTGATTAATACAAAGGAGCGGGGAAACTGTGCGTGGCCATTTGGAACCTTTCTGAGACTTATTCAGGGATTTAAAGCCAAGCGATTGCAAGCCGACTCTATTTCTTGGAGGCAAAAGCTCATTTTCCTTATTAATGCATATCCTTTCCAGCGATGCTTAAATTATTGCATCTACACAGAACATGTGAAAAGAGTGAATCCTGACTCATTAATAATCGTATTTTTGTTTCTCTGCCCTCTCTTGTACCGCAAAATATTGGTGCAGGTTGTCGTACATGGAATCAAAGACTCTGCCCTTAAATGGATCTCATCCTTTATTTCCAACCGCTCACAAATCGTTCTTCCACCTTTCTCCTCCGCCCCCATGCCCGGTAACAAAAGGGGTGTCGCAAGGAGTGTCCCTTTCACTACTCCTCCTCAACCTCGACTTAAGCCCTCTACCAGCTCTCATCCGCTCACACAACCTTCCCTCTAGACAGTGATTTTAACAAATTCACAATAACAAATCAATTTTATAACGAAACTTAAATAACACAAGAATATCAAATTGTTTGTTAAATGTATATATGGGGAGCAAGGAATTAAAAGGGGTGGGGAGGCGATTGGGGTGAGGTAATAAAGCTGGGGAAATGGGGGGTTTCAGTAGGGACCCCCAAATTGAAAAACAAACAAGAATTTGATATGTTTTTTATTGTTTATAATTCGTTATGAAGGTTTTCGTTAGTTTTTGATTCGTTAACATCACATGGAACCAACCTTACCTGCTACAACTACGCAGACGATATGCAAACATTTTCTAAATCTCCAAGATCCAAACCTCGCTACCTCCCCACCTTGCCTCTCGGACATTGACCAATAGATGACTAACAACCACCGAATCATCAACACTGGTGACAATCAAGAATCTTTGCATGGAGGTGGAGGGGGCAGGTGGGGCTCCAAGGGCAGCCGGGCTGCCCTTGGAGCCCCACCTGCCCCCTCCACCTCCATCAAAATTCTTGGATTCACCATGGACACAGACCTATCCCTCTCCAAAAACATCAACTCTGTATCTAGAACTGCTGTTCCACTTACGCATCCTAAAACACATTTTTCCTTACCTCTCTTACCCTCAAAGAGTTTCCACAACACTGGCCATTTCATCTCCCGCACGGACTATGCCAACTCCCTCTATCTCAGCATCTCAGCATGCCAGCTTAGGAAACTTCAATGTATCCAAAATGCAGCAGCCAGACTGCTGCTTGACCTCTCGCCCAGAGAACACATCATCCCGGCCTCAGAATTCTGCACACACTACCAATTAGCCTAAGAGAAACCATCAAAGGCATGTGCATCACACACCAAGCACTCTATCATACGGGACCTGAGTTTGTACAGAACAAAATCATCCACTCAGCCTCAGCTCTCCTCATGGTTATTCTACCGCACCACCCTACTAGAGTTGGTGGCTCGGTTTTCTCTATCCTAGCGCCCACCATCTGAAACACTTTTCCTCTGCACACCCGCTGCACTGAAAGCAACCTCTCCTTCAAAAAAGCAATGAAAACCTGGCTTTTTACCACATTAACCTGGAAACTCCATAAATCATGAGTATATGACCTGTCTCCCCAGGCGGTGCCGGTTGCGTTTGTGGTGTCACAAACCTTTTTTTAAAGCACTTGACGGCGCCGGCTGTCTTCGCGGCGGCCTGGGCCACACGATTCCATACACCCACCATGAGTCAGCCTTCCCTCAAGCACAACAAGTTGACTCACAGCACTCATATATGTAAATGTCACAGGATTGATGAATGGTTACACCAGGCATGTACAGAAAAACTGGCAAATCACAACAATAGTAGTAGAACCACAGTTGTGGGATAGAACCAATGCCACCACCACCGCAATCGTACGCCGACCCATCTAGAGGAGTTGTAAGCGCAACATGAGCACCTCCTTTGGCAATCAGTTGGAGCATAGACTATTGTAGCTGCTAACCATTTTTATCACAGCCGCAAGAACCAATAGAAGAAGCCAAATACCTGAGTGGGTGCTGTAACATCAAAGCACCACCAATGCTAGCAAGGTACATATAATACACCACTCCACTAGCCACAGGCCTGGCTAACCACACACATCAGTATACAGTAAAGACTACATCATAAATGTGGTTTGCTATTCACACAATTTTCTGCCTACTTACACCCGACTATGCCTCAACAACTCTGACAGCAGAATACAACACAGACCTACGATAAATTTGGTCACGCTGAACACATAGCGAGTCTCTAGCACTCATGCCACCCCACTCTTCTCAGCACTCATCAACGTGCCTGAATGCATGGGTTGCTTTTCTAGCAGAGCCTGGCCATCCGCATCATCATCGTGCCCCAGGACCTCCAACACTATGGACTTCAGTCCTCCAAGGGCGTTCCCACTAACAGGGCATTGAGACTATAATAATGGTCAAATTGGCGCTACAATACATTACAAATCTTTGGCTCTGATAAAGCCTCCCAGAATGTGTGGCAACACAAAATCCATCAAGAGGACAAAAGGTACATCATGCCCTTCTCTGGAAGCACTCAGGGAGCAAGAGGAAAGGGGCATGGTGTCCATGCTCTCCCCACATGTCTGCCCATCCGATAGAGGGTTCCCCTTGCCTAGCCTACCCCCCTGGTCTCCCTGCCTTCCACAGTAGAGAAGAAAAGGCAGGGATACCGGGCGGGAGCAGGTATGCTTGAGTCTTGCAACTCTGCACACCCCATTTTTCGCCGGCTAACCTGATGTTTCTGCAGCGGTGGACTGGCCTATAGGCAACTCTGGAGATTTCCTTCTAGGTCACTGCACCCTGGCCATCTTTTGTGTGGTATTTCCAAATGTTCCCATGGGAAAAGAGTTGGGTTTGCTGAAAAGGTGTAATGTGGGGCCACAGTGAAAATAATTTCCAGGGCCTCTTTTAGCTCCCAGTCCACCCCTGCGTCTCTGCCTATGAATCGAAGGCCAGGTATCTGTGTTTTGTGGTACAGCATAGGGGGGCTTCAACCCTATCCTTCAGCCCCTTCTTCCACAGTGCCATAACTCAAGAGAGGAGCACAGAATGCTGCTCCCTGTGGCATCAGCCCCGACCTCCTCCTGCAAAGTCAGAGGAGAGCGAGAGACTGTTGGAATGCAAGATGGAGCAAAGATGTGTAATGTATAGCTTGTGCACTGAAATTATGGATGAGCAGACCATTAGCATGGCCATTTGATGGCAGCACCTGGGAAATGCCTGTATGCACGTCTAAACATGTGAGGGTTGTTTCCATGCTCGTGCATGCAGTGACTCTGGACTTTTAGCTAGGAAGGGAAAGAAATGCCACCTAGAACGATGAGAATCTGGGTAAAAACATGATGCGTATGTATTTTTGCTCGGAAAAGTTTCCAAAATGGTGCAAGTGCAATGATTATAAAGTGTATCCGCACTGGTGGGTTCCACACATGTGATACAAAGCAGGGTCTCATTATGAGTTTGTCGGTGTGGTAAAAGAGTAGTGGTAATTCCGTTACTTGCACTTTTTTAATGGTAGCAGAATTACCACCACTCAACCACACCACCCAATTCCGAGTTTGGAGGTAAAGTGTAGGATTCATATTGAGTAAAAATCTGGAGGTAAATTGCCGCCTCTCACACAGGCTGCCTACTGCTGCGAAACAAAAGACAGACCTAATAGTGCTTCTGGTCCTGGGAAATTGAAGCATTAATTAGTGAAAGAAACATGGAAAAATTCAAACCTACAAAATAAAATATGAATAATAAAGGTATCCTCATAAATCCATTATACTCGACCTGTTGTCATCAAGTGGAACAGCACTCGGGGCCTGATTTACAAAAGCTGTTTACAATTACGCAATCCAATTGAAAAAGGCTTTGTAAATCAGGTCCTAGATCACTTTTAAAAAGTTATAAAAAACAAAAAATGTGCATACTCTTGTCCTCCCAGCATTGTCCTCTGCATCGGTGCACAGGAGAATGCCAGACCAATGGAAAATAAAAACAATGGAACTCTGGAGAAAAAGATTAGAGGGCAACAATAGAGAGAATGTAGAGTTTGAAGATGCATGCGCAGGAGAGGAATCCTCCCATCATGTGGCCCGCATTCTAGGAAAAGGCGGGGCCTGGCTTGGGTCCTTTAGCAAGTCTCTTGGTGCTATCCCTCATTACTTTGCACTCCTTGTGGCACTGCAAGGGACTGTCAAATGCGAATTCATCTTTTCCTCCATGCCCACTACACCGATACGCGGAAGTGAAGGTTAAGGGGTTCTTGATTTAGCTGCTGATTATTTGTTGTTGTAAAAATAAAACACTGAAATTGCTTTCCTATTTTGCGCCCCATGCCGGACTCCAGCCCCTAAGCGCAGGAACAGCAATTAAACCTGTGCTGCTCAGCAGGGGAGTTGCTAGGTCTGGAAAAGACCCGGGGCTAAGCTGATGTCGGAACTGTTGGGACTGGGGGCTAGCTAGTCTTTTGGCTGTAGCTCCTGAGATTCTATCCGTGGCTACAGCAAAAAAGATCAGGGGCTATAGCCCCCTTAGCCCCCCCCTAGCAACGCCCCTGCTGCTCAGTCTATTCTTGATTCCAAGATGAGGGTGTTGCCCCTGAGCTATCTCCAATCAACTCCTAGAAGAAATGTGTGTTTTCATGAAGTGCTGAGCACTTTGGGGTTCATATGTGAAGATTGCATTGCACTTTCCCAGCAAAGAACAGAAGCCGATTGTGTGGGACTTACTAGCGTAGGTGTCTGCGTCTCGGGCCTGTTCATGTACTGCACAGATACTGAAGTCAGCCCACTAAGTGCTGTGCCTTAGACTGGAGGCGCTTCAACTCCTGCGGTTCTGTTTGAGCTCAGGTAAGTAACGTCCACATTCAGTTCTCCTGACCAAGCATGCTTGCATAGACCTGCAGAGGGCAGCAGTAGAACACAGGTTCGACCTAGCAGTTCTGGCTGGACTGCCCCTTTTGGGGCAGGGCCAAGCCTGATTTGCATATGGTCTTTCCCCTTCTGTAATGGCTCCGCAGGCAAAGGACGATGGTCTGCAGGGTTGCCCAGAGCAATGACAGAGGTTAAGATTCATTCTAAACCTTCCAGCATCACCTCTTTGCTTTTGCTCAGCCAAAGTTATACCCATCTGTTATGCCTCTCATTGTTTTATCTTTGGCTATTAGGTGTTTGTTTAAGTGCTGCCTGTAACTATTGGCATGGGAGCTGAAAGAAGTAGAGAGGTAGGATGTGAGGAGTGGAACACAGCTTGTGAGTGTTCTTTGACTTTTTACCCAGGGGTTATCAATATTATTTCTCAAATGTCTTGTGAAAGGTAATGACTTAATTGCAGCTGTACACCAGTTTGTTGTCTAATAAGACTGACCTACTAAATGTGCTTCAGTCACTTGTTACAAAATCAATTAGTGTGCCCTTGCATTTACTCCTTGCAATGCATTCCTGCATTGGTAAAGCAACTGTTCTGTCTCTTGTATAGGATTTTGATTGGCGTTTGCCAGGCACTGCCATAGTATAATTAATAGCACACTCCCAACAAAACGTTTGTTGTGCGCCTACTGCACTCTAAGTGAGTTAAATGAAAACCTCTTCCTTGCTAAATACATGAATATCAATAAGATTGTGAATTAACACAATTTCAAGATACAATACTTACAACAATCTTTTTTCATGACTTCATCTGCATGTTTAACATGTGCACTAAAAAACGTATTTTAACAGCAATTATATTCAAGTTAACATATTCCATACAGTTCGGTATATTTACAGAATGTATCACAATAGAATAATCACAAATTTGGCAATTTATTCTACAACAAACGTTTTCTCTTCATGTGAAACCATGGTGTAGAATGCCCAAAGCGTTTCCAATATTTGTATCCTTCATCAGGGCCCCGTCCAATTTATAATGCTTAATTCCTACAATTCAATGAAAATGTTGTTTCCTAAAATGTCTCAAACTTCACAAATGTCCAAAAGCGAAACCATAATTCATATTACATTAACCTTTTTCCAAATTTACCAAAGATCCACTTTTATACCGGTGTATAGATAATGTCAGCTGATCTATCAAAAAATAAATGAAAACATTGATGTAAAAACCTAATGCTATTATGTATGTGTCAAACTATTATCATGCCACATCTCATACTGAAAAATTGCAGTTACTCCTCACTGTTGTCACTTTTAAATGTATAATATTCCTTCACGTAATGTCCAGGAAAATATATGCACCTCGTTAGAACAACAAATGGCCTTAATCAAAAACACCTACTTCCGTTAAATTGTATAAATATTCAAATAGTAATTATCCAACTATTTAAAAAAAGAAATTATAATTGTTCTTTTATAACACGCTTAATAGCAGAGATTGGTTTCTAAGCACGGGATCCGAATTGGAGCTTGTCTTGCGCTGCGTTGTCTTTCTTCCACGGAGCCCCTGAGCTATCACCCCACCAATCGCTATCCCCCCTCACCATATCCGTTACCTTCTTTAATGCTCACAGAGCAAGGCTGTCTGAACTCACCATCAGCTCCCGGTGTCCAAAAGTGAGAAGCACTCTTTGAAATGTTTATATCTATTGCAAAAAAATGCAGCAAATTTAATAGTAGACGGAGTGATAGGACAATTATGATCTTCCAATGTTAAGCTATGGTAACCTCAGGGTGCCATCTTGGAGCGGACAAAGTATCATTCACGAACGATCCTAACCCCTAATGTATAATCCATGCTAAAGACCAACTATGAGACTCAACAACTCTCCTCTTGATATATGAGTATCATTTGTAATTGATCTTTGTACAGTAAACTTAAGTATCTTCTGAATGTAAAGTTCATATTATGTATATGTATTGGGTTCTATGTCATAAGGTTGCCTAACAAAAAGACCGATTTATTTTGGACAATTTTAGGAGGCTCGTAAAAAGCAAAGAAATTACAGTGTGCATATCAATCACAAGGTTAACACACAGTAGTTGGAGAAACGATGTGCTATCTGTCCCTAGAGGAAGAACACCCTATCCCTGACAGGGGTGCCTGGCCCTAGGTGGCGTATGGTGTATCTAAAAGGAATTGCCAGGAAGATCTGTCCCTCAACACTAACAGTTGCCACATTCAAATACAATTAAAAAGACTTAGGCCCTCCTTACAAGTCTGGCGCTGGACCATGGTGCTATTAGCACCATGGTCCATGCCGGAGTCCGGCATGGTGGATGGCGGAATTACCGCCCCATTCCAAGGTGAGTGGGGCGGTAATTCCCCATTCACCATTTGCCCTTCCCCATTCCCATTTTTGCCCCATAAGGCATAATGGGGATGGGGAAGGTGCTAATTACGGCACCGTAAATTACGGTGCCGTAATTAGCACCAAGGTCGCTTAGCACCTTGGACTTTAACGCCTGCAAAAAGCAGGCGTTAAAGTGTGAATCAGGCGTTAAGGGTTAACGGCGCCGACGGCGCCGTTAAACCCTTAATGCCTGACTTGTAAAGAGGGCCTGATTGTCACTCGACAAGAGCATGTCCAATCAGCTGTTATATACTCGACAGGACTGGTTATTAGATTCTGTTGAAACAGTTTAAAGTGCTGGCGCAGCACCTTGTCACCTGGGGTTTTTTCAATTACAATTGTATTCACCCTTAGGTATTAGATTCACCAAGTGCCATTGGCTGTGTTACACAAATTGACTTATTTAGAAAGCCCAATCTTTTTTTTCTCATTTTCAAAAAAGGTCTTTTGACCTAATACCATGTATTGACCTGTACTATCCAATTAGACAATAAGTGTGTAATTCAGTTGCACATCTTAACTTGTATATTCATTCAATTGTTCATGTATGTACACAATTTATAATATACATTACAATGTCTAATCTCAATACCAAAACTGTTCATATAGATCAATCAAATGCATCCTTCCTTGATCCACCTATATTTTTCATCAATGTTCAAGTATCATAATTAACAAGTACATTTTGTCCAATGTTTTGAATGTTGCAAAATATCATACACTGATTTGTCACATTCAGAATCGTTAACCGATTCATGCATATAAAGAACAGACAGTATTTTGCTTAATAGTGTCAAATATTAACAAGGTCTTAATTCATAGGAGGATCATGCTCTCACATGTTTAATACCCATTTACTTATCAAATAAAGCTACACAAATAGTTTTCTAAACTCATTCCTCTGGGTTTTAGAGAATCTAATGTTTTGATCCAGTGTAGCTCTTGTCTCTCTAACATCTTTATCAAATTACCTCCTCTGACTGGTGTTATTTATCAAACTAGGATCAAAAACTGGATCTGTGAAATATTATGTCAATTTTCATTGACACTGAGGATTTTCTTTGTGTGAATACGGGACCTATGTTCTCCCCACCTGATTTTGGCCTTCCTTGCCATCACCCCTAAGTAAAATATGCCACAGGGGCATTTTATACCATGCATTACATTACTTTTATCGCAAGTAGATGTATGTTGTAAAGTGATCTTCTGGCCAGTATGTGGATGCGTGACAGTGTTACCTTATAGCACATTATTAGAATGTTGACAGTTTTCACATGGTAACGTCCCCTTCATTTCTGCTGTATGATGGATTTCACTAGTATATGTAGCATGTACTAACCGGTCCTTTATTGACTGGCTCTTCCTGTAAGCAGAAGTTGGCAAACGCTGAGATGATGAGTTTAGAATAGGATCTCTCGCTAACAGTTTCCGTTTTTTGTAATAATCCTACGTATCTGTTTTCTTTGTTGTGAATATGTAGTTATACCATAGATGGTGGATTCTTTACTGGCTTAGCTGCCAACCCACTAGAATGTGGTCTTCTGCTCAATTTGTCTAATGTAGTTCTAAAATCAATGGGCCTCATTACGACCCTGGCGCTACGGTATGGACGGTGCCGGTATGGCACTGGCACCGTCCATACGGGAGCGCCTTATTCCGAGTTTCCCTCGCGGGTTCCTGACAGCCCGCCAGGTTTTACCAGGCAGGCTGTGCAGCACCCGCGAGCAGAACTTGTGATTGCACCGGCACCGTTATAAACTGAGCTACCGCCATGATCGTTATGAGGCCAAATGTGTTTAAATTTTCTTTCCACATATGTATTTTCTAACTCCTGCTGTTTATCCACCAGTTATGTTTCTTCAGAAATATTTCTAGCACCATATGCCAACTATTGCCATATTATGTCCACTTAGGACTATTATAGCAGTGCCTGGAAAATGCTATCCCATGTCTCCACCAATGCCAAATCCGTTGGCTTTGCCAATGCTTGCTTTTATTATGCATCTCTGAACCACAGCATTGTAGGTTATTACAGCGAATATTATTGTTTCACATAAGCTGATTAAATGCTTTTCTGATTACTGTTTTGAAGACATGATCCATTTTCTTTCAAAAAAGTGAATCTGTACAAGCTGCCCCTTGTTACCAGTGCACATTGTCAATAATTGAAGGCAACGTGTGAATAGAGATCGGGGCAAGACTGACAGCCCACCAGATTTAGCCTTCTACAACCAACAACAACACAATGTGCATTGGTAGTCGCCCCCCTGTATATGTGGCACTTCTGAGGGTCATGCCAAAACCTCAATTTAAATCAACCTTACACGTCTTCAAAGGAATCTGAGCAATGATAGAGCCTAAGAAACTACTCAAGACCATACGTTTTTGCAAAACCCAATCAATTAACACCTTGGACCATTGTGCAAACCTGAAATGTGCCCTTGAACTTTCTATCTGGGAACCAAGGTATACCTCAAATGAACACGCCTAGCTTTTTACTGCAGCTCATGCACATGGTCACTTCAAGCTTCTCAAGCGTTCACCAAATGCGTGTATTTGTACTGAACCGCATCCATTAGGTGTGCACTTAAATATTCTATCTATACAGTTACAGGGCCAATTTGCAAAGAGGGTACACTGAACAACTTACCTTTGCCTTACCCGGGCAGAGGGCTAGGCTTTTTACAAAGGAAGTTCCATTCATTAACTGACCTACACCTGGCTTTCTGGCAGCTCCTTAGTGTAACTCGTACTGTGCATAGCATATCTCTCTCCAGGGGTAGGTCAGGAGTAGGTCAACATTACTCTGTGTAGCCTCTTTGTGTATTAGCCCCGTAGCTCCGAACTGTGGAATTATCCAGACACTTTAGAAATCCATTTAACGCTTCTCCTTGCACGACTTCCGCTCTTACCTGTGATAAGCGCTAGCTAGGCACATGAGTTAAGGCATGCATCACAAGATTCCCCATGCACACAATTGCTTAACCGTGCATTGAGCCAGGTTCTGAAGCTATGCTTGCTTTAGAAGCTTCTCCTTGCACACCCAGCTCTTGCATACATACGAAGCCCGGCTCTTACGGGATGCATTTGAGGCTTCCACATGAGCCCCTAGCTATGCACAGAGCCAGGCTCTTAGTCCTATGCATTTAAATATTCTTCTTCTTGTGCAGAGGGGCAGCCCCTTAAGCTGTGCATTAAAAATCCTTCCTGCAAAGACAGTTCATACATGTGCCAAGAGGCAGACCCTTAAGCTATGCATTTAAATATTATTCCTGCACAGAAAGTGCATACCTGTGCAAAGAGGCAGATCCTTATGCTATGCATTTAAATATTATTCCTGCACAGAAAGTGCATACCTGTGCAAAGAGGCAGATCCTTATGCTATGCATTTAAATATTATTCCTGCACAGAAACTGCATGCCTGTGCAAAGAGGCAGACCCTTATGCTATGCATTTAAATATTATTCCTGCACAGAAACTTCATACCTGTGCAAAGAGGCAGACCTATGCATTTGAAGTGTCTCCATGTGCACCCAGCTCTTGCATAAGTACTAATCTGGCACTTACAGGATGCATTTGAAGATTCCAGATGAGCCCCTAGTTGTTACCTATGCAAATAGCCAGGCCGTTAAGCTAAGCTATGCATTTAAACTGTGAACGGAGGATAGCACAGGGGCAACGCGCTGGTCTTGGAAACAAGACTACGCAGAGCAACAGAGGTTTGAATCCCGGATCCTCACTTAGAAACCAAACTCAGGTATGGTATTAGGCTTGTTATAAAAGAAAATAAAAATAAATAAATAGACCATTCAGCTCATACCTGTGCAAAGAGGCAGGCCCCTAAGAAATGCGTTTGAAGCTTCTCCATGCACTCCCAGCTCTTGCGTATGCGTATGTACTAAGCCAGGCACTTACAGGGTGCATTTGAAGGTTCCAGATGTGCCCCTAGCTGTTACCTGTGCAACGAGCCAGGCTCTTCAGACATGCATTTAAAATGTCTTCCTGAACAGACACCTCCTACCTATTCAAAGCAGCGGACCCTTAAACTATGCAGATGAAGATTTCCCTTGCACACCTAACCCTTGGATGGGCAATGAGTCAGGCCCACCCTTGTGTGCACTTGCATCTCCTTCCCATGCAAAGGCGTCATGATTTTGCTAATCAACACCAGGAAGAGCAGAGGGGCCCCAATTAAGCGGCATTATGCAAAGTATAAGACACTCGACTCCATTGCTATTTTTTTGCATTGCACTTGTAAACCCGTTTTGACGTTTCGTATCAATGAAAAGACTGGGTTTTATTTAAACCCAATTTAGGGGGCAACATTTCTGCATTGTATGTTTTATTTAGAGCTGCAAACAAGCATTCTACTGGGATAAGCAATTTTCCCTGTTGTTTAATTCACAGCGAACTCTATGATCAGCGATTGCGTTACATTTGCCCCACAAGTAACACAGTGGCCCATTCTGAATGGAAAAGGCGACACACACCACACCAGAAAGTGTGTTTCACAGGGCTGAATACAGTTGTGGCTTTAAGCACATTGTTAAGCAACACACACAGCCGTTGGTGGAACACAAATAATAATTTCGGAATAGTTATTTACTCGTACTAATCAGACATACATTGTTTTGCTAAGAGGCCTGATGAACACGTGTGTACTCATTTGGGAACAGGAATCTATGTAAGTGTTAAACATATATTATCACTTTGCTGTTCTTGATTATGTGAAGACAGCAGCAATGCCCACTTTTTCTGTATATACACAATTCAGTGTGAGGACATGAGCAGTCTACCTCTTCTTCAAAAAGCCCCTGAAAGTAGCACTCTTCAGATGGGGTTTCAGCTGAGGATGTACCCAGCATAGCACAAAAGGCCCATCTCACATCAAATTGGACGCCTGTGACCGAAAAGCAATGCTTGTCGACGTTCTTCTGGGCTCGGAAACGGCGTGCAATTTCATCATCACAAAAAAGCTCTAAGTCCTCGCTACTTAGTGACTTTTTTAATTAGGCCCATTTAGCGCAGTGCAAAGAGTACTCTGCTCTGCAAAATTACACTTTGCACCACTTTGTGCCTTGGGCCTGGTTCAACGTGTTTGTTGGCAGTGCAAAGTCCCTTTGCACCGCGCTAAGCGTTCCATGAATTAGGCCCTTGACATCTTAAATGGCTCTTACAAGGCGACTGCCGCATTTTTAGGGGCCGATTCACAGAAGTGTTTCAAAATGGTGCAATCCCATTGGAAAACGCTCTGTGAATGCGTGTGTTGCAAGGATGTGGTTGTCCGTCGCCTACACAACAGGTCAACATTTCCAAGGGCATTGGCAGCCAACACCCGTGCAATCAAGTGTTTAATGAGTTAGATACCTAAGATGTAATAATAAAAGACACTTCACTTCCTTATATCGTTGTCAAGATAATACAGAGTCCTCCGGTGTGGGCAATAGCGCATATGTGTCTGCCTTTTGCTGAGAGTCCTTCGTGCGCTTACACAGATCAGATGTCCTTCCCCAGCCGCTAGTCCCACCCCGCCAGATGGTAAGGGAAATATGACTGCAAACAGGACCCACCGACAGAGAAAGGGGGCGTGCTCTAGTGGTTTAGAGACAGGAGCTTTGACTTGCCGTGCAGGTGCATCTGTGTGATCTGCGACACATCATGTTATCTCCCTCCTCCTCCCCTCCCCCGCCCAGGGCTCGGTTGCTGAACTGCAATTTGGGAGCACTCGCAGTCTGCAACAGGATGGCCCTGGGCTCCCAGTAACAAGACTCATGTATTCGCCGTTCTTCAGATGGTGGCGAGCGAGCCGAACTGACGTCCTTCCCATTCGACGCTGCATTCCAGGGCAGACACACAATGCTTGTCCAAGAGGATCACGTCAGCCCCCGTAAAGGCCTCTGCGCGTTCTTGGCTGCACTGGAGGCATGCCTAGTACTGGGCGAGAGAACCCCTCGCTCTGGCAGTCTGCACCGAAGCCCTCTCTGCAGAACAGGGGCGCACTAATCCGCCGCTGCTTGTCTTTGCAGAAAACATTCTCACTTAAATGAAAGCTCTGTCACATAGATGGCCATGGTGTGTGTCTTCGGAGGCGTATTTGCCTTACCCTTTCAAAAAGACACACAAAAAGGTGAAAGCACAGCTCTGAACCTCATACAGGCCAACTTTTCACAGTGGGCTCGAGGGTCATTTCTGCGCTGCCTTCCCCGCCCACCACCACCATAAAACGGCATAATGTTAGACAGAAAACGCCACAGCAAAGCTATTCTCCTCATCTTCCTGACTGCATCAAAGGACGACGTGCACAGTCCACTGTGAGCTATCTTTTATACATAGTTGAAATAAACAGTGGTAGTTCACTGTGACTTTCTGCACCTGACGTGCCCCATGTCACAGTTGGCACTTCATCTTATTTATCACATGATGTGTAAGTGTGCGCTGTACTCCTGAGTTGCTGTTTTAAGGAATTGGTTTCCAGGAATTCACATACCTTTACAGAAGACTTCATGGAATTATCTGCGTTTTACGCGCAGATAATTCCATGAATCAGGGGCCTGGAGTTACACAGCCTGGGCGGTGCACAGACTCTGCTGAGCTCTCTAGACTGGCCTTACAGATTCAGATGGGGGTCGAGGTCAACAAAAGTAATCTTTGCTCTTCCTGAAGTCTAGTGCCAAAAACTTTGCTTTCCCCAACCACTGTGCCTTAGGTAGGCAGATGTCATTGTGTGGTCTGCCAGAGTCTCACATGAAGTCAAGTATCCAGAGGAAGGAGGGGTTGCCACTGTCAGGAAAACCATGCAGGCAAGTTACTATTGACATATGCTACTTAAAGTGGTGTGTGGTGTGTGTTGTGTTTGTGCAGCATAGTCACTAACGTGATGAGGTTAAAGCCCAAACTGCCCTGTTGGTGGGTTTTATTTGTCCTGTGTGGCCTTGTGGAAATGAAGCAAAATTGTACTTCAGACTTGCAAATCACGGGTCAGTTGCCATCTCTGCAACATTCTGTGTTGCCACTGTGGGTGAAAACACCCAATTTTGTTTTTGGCAGGTGAGAGGGCATGGAAGCGCATGGGCTTTTAGGCGTCTTGGCGGCGGAGTCTCCTGATTAGAAGGTGGGTGACACCCACCGAAAGCATTTAAGATGAGAGGAATATAGCAATCACTACTGAGTCGGGGCGTACGTGACCGGTTATGGACCGGCAACCCGAGCCTAGGCGGGCCCGAACGAAGCGAGGATCCTGGTGAGGGCTGTGGGCCATTACCGGCCATGTACGCACCTGTGACAAGTATAGGTAGTCGCACCCCGGGATTCACCCCGGAGGGGAAATAGTTGAATACATTTTTTTACGGGATATGGGCTCCACCCACGCAGATTGCGCAAGCCCAATCTCACCTTGAAAAAGATGGACGTCACCATAAGAAAAAAGACTGCGTAGAGCCTCCTGTGTCTCTCATCATAGGTACCATTTTGTCGCAACTGTAGTCAGTACCTGGTAAATATGCATGCGAATCCCCATAAACAACGGCTGCACCCCGCTACAATGCATACGTGCACCCCTAACTTCAATTGGCACCCCAACTGCGTACATGTACCCCTAAATTCCCAATCGGCCCTTACCTTTGTGCAGTGATTCCTATGTGCATGGGTCTTTACGCATGCCTTCAGGTAGCAAATAGATCGCAAACTTTGCGTGCTGATTTCCCCGACTTGACGTTGCACGGTCAGATCCATGAATACGCTTGGTTTTGCGCATTTGTGGGCGTGAAATTTCATCGGGCAGGCCGTCCCTCATCACAACCCTAATTTTTTCCTCATTCTGCATGTTCCACCCCCTTTCTAGACCTCTGTGTAGGCCAAACGCACACTCTGAGTGGAGTCCATCCCAACGCAATCGACTGCACGCAGAGACATACTGAACCTGCGTGAAGTCCCTGCAATGTCCGGAAAAGGTCTGCAAAGTCGATTCCATGAATCGCCAAAGGGGGTTTTGCATGCAGAATGGCACGCAAAGTCCTGATTCACCCCGCAAAAAATTCCATGAATCAGGCCCTTAGACTCCTTTCCATTTCCATGGCAGCATCTGCAAGCAGGAGGAGTGCCGTGACCGGAGCACACATCTCTGGTCCAGCTGGTAAGTGGGAAGGGTGGAGAAATGGAGCGGGATCTCTTTTGGGGTCAGAGGTGGGTACGTGGGGAGGCAACAGGGAGAGGCTCTTTCTTGCCTCCCCACAATCAATATGGCACCACCTAAGGAAGGGCCTCCAGTGGCTGGAAGATGCGGGCAGCACACTGTGTGTTCTTGCCTGCATTTCCAGCCACCTATTTGGCTGAGCAGCCTCCTCCAGATGCAAATGCGTTAAAACTAATTTTTAAGTGTGAAATGATGATCCCTTCTATCCGACGCTCATGATTGCTAAAATAATGTTGGTAGGCACTGTTGGTTATTATTCATATCTTACGTGGTACAGAAGCTTGCTTGGTTGTCATGTTTGCTTATGATGAACATAACGTCTCTATGTATGTTTGCCCACTTGTAACCTGAATATCTGCAGCTGTTCATATATAAAAGACTGTAAAGCAGATCAGCTCGAAATGCACAATTCTCAGTACGGTGGCCTGGAAAGTAGATGTGTGTTTCTCAAAGGTATCCCAGTGTGAAGCATCCTGTCAGGCTATTAACTCAAATTTTCAATCCAACCACTTACTATTTTAAACTGATTTTCGAAGTTTATGGTACAATTTTTTCAATTTTTCAAAATGAAAGCCAGTAAAATTGGGGGAGGTGGTGATTAGAAGAGAGGACACGTGATATGCCACGCGTTTTCCCCGGCTGTTCTCCTTCAGCTCTTGTCTTTCTGCACAGCACGCCAAGCAAGGTCTGGAACCCCGAGTGTGGGCACAAGGCACTTGGACAAGCCTCAGCAGCGGGAGAATGCTGCGGTGGTAACGGAAGCAGTATAAATGCATATTACGATATATTACATGTGAGAGCGGGCAACACGTCCTGCGATTTAATGGAGTCCTTCCTGGATCAGCGGCACTCCCCAAAGCCCAGGCCACTTACCAGGATGGTTAATGTGCGCCCGCGAAAAGGCCCTCAGCTTTGCTCCAGGCCTTGGACTCCCCAGGCAGAGCATTAACTGGGCGTTAAACGCTCCGAGCTTTGGGGATCAGTGCTTGAAAGATGGGCATTGATGTTGAACGCCCCGGCCGTGAACGCAAAATGAGTGCTTCAGAGTGCCGGGTAGCAAAGTGCACCGAACAGCAATGATCATCTTGCCTAGACCAACGTGTGCGCATGATTGAAGCGAGTCAGCGTGGATTTAAGTAGTTCGGGGTGGTGGGGGGAGCTCTAAATGATGGCAAGAAGAGGGAGTCCAGTGTGATTAGTGAGTTAAATTGAGAATGAGCCGTCGTGCAGCACATCTGCCTGTGTTGCCTACCGTTTTGACTAGGCTCAATGCAGCGACAATGGCTCACTTGCACCCTGTAGGAAATGTAACTTTTATTTCAGGGTGCATTGTATCCTTAGAGCAGGATAATTACAATTACAGGGTGCATTGTATCCTTGGGGCAGGATCAGAATCATACATATGTACACAGTGCTCCAGGTAAGATTTGGAAGTGGGAGTATTTTACTCCCTATTTTTTTAAGTTGGGAGTAAAATGTTTTTTTATAGAGTAAAAATGCAAGTCCAAATTCCAATGGGAGTATTTTATAAGCGAGTAAAAATGTTTTAACTGGGAAACAGAAATGTTTTTGTAATAATTATTTGTTTGCACCTAGTTATTCATGCACAATAAAAGATACACATTCACTTGTTGTGATCAGGCGGTTATAATAGCAGTTTATTCATGTGGTACTTTGTGCACAACTGCTCTAAACATATCCATGGAGCTGTGTGGGTGAAAGCAGGGGCACAGGGCTGTACGTGTCTGTTTTTTATTTTTTAGTGGGAGTATTTGTTCTCCCTATTTTTATTTTTTGGCAGTATTTGCCTATTTTTAGGGAGTAAAAGTGGCCAATATACACACGCCTTATCTGTAGGCTTGCATATTTACCTGTCATTTTCACCATTGTTAGAGAAACAAGCAGCACGTCAAGATGTGCGGAATTCTGAGGTTGTGTTAATTGGCCAAGCGCGTTTTTTTCGTGTTCCGTTAAAAAGCATTTTCATTAACGAGAAAAAAATACCCACCGAGGGTGCCTCCAAAACAAACGGTGGCAAAATTGTAGCAGACTGTCAGAGGATGCAGGCCGTCGGAAATCCCATAGCAGTGCTGCTTGAACTTAATAGTGTCCCCAGGAACATCTGCACGGCTTGGGATGATGGAGGAGCCCGGTGTGTGTGCTGGCAGGTGCTCTTGTGAACCGTCAGCCGGGGCTGACAGATCAGGCGGGATGTGGCATCAGGGCAAGGAGGCGTCAGCTGCGGTAATGGAGACATGTCGGAGGGAAAGATTGCTCTATCATGGCCGCCGCTTGCCAGTGTGTTATAAATCGGAGACTCTGCTTTCCTGCCTCTCAGATGATCTGGCTGCTCTTTCTCCTTCGTAGAACGTTACGTTGGGCGGAGACAAGACGACAGGAAGAAGCGGAACATGGGGAAAGTAATTTTTTTTTGAAGACTCCTCCTGTGAAATACTGCACAGCCAGGGGGTGCTCCTTACATGGACAGAGGTAGAACTGTTTTTTTGCCTCTGTGGAGACTGCTATTTTTAGGAAGCAAATGTCTCCCAAAATCGGATGCAGAAAGAACATTAATGTAGGTTTATTGAAATTCCTCACAACTGTATCAGTTTGCCCGTCCATGCCAAGGCAAAACAATCTGACTCCTTTTGCAATGAGTTGAATGGTCTGCAACGCCAGACAACTTATTGCGTACGGGGCTGTCCCGGCTGGGAACGGATCCCCAGTAACGCTTATCGCTCTTGTTGTGTCGTCTTTCAGGCATTTAGCAGTGTGCCATGCACACAAATGCTTCTATCCCTATTTCCAGGTTCACCTTAAAATATTGGTGGGTCGCACTCCTTTGAAAATCATACTGGATCTATTTTTTAAGGCAAATAGCTTGTTGCAGTTTGGTTCTTTAAGAGCTATAATACAACATTTCTACTTTTAGTATCTACTTTTGTCAACTTTATCCAGCAGGCCTATATACATAGACAATGTAGATCAGGGCTGTCCAACTCCAGGCCTCAACGGCTGCATCCATTTAGGATTTTTAGGATACCCCAAATTAATATACATTAGATACATTTGTATTCACTGATTATAAATGTATGCACATTTTGCTCATGAATATTAATGCGGGATATCCTGAAAACCTGTCAGGTTTCCGGCCTTCACGGCCTGGAGTTGGACAACTTTGATGTAGATGATAATGTATTTCAAGAAGTTCAGGAATCACTTCTCTACATGATCATTCCCCCCGGAAGTGAGGTGCAGTGCACTCAGAGGTACAGAGGGGCACAGGACGGTGTATTACACATGAAGCCAAGCACAGACTGCAAAGAGATAGAACTGATGAGACAGACAGGGAGGCTGAGAGACAAAGTTAGAGAGACAGAGAGGCAGAGAGACAAAGAGACAGAGATAGAGAGTGTGCAAAGGGTGAGGAGGATGGGGCTGCCAGGGGCACCACAATCCGTGAACACCCAGGGGGTGCGGGCGAGGGGGTGGGAGGCATCCATGGGCCTTCACCAGCAGAATATCTCAGTATTTTTCGTGGGAGGCACCAAAATGGCAATTTGCTGGGGGATGGGGGCAGCATTTATCCCAAGACTGCTCTTGGATGTAGCAGAGAACAAGAGGTAGCTGCTCGTTTTGTTTTTAGTGCAATAAGAAACTAATCTCATTCAATGATGCACAGACGGCATTATTTAATGTCAGCGGGACCTGTAACAGTTACACTGTTTTGAAACTTTGTAACACATTGAGGACTCCATTACTAAAGTGAATCCTTTCACACAATTCAAAAACAAAATGTAACCCACCTAGGTGTGTAACATTATGAAGTGTGTAGAATAATTATTGAAAACATAGAGCGTTTGAAGAGTTTGTTTTAATATTTCTTGTCACTCATTTTAAGTGTGATTACTTTACAGAATCCAAGTTATTGCTCAGATAGTCTGTATTGCATGATTGCCTCTTTAGACATGTCATATAAAAAAATAAGCCACTAGCTCCCATAGACATACACTAACAGTTATTTCCCATTTTTGGCATCGCTCTCTGTCACTTCAAGTTTGTCCAGAAGATTCACTGATGTAGTAAGGTGCTTTTTCCCCCTGAACATTGTGGCAAAACAGCACTAAACGTCTTACTAAAATCACCTCTTAAAAAAACCCCAAAGACTTGTGTATGTGTCTATATATAACACAAACCGAGCTCCGAAGCAACAGAGCTCTGTACGTGGAGGACATTCTCAGGGTGTCGTGAGTAGGGTGCGGGTGTAGTAGAGGAGCTGGTATGGGCAGGAGGAGTGGGGCCGCTCTGCAAGAGGAGATGTGGGGTTGTGAGGAGCGATCAGTGAGATATTCCTTGTTGAAAAGTGGGGTCTTCAGGTCCTTCCTGAAGTGTAGGATGGAGGGGGGCTGTCTTATCTGCGTTGGCAACTTATTACAGACTCCGGGTGTGAAGCAGGAAACGGCCGGTTTCCTGTTTTCTGTTGCCAGTCTGGCAATGCCATTGCTTCTGGTGGTGCACTGGCCTCTGGAGAGGGCGATATCGCCACACAGTTGACAACATATTTAGTTACAGTAGTAAATAATGGGAAGTAGAGCAGCTGTGTACAAGACCAGCAACACTGAAACAATAAAATAGTACACAAGACCAGGCTAGACATCAACATGTCACAGTTTAGTATCCGTATGCAGTAACATGTAAGATTGATATCAGATGGTCTACTGGAACCACACACAGTGTTTCTTCTGGCTCTCTCAATGAGTGACCCTTGGTGTGAAGGATGAGCGACAGCTTGTGCAGCATACTGCAATATATACTTCTTCACCGCACAGGGGCATCGACCACTGCCACCTCTGAGCAGTCAGATGGCAAACTAAGACTGCTGCCAGGCATCCATCCTTCTCCAGAGATATAATATCTCCATTCCCAAGTACATTGTCCATGTGCCTTGGTCAGTGGCAAATCTATTGATCGGGTGGTAATACCCATGCAGGGAGTTGGAGTGCTGAAAGAAATCCACCGTCACCTGGGCAGGCAGACAACTGACGAAGGTTTGGAGTAGAGGGTGGATATATTAGGTAGTGCGCTCTTCCCCTGTATTACTGTTTTTCATATGTTGTTTCGTTATCTATGTAGAGGTCAGTAGCTGCACGGTTACATAGAGACTGGTGTCCACCAACCAGTCAGAAAGTATTGGGTATGGTTTGGATATTCTATGGGAACCTGTGCGCTTGGTTTTATCAGTTCTATTAGCGTTGGTTATTCAATAAATTGGTGTAAACTTGTATTCTTTACAGAATTTTTGTAGTTTATTCAGATTGTTAGTTCATATTCATAAACATGTTCCAATAAAACATACTGATATATTTGGTGCCAACAAACTGCTAGGAGGCACGTGCAAGCATTTCACCCTTGCTCGAGCTTCATCAAGGCACAAGTAATGCAGTTGGTACAACAGTTCTATCTTGGTTTCTAACATACCTATTGTGACATATTTTCACCTTATCTAGATCACATTCATATAAATGGAAAACATTTATCTTTAAGTTTTAGGTATAGTAAAGGATGTTGAATTGACAAGTGTCTTGTGGTTCTTAAATATAAGATAAGGTTGTCATGGGTTGAGTATCATGTCTTTTACTATTTTCTGGAGTTTCCATTCCTCTGTGTTGGTTTCAGGTTCCCCGGGTTCTTACCCTAGTAGTGCTTAGATTCCCGTGTCCTTGCTACGCGTCTTGTTTTTCCTACGCAGTAGCTGCTTTTTAGCTACCGCGTAGGAGAAACAAGACGGGAATCTAAGCACCGCTAGGATAGGAATCCAAATGAAGAGCACCGGCTCACATAGAACATCCAAACCAAACAAAACAACTGATGAAGCCTGAACTGTTCCCGTAAACTATTTCTGAATGAACAGTTTACAATACGTGTAGCTCTTGGGTGTCCACTGGGGCGTTAGCATTCAATGAGCCAAGCATGAAAAAACTCCAAACCTGTGTAACCACCTTGGTAAAAAAGCCACTGAGACCCCACCTGCAACATGCCCTTCGCTCGGACCCCTCTTTCTAGATCCTCGGTGGTCATTGCAACATCGTTGTTGATTTAAGAATTAAAGGGCTGCCAAATTACTTTTAAACCCACTTCAGCTACTGGTAGTTTTATAAGAATTGCTTATTTTGGTATACAATTAAAGATCTTTAAAAAGTAAGTGCTGATTAACATGAGTAGTTAAAGTGCTTGATGCAGTGAAATATGGGGAATTACAACAGGATACAACTATAATAATAATTTGTGGATGAGCTGTCAACAAGTTGGGAAAACAAATTGAAGCCAAATAAAATTCAATAGCCTGCCAGGTGAGGTTTGCATCTCACCACTAAGGCCTTGTCTAGCCACAGTCGTAGAGAACCTATCGTGGGAGTATCCACATCACTGAGACTCAACACATCCTAGACAAACGTTATTTAACACAATCCTCAGTCAAGGTAATCGTAGACAGTCTCCTGTCTCCGTAGACTTCTTCAAACGTCGGTCACTAGAGCGGTTCCAGTTTCGTTATTTTTGCAATGTGGACACTCGACTAAAATGTCAGGCATAGTTCAGGATCTGGCACTGTAGAGTAGACAGAACCCAAAAGACTTGAAACAAAACCTTTGTATGGTATTCAGGACATGACTATAACAGTTTCCAGCATCATCGCAGGGAGCGAGTCATGGTCATCTCTGGGGTTCCCCCGGAATCTGCAATTTTGCAGTGCCATGATTTCCATTGCAAGGCTCTCACCGTTTCTTTACACTTTGAACGTTGCCTACCAACCCCTCCCTTGTCAGAGCAGCTTCAGGGGTCCGAGATCAACAGAGATCTTGCTTTCTGGAGCAAACAGCACAGCAGTATCACTATTTCTAATTGCTCTCATCCTATCACAATAGGATATCGTGTCATATGTTAATAATATATGTTTTCGTTAACCAACTTTATGGTGTACAATGTATCATCCTCGGAGGGATGTAGGGCCGAGTTGGCTCTGCCTGATATCGAAACTGATACTACAGGTTTCTTGTCTAACGCAAGCTCTTAACTCACTGAGCTATCTCGCTGCCTTAGGCTGCGGACACTGGACCAACACTTCTATGGTAGCTTTAAAAAGCACGCTCTCTGAACTGATTTTTCCACAGAGTGTTATGCACAAAAGGGTGAGCGCAAACTCACCTCGGTGCGTACGCGTGCTCGTTGCACACACAAATAGACTTTGTTTTGAGGCTCTACAGCAAAAAGGCTCTACGCGGGAATGCCCGTGACACACAGACTTCCAGCTGACTATTAAGTGGATTTGTGAATAAATTGAAGCAGATTTTTCTGTCAAAAATTAAGCAGCACCATTCTCTGATTAATATCAAAATCCAATCTAGAATACTTTTAGCCATTTCGTGCAGGTGACATCTGTATTTAAATATAATTTTCTCTCCCTGTTCTGGCATGGCTGTTAATTACTTACTCGGTGTAGTTCAACATTTAGTTAATAAATATGTCAGGCTTTCACCATGGTGTTCTTTTTGCCGAGTTGTGAATTTGCAATTAGTTTTAGATTTACAACATGGTGACAGACAGTGCTGTATAAATAGAGGTTAAACACACAATTTACATATTAATTTCATGATTCATTTATTCAATGATTTATGTGGATATAGATTGTATTTAATCTCAGCGCTGTAGTTGTTTCAGGCATGACGCGCGGAATCACGATCCTGCCACAGAAGTAATGATGTCTGTATCGAACGGCAGGAAGGGAAGTGCGGGGAGCCGGGCTGTGGGCGGGGGGGCGAAGGGTGGTAGCAAAGGGTGGGAAATGTAATGATTCATTAGCCTTAATAAATTTATAAGGGCAGATGAAAACCAGTAGTATTTTTTACAGGGACGCATACATGTATCTGAAAGCATTTGCCGCTATTTCTGGCTGCAGTTGCCGCACCCGCTCTGATGCCCATGGGCATGTGGCGCTTTATACAAATAAAAATAAAAAAATATAAATGAATGGGTCTGTTGACGTGCCAGTGGTGCGTTGGGAAGATCAACCCAACCATTACGTGGGCACATTGTGTTGGTAGACAGTGGCTTTCATCAGCTAGATGCTGCTAGCATAAGAGCCGCTTAGGACAGGGGCAGGGAATTAGATGGTTAGTGTAACCATTGTGAGTCATCTAAAAGTGCGAGAGGGGACTGTGCACTGGACGCCCACACACATGTGGGATCTGTGAAATATACTTTGCCAATCAAAAGATCCACACAGCTCCAGGTTCCCAAACACAGATAGTTTTTTTTGATCGACAGGCCTTTCTGATCTCTAGTGACCGTTTCCTACAACCCTTCATAGGGAAAGTGACACCCCTACAGGGGCAACTGCTCTTCAGGCTGTTAGCTTACAGGAACACCGAGGCTGCTGCTAGCAAATGACTCCTCTACGACAAGACAAGGAGACATGAGTCCATCACATCACGCCCCAGTGCCACCTGACTTACTGGACACTGTCTGACCCTCTCCTCCTCGCCACCCTCTACAGCTGTACCCATCCTCTGTGTCCCTCTGCATCCTACCCCCCACTGTATATCTATTCTGCTCCATTGTGTGTCTGTATTGTTATATACCTCTGTAAAGTGCTCTGTTGCTTCTCGAAGTGAGCTCCACGCTCCATAAGTACCATACATATAATAATAATGGTAGTAATGAGTCAAATCCCTCCAGGGATGTAGTCCGCATTTGTAGAAATGGGCAGCAATGGTTTGCAGCATGTGGTCTCTGTGGTCCCCAACATCATACCATAATGCAGCCTCAACCTCGCCAATATGAAGAAGGCCCAACAGCTGCAACTTGACTCCACTGTCTCTGATAACTCACTAGTTAACCTACAAAACCTTTCCATGCACATTCAAGGACATTCTCTCAAAAGCATATTCTTATCGCCCTCCATGCTCTCCTCTGCTGCCTCAAGTGACCTCTGCCCTTTCACCACTCATTCATTCACTTCATCTCTCCCCAACTCTACTATCAAGCTTCCTCATATATCACCAAACATAAATTAAAGCCAGATTCCATGATCCTGTAAATTAACAGAGTTTAACAGTTCTCTCTTTCCTCCTCTAACTCGCTCAATTGAACATGTGTTTATACAATTTAATTCTACACTATCCAACCCTTTAATGACCTTCATCTTGCATGCACATTCAGTTCCCCTCGCATCATGCTCTTATACCTGGGTCAAGCAAAAACAAAGAGGTGATGGGTGGAATGTTTAGAATGAATCGTAACCTCTGGCATTGCTCTGTGCAACCCTCCAGACCATCGTTCTTCTCCTGACATGCCATTACAGAAGACCACATGCAAATCAGGGTGTTCCACATGTATCAGTCATAGGTGTACTACTCTTCCACCACCTCCTTCATTAACAAACTCATCTCCTTTAGCTTTAACTATCATCTATTTGCTGACAATACTCCGATCTTCTTCTCCTCCTTCCCCACTGCAATTTGTTAACCCATAACCAACTTCCTAACCACTTGGTGCTCTAGGCTGACTCGGGAGGATAGCTCAGGGGCAATGTGCTCACCTTGGAAGCAAGACAACTGGGAGCACCACAGGTTTGATCCCCGGGTCCGCGCTTAGAAACCTCTGGGTATTAAGCGTGTTATATATAACCTATCTTATCATATTGTGTTCAACTCTACAAAGACAGAAGTCATCTTTCTTCCTGCCTCCAATGCCAACTCTATTCTGCCTGCTCCCATCTCTTTCCGCCCCACCTATTCACCCATGGCTCACAAACTCTGGGCTCTTTGTGATAGTGACCTGATCCAGACTACTAGCAGCACTAACCTCGTACCTCACCTCATTTGCATTCAGTCCCCAGGTAGACTCCATGTAACTTCTTAATATGTACATTTGACATCAAGCCCTAAGTCCTGAATATTATTATGGCCTCCAGTCCTTTTCCCTGGCATATCTTCCCACTCTTACCCCTCAATCAACCGGTCTACCTTGTTCAATGCAACAGTGTTTTTTGTAAAGGCACCTTACACAAAGTCTGTCTCTGCTCCCTGTTATTGCCTACTTTGCAAGTAACTTCGGTTTGAAGTGACACCCCACTCCATCAGTTAATACAAATGTTAACCAGCAACCAGCCTAAAGACCACAAGTTGCCAAATGAATTCCCGAAGAACAGGAGAGAGGCATGCAGGCTCCATCTACCACTTAGTAAAGGCACCTATGTAGTGGGTATTATTCATCACAGTAGTGAGCGTTGTGATAAATCTTCCACACTTTATAGCGGTACACATTACAACATCCCAACGTAATCATTGCTGATCGTGTCGTAATTTTGAATTTCAGTGTTGTAATACTTTTGTGTCCCACTAGGGACGCTACTACTTTGGCTCCCACAGTCCAGCGTCTCAATGTATACAAGCTTTCGTGTTTCACTATGGGGATTGACGCACTCTTATTTTATTATGGACTTTGATGCTCAGTTTCCTCAATTCAGCGTTTTAATATTCATATACTTTTTTATTTCATCATGGACACCTGTACAGCATTTGAACGTTCAGCATCTTTACGATGGTACCGGCCAAGCTACTTGGACTTGTCTTCTGCAACACCTCTGCTCACCTTTCCTTTGCTCCTTTGGTTTGTGGCACTTGGGTCTGCTTCCTCGGCCGCGCTTGATTTCCCCCTCCTCGGAGGTGTTTGCGGGTCTGCACGCCTCTCTTGGGCACTCGCTCTGGACCTTTCCCCAGTCCTGCTTCTCGCTTTTCTCGTTTCTTCAGGGACTCGTTCTTTGTGTTCTGCTTCCATGGCTGCGCCTCTAACCGCGAGTTTGCTTTTTGGTGGCGGTATGTGCTCACGTGGTCTTCGGATGGTGGATAGCCTCAGAAGTGTCGCCCTTCTCCTTGGATGCTCGGCTCTCTGGCAGCAGGCCGAGTGTAGAGTTTCCCACATTAACTTCTCCAGTTCATACCACACTTCCCGAGCAGTGCAGATGCAAAATGCCACGGCACAGGTCACAAAACCTTTTCATATGACGTTTTTGCAGCATTTTAATCTTTGTATTACCGAAAAATGATCATGCATTAAATACAACAACACAACAAATGCAAATCGGGAGGAACGAAACAAAGGCCGGGAGGATCATAAACAACGGAGGGAGGTCACTACAACTGGGTCCTAATTATCTTGGGACCCCCTACCCTGCCAAGTAATGCTATCTTTCAGGCATAAATTATAAATGCACATTTAAACAACAATAGAAGTTTTAAAAAATGTACAAATTACATTACAAACAAGATTTTTTGAATTATAATAAGGTGAAAGTCTTTTTATTTGAATGCCTTTTCCTTTGTCAGCAGTCACATGCATGCGGCAGCTCACTGAAATTACCCAACTTGTTAAACCCTGGAAGACAACAATTTGAACTGGCTCCTCCAGGATGCCAACCTGTGGTTCGCAGGTTCAACATTAATATCATTAAAGAGAGCTTACCTCACTGAGCTATCTGACCAGCTATCTGGCTGAGGGAAGACCACATAATCTGCCCATTCAACATTATGTCCAAGAACTGACCCAGAACATGTTCCCATTATATTGTTCCAGCCACGATGCATTTCGTATATTCCTCATTGTATCAAGAGTTCCTTCGCAGTTTAATTGGATTCTGCTTCTTTCAGGGAATGGGAACCTTCAAGGACCATATTTTGATCTATTAGTTCTAGGCCGTATATCTGGCTGCAGACATTTTTGTGTGTTTTTTTTGTTTTGTATTTTACAGGACTGTGCCCAGATCCAGGATCGGACTGGCCTATAGAGCACTAGGCCCATGGTCAAACCAAAAACACAAAATGGTGGTGTGGGCCAGTTTGATGACTTACTAGACTATGCAGCTAATAATGTTGACCAGTGTTGCTGAATAACTATTCTTAGAAATTCACAACTTGCAATACATTTTAGTAAAAAAAACTTCCCCTTAGTTACTATTCAAGCAGTCTGTCACAAAAGGAATGGAATGCCATTTGCAACTGTGAGCCACTTTTTCAATGGTGCCTGAGACCTTTTTATAGCCCCGTCCGACCCTGCCCAGAGCCCCTCGATGCTTTAACTCCTTTCACCCTTGTGTAAAGCAAAAAAAAGAAGGAATTTCACAGCCTGCAATATGACTGAACACAGATATATTAATTTTCACAATACAAATTCATTCACATCTAGGCACTAGATGACAAAGCCGTAAGTGCCCACATGCATAGTACAATAGGGTGCCCATAAATCAGTCCCAAGTGTTTTCTAAACATGGTGTGAGGAAATAGTTCCATTAGTTTTCTCATGTCTTGTTTCATCATTAAAGTAAGGGACAACCCGCGTACATTCCCCAAATCATTGCCAGTGAGTTAGTATGACGTCTGGGTGCTCTCTCTTTCTCAGACTGAACAATTTTGGAAACACTTGGAATCAATGCATTCCCCGCAATCCAAACCATTACATTGTAAAATCTCTCAAACCTAGGTCCATGTCAATATTGAGTTTCTCACAAAAAGGCAGCAACCAAAACAGACAACTGTCTCCGATCAGAATCACAGCTTTCAAACCATATCAGCAGTATTTTTCTGTTTCCAGGAAAATAATTCCTACTTTCAATTTCTAGTAGTGTGTATGAGCAGGGTATGTATGATGTGTGTGTGTGTTGTAGTTTCTAATTGGTTAATAGTGCTGTTGAAATTTCATTTGCGGCTATATAGCAGACACCCAGAGCGCATCATTGCTATTCGTGGGTAGATTTACCCCCTACACCTTCTGCAGCCACGGCTAAATTCAGGCAAAAGACACGTCGTGTGTTTGTGGACGTGTGGTAGCCGCGGTTATCCAAAGTTTTGGGTGGGGTGGCCTAGGAACATCTATTATGATTTTATGATTAATCATGTAGTGTGAGTCCACTGGGATAACGTTGATAATGACTATCGGAAAGCGCACAAACATTATAAAAGAAGAATGCATGGGTTCCATTCTTTGCGTACACGGACATCAGCAACACTTGCAGCACTTTCATTCACAAGTGCAACAATATTACAAACTGCAAATTAAGCCTCCTCTTCAGCAGTGGTGTCAACTGCACAGACTCCTGTTTTACTGACTCCCGGTCTTTCCATGAAGCAAGTCATCTGTAGATGATGTCTTGAATGGGTAGTCAAGGGAGTTGCTACATTTGAGGAATGGCAGAAGTTAAGCGCTGAATACATGATTACCTGTCATTTTTATTTATTTTTATAAGTGGCAGTTATCCCCCCTTTTTTCTAAAAATAAAATGTTTCAAAAATTACATATATGTTTCTTTTTATTTTAATTCCCTTTGTTAGATGTTTCATCATTATGTGTTTTCCACCCTTATTCCATCGCCCTCTTTCCGTCCACCGAAATGGTCCTTTTAAGGGTCACCTTTTAAGTTATAAAAATAGATAAAATTGAACACAGACTGCAAAAATATATTACAATATCTATTGTAATTTATTTTATGCAGTTTCAGTAATTGAACTCTCCCAATTGTTGGTTTCCGTGGTTACACTGTTAACAGGGGCAGTAGTTTAGCTGCAAATAAAGGCACTCCAGTCGTTGCTCGTGTTAGCTTTGCACGTAAAATCCTGCAATTCATTGGCTGATGCGGTAGCTGTGGCTACAAATAATAATATTTAAATATATGCAACTTTGTGTCGGGAATAACAAAACCCTTGAAATTCAAGGAAAAAACTTTAGTTGCAGGGACGTTAAGGTGAGAATTTAATGCAGCAAAACCCTGGAAATGCAGCTAAAGCCACCTTGAATTCGCTCCCCCCTGTTGCGCAGACTATGACCACAGTGATGACATCACAGATCACATCACTGATGACATCACTCATTACATAACAACAGTAACTGTCATTAAGCATGGGCTTGAGCCATGGTCAGTGTGCATGGCCGAATATATTTTAACACATGAATGGGTACTAGCCATGGCCTTCAGTTATGGGCAGTGGTCACAACCTTCACACGTGCACTGAATATTTTAAAACACTAACAAGCTACCAACCATAGATTTTGACCTTTACCAGTGTTTGCAGCAATTTAACAGTGTCCACTGTATATTATATACACTGAACAGGCACTAGCCATGGACTTTAACACAATACTGGCCAGTGGCCACAATCTTTGGCTGTGCACCCTATATATTCTAACATATTAATGGGCCACTAGCCATGGCGTTTGTCCAGGAGCAGTTTGTACATCTTTTGGCCATGTGTACCGTATACTTTTAAATACTAACATTGCATCAGTGATAGACTTCGTACGTGCGCACTGTGTATTATACCGCACTAACCAGCCCCTATCTATGGTCTTTGACCGTGGCCACTGTATATTATATACACTAACCAGGCACTGGCCACAGACTTTAGCACAATTCTGGCCAGTGGCCACAATCTTAGACTGTGCCCACTATATATTCTAAAATATAATTGGGCCACTAGCTATGGCCTTTGACCTTCAGCGGTTTGTACATCTTTTGGCCATGTTCACTGTACATTTTAAAATAATACAATGCAATAAGCGATGGCCTTCGACCATGCCCACTGTACATTATATATACTAACCAGCCATTAGCCATGGTCTTCAACACAAAACTAGCCAGCAGCCACGGCCTTTGGTTGTGCCGACTGTATATTCTGACATATTAATGGGTACTAGCTATGGTCTTTAGACAGGGCTATTGAATACAGCTTTCAACGTTGCCCACTGTATATTTTAAAACAGTGACAGGCTACTAGGCATGGCAGTTAACCATGCACATTGGTATTTTATAACACTAACTAACCACTAGCTATGGATTTTGGTGCTGGCCAGTAAACCCAGTCTTTGTCATGGCCAAGTCCACGGCCTAAATTGTTGTTAAGGTAATCAAAGTTTTCATGAGCTAACTTATAAATGATGTTATGTTTAATTCCATTATTGATGTAATCATTTATATGCAATGCAATTACTGTTGTCACCAGTATGTAATTTGTAATGTCTTCATTGTTCTCATACAACATGTAATTAGTGATGGCATCAGTGATGTGATCTGTGATATCATCATTGTGGTCATAGTCTGTGCAACAGGGGGCACGAAGTTAAGATGGCTTTAGCTGAATTTACAGGGTTTTAGCTTCTCACTAACGTCCCTGCAGCTAAAGTTTTTTTCTTGAATATATATAGAGATATGTATATATTCAAGTTTATTTCAATAGAAGTAATAAAACATTTCCACTACATTCATGCACATTATAACATAGAGGTACATATTTAAGATCATAACACATGAAGATAGAAATGGTACAAAACATTAAAATTCATCCCGTTCATAGACTTGCCAAAAGTCAAATGCCAATAATAGTGAGCAGTGAGAGTGTTGTACCCACTATAGACACTATTACTCTCCAGATAAACGTCCAGTAAGGGAGGATGTGGGTGCAACTGAAAAGGTTATGGATTAGGCATGTAGGGGGATTTTGAAAAACAGCAATGGTCTGTGGGGCGCTATTTATTTGTATTTGTATTTATTAAGTTTATATAGCGCTTTACGCCAAAGTGCTTTACAATATAACAACAAGAATACATAGCATATATAAACCAGAAGCATATTTGTAAACATGAGACAAGCCTTTAAAAAACAGTAAGTAGAACAATTTTCCTAGGATAAAGAACGATTGAAGGAGGGTGGAGGAGAGAGGGGGAGATGAGGGGAGGAGATGGAATAAGTTGGAATTTCAAATGAGCAAGGGAAGTGTGAGAGGGGGTGAGGGAGAACTGAAAGGGAAGTGAAGAAGAAAATCAGGTCGGGGAAAGGAGAAGAGATTTTAAGGAGGCACGGAAGAGGAGTAGGAGGTAATGGAGCGGATAGAGAGGGGTAGAGAGTTCCAGTGTAGGCGGGGGCAAGGAGTTGAAAAGAACGGAAATGAGAAGAGGCACAAGGGGAGGGAGGAACATCTAAGAATACCTTCTATAGGGACAAGGATAGTTATTGGCTGCCCACTGTCAGGCAGACAACGTATGCCTACCTCTAAAGCATGTAATCTTCAACACTATTAAGTACACAATTTATCATTGGTTTTCAACCTATAAGGGCCTTCGTTATACAGTCCTCTACAATTGGATGCCAAACTTGTGCCATGTCTGGAACATTTGTTTCTCTTAGCAGCACATAAGCTCAGACCCAGGTGCCAGGAGGTGGCCTTAACTTTACCTCCCCACTCAATTAGCCCAACATCTCTCATCACCCATGCCTTCTGCCATGAAGATTGTCTTTGAAAATGGCCTTGCAAAGTATCCTTGACCATGATCTGGTCCATTTTGCAGCATTTAAATGTCTTAAATGAATAAAACCAGTCATTCTCAGTGTTCTTTCTTTGCACCTTAATAAAGGATGATTCATCCCTCGCACGTTCACTGCTTTCAAGAATAGATAACCGACCTTGGCTGCTTCAGTTTTGATACCAGGACATACAGCCTTGCAATGGGCTTCTACGGTCTCAGCGTTTTCCTGCTGCGAAACAATTCTTGACCTTTGCTCTCCATGGGTCTTTGCTTACTAAATTCATGACACCGATGTCCAGCGCCTATACAGTGGTGGCTTCACCTGCAGTCTATTAACTACATGAAGCCAGCTTCTATGATGTTGGTCTACTAGCGGTTGATTTTCTGCAGCACTTCGCACACAGGCAATCTTCTTTTCGCATATGAAAGTTTACTCGATTCTTAACTTCATCAGTTTCTGTAAAATCCATGCATTCTCTTCAGCCAGCATTCTCGGGGCATCATAAATGTGTCTTGTGACATCACTAGCTCCTCTCTTTGCTCTTTTTCATATTCCTTCAGGGAGTTCCTCCCTCAGATTGCCGTCCCTTCGAGGATACAGTTGATAGGGTTTTCTCAGTGGATACTTTCTTTCGAATATTCGCTGCGGCATTGGCACAACTGCTGGTGTGCAACATGGCACAATCTCAGGCTTCCAGCATATGTGAAGTAGGGTGGTGGGACTTCCATGCAGCTGCTCCTCTACAATACAATGGCACCTATCTCAGTAAGTAAACAAATATTATTAATCCCTCCCACTCTTCAGACGGAATCTAGGTGATGTGTCTCAGGGTGCCTTAATGAGCTCCCCAACACTTCACTGTAAACCTTATTGTGGGGTCGGCAGCTGTCATGCGGCCAGCCTCCCAGATGCTGGGGGGCCCAGCACCATGTTGGTGTGCCAGGGTCATATGGACTTATAGGTGTTGCAGGGTAGGACCCTTTGAGGCTGTGGGGACACAGCCTGGGTGCCGGAGCTGGAGGGTGGGTGCCTGGGCTGGACCCAGGGCACCAGGCTGGTCTGGGGGGCCCAGACCAGCAAGGACATGCAGGACCATGATCACAGAGTATGGGCCTGCAGGCCAGGGCTGCAGGACTGTGGTCACGCGGTAAAGGCCTGCAGGCCCAAAGTGAGAGACAGAGACAACAGGAGTTCCATAGTTGGAGTTTGCAGCCATTCTGTTGCACATGCCTGCAGTTGCTCCTTTTAGTAGCTCGGGTCATGACACTGTCATAGCCCATCTTCAAAGGGCAATACACGTGGGAGGGACAGACATCTTAAAAGGGAAATACACATGGGAGGGTCACACATAACAAGCCGCACCCAATGTTGAGGGATGCCCCGATGCTTGTACTCAGCCTTGCAGGACCTTTAGGAAGCCGTTAGTGAAGGCAGTGAAAAGCAGCACTGCAGTAGGGATGAAAACACAGCGGCACCAGCCATATCAGCGTTTCACTGGGGCCAGCTCACATAGTGGTAGTGCTAGGAGGCCATCTTGCAGCCAATCCAGCTGGAAATCTTCATGGCAAATTCTGAAAAGTAGCATGCAGCCTGGTTGCTCAAACTTAGGTTGAGAGCTGCAACTTCCAGGAGGTGGCTTACGATTCTGCTCAGGTACTTAGAACAAAGGCTTAGGAATCCATACTGTCCAGGGAGAGGATATGGAAAAGATATGTTTTTTCTTAGTGTCTGCCATCTGCCCAAAAGGGTTGCAAACAGGACTCCCCAATTCACACAAGTTTACCTTGACTGGTGTGTGCCTTTTCACATACAAGTTAGGAAAGCACTCTCAATGTGAGCGTTTCACCATTCACCATAGTGAATGTGCCAGTGCAGATTGCTTTGCACTCACACGCTTGTCCCACCTGCGGAAGGAGCAAGCAGCGGCCATACCGGAGACACGTCACCTACGCACATGACAGTGCATCTCTGACGTATGCATGTGCGTAAAAGTGACAGTGGTTACTCGTGCTTCGTCTGCTTGGTCGCAAGCAAGGCGTAGGGGAACGTGCGATGCCGGCAGAGTTCTTTTCAGACACCTGCCAGCATTGACCTGATCCAGTTAAAAAACACGTAAATCTTAATCAGTGGTTTTCGCACAGAAAAGTGTGGCCGCAGAATAGGAAGCATATTTTGCTATAGGGTTTCAAAAGCTCTTTGGCATTCCTATACCCCTGCAATGTTTACACCATGTCACATCCCTGGATCCTAAAATGGCTCCCCATTGTGAGCATTGAAATAGGAGTGCTATGGAACATCCCTCTGGGTTATAGCCATGTCTGAGTTCCCGCCTCTTGTCCCCGTCCCCGTCTAATGAACTCCAAAGAGACAAAACTATGAAAGACGTGCATGTAATTCCTATTTGATGTTCTTTTAAAGACTTTACTATCATCATAGTCAGTGGTAGAAATGAAAAAAATTTAAAGGTGGATCCTATAGAGGCCCGGTTGGGACGGGGTTTGGAGGAGGGGCTGGAGTTCCGAGGGGGCAGAGCTGGCACTTAAACTCTGCTCAAAGGAAATGTTCAAAATAAAAGTTACAAAATTGTGCAATTTCTTTCATGCTTCTTTCCAAACTCCAAAGTGTACATCAATTCCACTTTAAATCACTCCCATGGCAGTGGTACACCCAAAATACTGATGATAGACCCACTCTACAGTAGAAGGCTACATGGGTAGCTCAGCAGGTTGAGAGATTGTTGCTGAGATGTTATATGTTAAAAACTGGTTGTTAATCGTAAGACTTTTTGCAATTCCTTATGTTATGTTATTTTGCATTTATATAGCGCCTTATGTACCATTGGTATGGTCTGAAGGCGCTGGTAGGTTGAACGCCCTTGGGAACCGAAGTTCAAGTCAGTAGAGAGAGTAGAGAGAGTCAAAGAAGCTTGTGAGCGCCGGATATGTGTGCAGCTGGTGTGGCATTTGTGTAATAGCTGCTTCGTAGCGGTAGATGTGGTGGTTGAGAGATCAAGGGTATGTGTTCGTTCTGGCAGGTTTTACCCAGACCGGTTCTGGCTGCGTTAGGCCTGAGGAGAACGCCTGGCTGGTGAGGGGTGAGGGGGGTGAAACCAGCAGTGATTAGTTAGAGTGATGTGGAGTATGAGGCGGATGTTGGTATGAGACCAGCTATTCCGAATGGTGTCATAGTATCTCTGTGTTCTAGTTGAGTGGTGGTGTAAAGAGGAGAGTAAGCATGGTGATGTGATAAGATGGTTTACTTGCTCTTTCAAACGTTACATGTATTCCAAACTATTCATGTATGTTGCGCACTTCTATGCGATCTAGTCCATTCCACGCACTCTAGTCCATTCCACGCACTCCGGAACATTCCACGCACTCTGAAACGTTCCACACAGTCCAAAACGTTCCACGCACTGTGAAACATTCCACGCACTTCGAGCCGTTCCACACACTCCGGACCGTTCCACGCACTCTGAACCATTCTGCGCCGCACTCCGAACTGTTCCGCGCACTCCAAACTGTTCCACGCGCTCCAGTTAGTTCCACATGCTCTAGTCAGTTCCACGCGCTCCAGTCCTTTCCACGCGCTCCAGTCCTTTCCATGCGCTCCAGTCCTTTCTACGCGCTCCAGCCCTTTCAACGCACTTTCAAGTGCTATAAAATGTATCTGTCCAGGGCACGGGTTGAGTTGTTTCCTTGCTTATATGTATGGCGGAGGTGGGGGGTTTTCTGCCCCTGTGGTGAAAAACAAAAGTTGGCAGCTATGAAGCCACAGTTTAATTTCCTAATAACGGCTGTCAGCACAACAGAAGCATTTATTTGTGATTAAGAAGTTTGACAAGTATATTACATCTTTAAAAAATATAACCTGTGATAGAACTCAAAGGAAGCAGCACAAAAATAAAAAACGAGTGAATGCAATTTTAAGCAGCATTTTTGAGTTTGGAAATTACTTTTTTCTATCAAAGTGTTAGATGCCCATTTGGAAAACAATAGTGTGCCCAGCATGTAGAAAGCCTGCTTTTAACAGTGATGTCCCCCACGCCAGTGATAGCCATGGCCCATTGATTCCTGTGGTGTCTCTTTCAGGCCAGAGGAAAGAAAACAGGTTGAGCAAATGTTACCTGCAAACGCACGAATGACACTTGGGGAAAGGAGCACAGAGCAGATAAGATCAGCAAGCCCCCAGCTTCCAGTGGCGAAGCTGTGGGCTTGGTAAACCCTTGTCTTGGCTGTGGCAGGTGGGGTCTGAGATCCCGGGAGACATCTGATGCCGAATCTCGGACCCTGCAAGAGCCGGCCCACTGACCAGGGCTGATCATAGCCACCCGTGTTGGTCATCTGGTTTGAGATGATCCCTGATGAATCGCAACAGGGGCTCTGCATACAATCCATGCTTGTCTCGGGAGGATAGCTCGGGGGCAATGTGCTCCCCGTGGAAGCAAGAGGACATGGAGAAACACAGGTTCGATCCCCAGGGCCGTGCTTAGAAACCTCTGGGTATTAAGCGCGTTATAAATAACCTATCATATCATATGATATACGGAGTGGCCTGTATGTGGCATACAACATAGGAAGGATCCCATGCTAGAAGTTGGCTTATCATGGAGTAGGATTAGCGTAAATTCTGACATGCGCACACGCCGCTGCCTTTTTCTTGGTAAAATACAAATCTGTAAATAACAGTTTTTGATCTTCACAGTATTTTGTGAAAACATGCCACCACATTACCTAATTAGGCATTAGTTGCTCACCATTAGCAGTCTAAATAATCATCCTAACAGCTAAATGAATGGGTGAGATGCCAGATGGGGCATCCCACAGAACAAATGCCTGCCTTCAAAGGAGCCCTGCTGGTGCCTTAAAAGCAAGTTCGTCTGTTCATTAAATAAAATGTACATGTCCCATAACTCGTCCATGCAATAAAAAGCAGAGCGATAGCCTGAGCAGACAGTAGACAGATGGCGGAAATAAATAGCAGGCTGTCCGGAAGTGTACGAGTTGTGTTTGCATGTGAATCCTGTCACGCAAAAGTACACTTTCCTTCTGATGCATTCTTTGGCGTCATTAATACTTTTCATTTTTAAATCATTTGTTTTAGTGTTTAGCGCTACATTGAGGGTACGATGCTTCAAGGCACTCTATGCACCATGTGATACGGTTCACTTGGAAAGTGTTTCTCACAGTGGTCGAAGTGGGCGGGAGCAGTGATCCTCTACTTTTTTAAATTAAGTTTCAATGTTCCCATACTTTTATTTTCAATAGAAACCGTTCCGGAATGGTTTCGTTTTAAAATAAAAGTTAAGGAAGAAGTTGAAACTTGCACTGTAGTGCACTGAACATTCCCTTAAACAGCAGGTGTGTTTGTTTGGGTGTTTGCATTGTGCGTGGGAGGGGGCGTGGTGATGGGGTCTGTGGGGAGCAGGGATAGGCCAGCAGGGAACATAGTTCCACTACTTCTTTTCGTACACTTCGACCATTGGTTTCTGATCAAATGGAAAGCTAACTGGATTGTTGGGTCTGCAGCAGGATCAGCATCCGTGTGCATCTTAGCTTGGGGGGCAGAGCATTCCAGAGCTGTGGAGCTGCACTCCAGGAAGACCCGAGAACCCAGCATTGGCAGCATTCAAGCAACAGAATTCTCCAATTGCTGGAGTTTGCATGTTAAGCGCGCAGAGGGCCAGTGCACTGCCATACTCATGACGTCTCAAAACAAGGTCCTGGGTCGAGGATTTCAGGTAAGAAGACAGCACAGGGGTGTGCAAAGCTCTGGATGTCCTGAGATAAAACACCCAGCCTTTTCCACTTCACCACTGCATTGCCGCTGCAGCGACTTGTGCACTCAGTTTCACACTCTAATCAAACAGGTCACTGATATTCTGCACTTGTGTAACTGGATGAGGATGCATGCCAGTGATTGCTGGCATCTCATATGCCCCATGACCCGAACGCAGGTCTCTCACAGAGCCCACAATCATTATGCTTGCTTCAGTTGATGCCAATTCGTCTCTTTCCATGTGGCAGCATAGGGCTGACAGGCGGTCGCTCATTCCAAGGACATCTCTGGCCCACTTTGTGAAAAGATAGATCTGCATGTCCTCAGTATACCAGTAACACTGCAGAGCATTCCATAAGAAGGATGTTGCGCACCGGCCTGGCATACACATTGAACAACCGAGGGTAGGCGTCCAATCCCCGTGAGCTTTAGAAGGTGGTATGCAACCTTTGGCTCTACCAATTATTTTGATCCCAACTCCTGTGATCCCTCACCTTTGAGGTTAGGTAGCTCAGTGGATTAAGAACTTGCTGCCGAGATCTGCGTGTGATCTGCAGATTACAGGTTTGAATCCTGGCATGGCCAACTCAGCCTTTCATCCTTCTAAGATTTTTTTAAGTGAGTACCAACTTTGGCTGTGTAATAATAACTTTATATAAAATAGAGGTCTATAGAAAAAAATAAATTATTAGTGAGTATGGTGGCTTCAGCTGGTTGGGGATTTAGTCCAAAATATTTTGAGAGCCAAAGATAACAAACCCTTTTCATAAGAAATACATGCTACCAGCAAGATACAGGGACACATAATCACGGGTTAGTTTCAGATTGATTCCCCAAGTCCCAGAGACATCCTAAGAAGCCCCCGCCACGATCAGTGGTGTCAAAGACATCTGACAGGTGTCACATGAAAAGAATGTAAATACAATCTCTATCCAGCGTCTCTGTCCATGGTCATCTAACATGCAGTCCAAGGTGAACTCTGTTGCAGGGCAGGCTTTGAAATTGGACCTTGAGATATCACAGGGGCTAGCCTTGTTTTCCAAATGTTTGTCCATCTGAACAAATACTGCCTTCTCGAAAATCCTCCCATAGATTAGGAAAGTTGGACGTTTTTAGGAACATCTTACAGACCTTTCCTGTCGACTGATTAGTTTCCCCAGAACATTCTGACCATCAGTGCCACACTGTGATATCTGCAATTTTCTTCTAAACCTACCAGCCTACAACCAGTCCTCACCTACACCGCTGACTGCTCCTCTTGACAAGTCGTCAGTATACAGCTGTTGTTTTTTAACTATTTTCTTGAAGGGCCACACGCCTTCTTTTGTTTGTGCTTTAGTCTTATTATCTCTGTTGCACTCCTCATCTTTCTGTTTTCGTGTGCGACTGCCATATTTTATGTGATATGCTATCATTTGAAAAAAGTCACAAAGTCTTTTGAAATACAATAAAAGAATTGTTAAGTGATCCATTTCAGGCCTGCTTCTAAAGTACTGTGAGTCTGGCTCCATTTATTTTAGTTGACAAAAATAAAAGCAATGAAAGTTATACATATGCTCATTGTTGACTGAAGGCATTTTCGGGCACCCATAGAGAAGGGATGGCTTAATGCAAAGCAGACAAATATTGAGAATGATTGGTTCGTTTAATAGGCATAGGCCAACATGTGTAATATGGTCAAGATTCTACTGGTTTTCATAGACGGCTCTTTACAATTCTGCATTTTTGTGTGCACTTTTGGTCGTCATGAATTCCCCCAATTTTTAATATAAATGGATGTTCCCCCATACTCCTCCAGCCCACACCCCAAACCCGCACCTCCTCAACCCCACATAGCCCGCATATATATCCATGTAAAAGTTTATGCAATTGGTCGATTGGGACCAAAAGTGCACGAGAGCTTTTAAATAGCAGTCTATGAAAGCACGCATTACAATAAAGATGCACCCTTTTTCACTTAAATGGACTGAACCAAGGGCAAACGGTTAAAGGGTTAAAAAAACATTAAGGAAGGGTAGCAGGTAAGAGGGGAACACAGCATGCATTTGTGGTAGATGAGCCTTGTCCTCAAAGGACAAAGGGGAAGACTTTAAAGAAACGACCAAATTAAGAGGCAGTTCTTGGAAAAGAAGTTTTTTTTTCCGAAGCATAGTTTCACAGAGATCCCTTTGAAGCACTACCTTAGATCCTGCGGCCATGCAGTGACAGATATTGTGGGTGGTGTTGGGGTTAATTTGAGAATGCCAACACCTTTCCTTGCGCACTGTTACGAGCCTTCCACTTAATGTTATCACCTTTACCATGATTGCTATTGCAGGGGTCACTGTGGCAAGTGTCACACTGGTAAATTAAATGTCATGTTATCTCAGTGTGTATTTGTATACCATGCTGACGCCACCAGGGTGGTTTCCATGTGTTGGGAGTAGGATGGATATCTTCGTATTGCATCTCTTGTGTGAAGAGCCAGGTTTTTAATTTGTGTCTGAATAGGGTGTGATTTTCTATGAGTTGATGATTAACAGCTAAATAATTAGGCAATAAGCCTGAGACTGCGTGCCACTACTGCATAAGGTAATGCCCCCAGGGCCCATAGTTACAGGCCCAAGTGTAGCGAGTCTTGGGGCTTATTGCCATTAGTACCCTAGCCCATTACACCGGGGTACTAATGGCTGAGTTTTTTTTGGCTGCGGGATGTCTTGCGTTTCACAGCTGGAGGAAAAAGTTGCAAAAATGCCTGCCGCAGTCAGGAAAAACATAGTCCCTTTTCTCTTTCTGCGATGCCGGCCATTGAAAAAAATGTAAACAAAAGAAATGGCCGCCATGGAAGCGGGAGAAGGGACTACGTGTGGTCCCTTCTCCGTTTCCATGGTGGCCGTAAAAAAAAAAAAACAAGCAGAGCGAAGGTCACGCAAAAATATGAAAGGGCTTACCATCAGGTAAGGCTCGCAAACGAACCAATCGGTTCATTTGCGAGCAAAAAGAAAACCTGCGCCGGGTACTAATTCCAAAGAATGGCTCCCTGAACTGAAAATGCTTGGCTGCTCGTGTGAATGTATTGGCATGCGGGTGGGGGGCGGGGGGACGGGTGCAACAGTTTTAATGAGCCAGAGTGAAGATGACTCGTGGTTTAATATGGCCTAAATGTACTGATGGGGTAGGGGGCGGGAGCGGTACGAGGGAGCAATGCCAATAAGTGAACGCTCGATTATGCAAAGGTCTTTCACAATCATGTGGTTCTTTGCTGGGAGCTGCTGTTGGTAAGTCTAGATAGAATGCCTAAATAGGTTGGTGCTATGGGCATAATTCAACCTCGATGGCCCTTGGACAGTGGCTGCCTGTGTTCGGTGATATAGGTTGACGTAGGGAAAGAGGCATTCAAAAGATCACAGTTGGAGAAACCCTGTCTTCATGACATGTTTTATCAGAGGCTTCATCGACTGTTTGAGATAAATACAAATGTCAAAATATTTGACCTTATGAGACAGTACAGGGCGTGGGCCAAAGGAATATGGTAAAGAGATGCCATTGGGACGGACGTGTTAAAAATGGCGAGAAGTTCTATTTGTTGGTGGGATTAAGCCCGTGGAAGTTCTTGTCGAACCAAACATTTAATGCCTGCAGAAATTCTAACGACAGTTTTAGGGGGTTAGGACAGGATAAGGATTCAATTCAATAATGAGTAGAGTGTCCTCAGTATAATTATGAAAAGACAGGCTAAATGAACATATGAAGTGCGTCAAAAGACTGAGATATACATTATGCAATTAATGGTAAACTGGACGATGCAGAGCATTTTGGCACACCTCAAGTCAAGGGTTGCGGCTTGACAGAAAAAGGGGGAAGTGAAATACAGCATGACCTATTGAGATAAAATATGTAATCCTTTCTAGGGCTTGATCGCAAGCACCTGTGTTTTGCACTCTGTCAAATAGAATGCTGCGACTGATGTTATCAAAGGCTGTCGGGAGGTCTTAGAAAATCAGGGTGGCCATACCATACTTGACCAGGGCCATCCTAAGATCATGCAATACAGGGGTCATAACGTACCACAAGCAGGTCTGAAGGGGCCTGAAAGGTATGTAGGCAGGAGCTTTCCACACAAAGGGTTAACGCTAAAGCCCTCTCCTGGAGCTTTGCAGGGAAAGGCAGGGTGGAAATCCTACGAAAGTTAGGCGTGTTATTTGGGGCAAGTGTGGGCTTCTTACAAAATGTCAGCTGGCTGTGAATTGAATCTGATGCAACCAAGCTATTCATGATCTTCGTCGCCTCTATGGACCATGCAGTGACAAGAACGCGCTTTAAGAGGAGCAGGGAGCCCAACTCCAGAGGAGTTTTAAACGTTACTTCTTTATATCAGGGGGGTGCACTGATGTATGGTTAGCAATGACCGTAAAGGGGGCAGATGTACCGGCCCTCCTTTATAGCATTAATGGCATAATGATTTGCAAAGGTGAATGAAAAAGCCTCAAAAGGTAAGGCTAATGTATGGGATAAAAGTAGTGTGTTTGACAGCATACATGAAATTGAAACAAGTGAACAAAGGACAGTTCCAATAAACCTGAATACACTTTTCCCAGTTTTAAGTGATGAAGTGATAAAAAGTGGAACAGAGACAGTAAATCTGCAAGTTATGTTATGAAGCATTTATACTGTGTCAAATCATCACCGCAGAATGCCTAGACTTGTTTGGAGGCTGTCGAATTGCGCCCCTCCCCCCAGCCAACATCCACCACGCCCATGCCCCTGGGGTTATCCAGGCCTTAGTCTGTGGGAGGAAGGTAAAAAGAAGGGGAAAGAGGGTGCAGGTGCCATAGACAAATGGAAGCTATGATGCGGTTGGGCAAGTCCCATTTTGTGGTAGCTTGGCTGCATATAGAGCCATATGCATAGGACCATAGGTCAGGATTGAAGGAAAGAATGTATATTCTAATGTGTTTAGAATAAACGGGACAGCCTGTGTGCCAGTCTCAAAAAGCAATAGGTAATTAAGAACAAGTAATGTTTGGCTTCATGATGGGCTCAAGTTGTGCTTAAGTGGTCCCTTGAAGTATTGTTTTTTGCCTGAGTTTACCCTTAAATCTTTCTCACGGTGCAAACTCTAAATAGTCATTCCAGCACCGCCAAATATAAAGGACAATTGTGAACCATTCTAGCATAGACTATGTGAAAGGTTTATGCGCAAATCCATCATTCTAAAAATGGATTAACACAAATTGACATGCCAAAAACCCTGATCACACGGAAGGCTGTTGCCTTCACTTCCACCATCTTAGCCTGTGTTTTGGCAGGCACTGGTTGACATTGCATGAATGGCTGCCCATAACACGTGAACATTATGTTCTAATAATACCTCTTAGGAACACAAATAGGAAAAATCTTTTATGAAGAACACTGTAAGAAAGCTACGGATCTGGGGAGGGGGATGGTCCTACTTGAAGCAAATTAATCTGTAATCAAAAACAGCGTTATGTAGAGATACCATTGTTGATATGTTATTATTTTCTCTAGGTGGCAGCCACTAATCTAACATTCCCATTCCACAATTCTGGGACAAAAAAACAGGTGTAGGATTAAATCTTGAATGTCTTTAAATACAGAAATCGAATGTGATCCCCTGATGTTATGCAGGGAAAGCCACGCTAATCAGATACTTAACCTATGATGATTTGTGTACACAATTAGAAGAGGCCTGCCTGTGACAATCTCCTCACGATCAGGTACCACACATATGCAGTAAAACCATATCTTTGCAATATAGTTCTAACGTTTCTAATCCTAAATAATATAGTGCCACTTCTAAACAGCAGTTTCAATTCTATGAGGACATGCCCGCTTTTCAGCCAGTGTTTTCAAATAGTCATACATCATATCATCAACCAATATGTTTAACGTTTAAAACATTTTATTTTCTCCAGTATCAAAAACTATTGATATTAGAGAAAGGTTGCATATAAAAACAACATTTATAATACATATTTACGTCAGTTCACCCCCTTGTGTGAACGAAGGGTTGTGGGTTTCTAGCATGTGCATACAATTTGAATTAACACTATAGTGGGTTGTATCTAATTCTGTAAGTGTGGATTAGAAAACCATTGATATCTTTTAGATCACAGGATCTGGGTTCATCCATCCAGTATAGGAAGATATATATTTTTGATTTCCTATTACAAGGATGAGTACCTCTCTCTTCGCAAATCAGATCCCACAGGTGAAGATCGCTTCCCTGTGCAATGTCAAGAGAGAGAAGGATGTATTTTGTATAAGGATGATTTTCTGTAGAAATGGAATTTGGATGGGCACACCTCCTTTCATTTTCCCATTCACTGTAGACATGTCTCTGGCTTTCGCAGGTCACACATCAAGTAATTTTCTATTTAGACTATGAACAGTGGCCACGAGCCACAGTCCAAAGTGTTAGAATATACTATACATGTGAATTCCGCAGGACTCAATTTAACGGTCTCTTACAAAATGCTACACTGTTGGTGTTGGGAAGTACTCCTTGTTTTACACAGCACTCACAGCACAGAAAAACATTTTTGTTCTTATTTAAATGTAATTTTCCTCAGCTTTACTACTTGGGAGGTAGGATATAACTCACATGAACAAACTACAATACCCCATTCTTAATCTGTAAATAATAATTTTGCAGCCTCTGGTGCTCATACTTGCACGAAAACACTGTTTACTACAAGCAGCCAAACCTTACTTGTCTTTAAATGTAGTTGAAAAGTACAGTTGCATTTCACACAACAATATCAATATATTCTATTTGGAATGTGTGTCTGTAATGGTATTATTTTCCCAGGTCCCTCTCATTCCAAGTACTTAGCAGTGCTCGAAATTAAATTTGGATAAGCCGGAGCTAAAAGCAGCTCCTGTGCATCCCCTATTAGCCAGTGATCAGGAGCTACCACTGGGGAATAGAGGAGATAGTACATTGTGTTCCGCTAATCAAATCTCCATGTAAGATGGAAACATACCATTTTTCCCATTATTTATGACTTGTGCTTTAACTATCATATAGATGTGTCCTAATGTTTATTTATAGATTATGCCAAACACACAGAGTTAAATTCACATAGGTGTGTTTGTTTTTCATCAGTTGGCCTCAGGTGCCAGAGGTAGCTCCTGGTAGCTGTTAGTGTCAAGCTAACCAGGGTCTTTGAGGCTACCAACAGGAGCTAATTAGCTCCCAGCTCCCCTCAATTCTGACCCCTGCATAGCATGGCACTGGTTCTAAGGGACTTTTCTAAATGAAATTGGGGAATCTTTATACTAACCTTGAAATATTCTTTAATGCACTGAGTCAGAATTGGGTTCTCATGAGTTTTCAAAGAACTCCGGACATCGCACATCCCCTCTACCATTAGAATGCAGTTAAGTCCCACAAAATTAGGTCTAGCTGGGCACATAGTCAGTCACCTTGACTTGCATACTCTCCAGACAGCCCATTTTAGCACCCATCCACCAGCCAAATTTTCATGGGTCCCTAGCAGAGACCTAGCCTCCCCTGCCTACCTTCGTACTGGCTAAAATGCACACACACATTCTAAAATCCTCTTATCACTTCTCATACCTCTGACTTCAGTCTGTGGAAGTGGAAGGCAGGCCAAAATGCAGAAGGGCATGTGGGAGGCCCCAGGCAAAGCCACAGTTTTGGCCCAGGGAATTAACAGATCCCGGTGAGGTGTGCGTTGTGCATGCGGTCTGGGTCCCCCCTTCGGCAATAAGTGGCAGACTACACAGAAAAATGGAAACACAAATGAAAGCAACAAAGTCTTTGCAGAAATCAGGAAACATATTTATTACAGATAGAGAATTATGGTCATTGCCAGCAGAGAAAGTTAGGCACACTCGACATGGATAATTGTCTGAACTGGGCTGCGGGCACAAAGCAGGACATTGATGGCAGGCATACTGGCTAGGCACACTGAGAGGAGGAGGTAGAGAGCAAGAGAGAGAGAGCAAGAGAGAGAGAGATAGAAGAGAGCAGCACAGAGAGTGGCACAGAAAAAGAAAGCAGCAGAGAGAGACAGCGGGAGAGAGAGAGTGGCATAGAGAGAGAGAATGGCACAGAGAGATCGAGAGAGAGCAGTACAGAGAGAGTGAGGGTAGCACAGAGAGAGTGGCACAGAGAGAGGGAAAGGGGGGTGCAAGAGAGAGAGAGAGACAGTGGCAGAGAAGGAGAGACAGAGATGGCGACAGGGAAAGAGAGAGAGAGTGGGACTGGCAAAGGAGAGCAGATTGGACAGAAAGGCCAACAAGGGGAAGGAAAATGGAGTAGCCAGACTGGGAGAAGTGTACCTACTAAAGGCCTCTGTAATTGCTCTGCCCCTCCATCACTCGTCCAGCACAGCACTGCAACCAAAAAAGAGACTGAGCCATGGTCCTCTGTCCACTTATAAGTCTGTTGCTCCGCCCCTGCCGAGCCGGACCCTTCCTACCTCCCCCCCATGGACAAAATAGTTCCTGGGGTCCAAGTGACAGGAAAAAGGGCTGGGATTCACAGAGTGCCACAGCCCCTCGCTAACCTCCATAGCTGTCCCAGGTAGGCGGCAGGGACATGACAGGTGGAAAAACATTCCAGGCTGGACACAATGATTCTCACATAGCTGTTCCAGGGTCCAGAGGGGCTGGTGACAGAAAGAGGGGGTGAGGGTGCAAACATAGGCAGGGACCCTTGGGAGGGGAGGAACCTGTTCCCAGGAAGGCAGTGGGGTGCTAGCCTCCCCCAGCCTGCAGTAAAAGCTCACAGCTATGGCCTGGGCTGGGAGATTCTCAGGGGGGTGGCAGGCCTTGGATAGGCTTCAGTCACACAGTCACACATTGCAAGATGCAAAATACATTTGGGGAAAATGAAATAAAAATACAGTGGGGAAATGAAAAAAACATGTAACACGTTGAAATGCAACAATTCCCTGTGTCTGGCCCAGTGCAGTGACATACAGTGTAATATGAAAATACATTTGTGGAAATGAAGTCATGCGATAATTACAGTGCACCAAATGACATGCACTACATTTAAATGCAACACGTAACATATATCAGAAACAACATAGGCATCCACCCGCGGAGACTACCATTTCCACGGGTCCTCCAAGGGTGTTCACTCACAGCGCTTTGAGGCCACACCAAAGGCACAAGACGCTATACAAATGCCATTTAACATTACAGAACACGACCATAGGGACAGGGTGCAATCATGTATTTGGGACAGCATTCTACACACATGTTCTTTTTACTACTGGTTGTGGGTGGAATCCAGGACCTGGGACAGCATGCTGCACAATTGTTTTTTGTAACATTTACAATTTCCAAGAATTACACAAGTCAAATCTTGTACTCAGGGTTAGCAATTTAGTCCCTAGCCAACACCACCGACGTCCTTTTGGTATGTACGAGATTCTAAGTGTTGCTTATTCATATTACTAGACCTATATTTTGGTCCTATATATTCTCACTGTCAGCACCCTAAACATCTCTGTCCGTACTAAGAATGAACTCTCCCTTTTAAACCCCTCGAAGTCCAACTGTGTTCAGGCCCTGGCTGTAGGGAGCAGGTGTCACGCCATATTTAAATGGCATTCGCCACAAAATAAATATTGAACAGCGTTGTCACTTTGGCGCGAGAACAATCTGCTGCAGAAATCCCATTCATTGTAAAAGCTGCCGCTGTCATTTGTTCTTTAGGAATTATTCGCAGTTTATCTCGGGAGCTGGAGACCTTTATCAGCCCAGCAGTTGAAATACACTGTAAAAAAAAAAAAAGTGCAATTGTGTATTTTATCAAACGCTTCCAACAAAACGGACTTTGCAAGCCGTAAATGAAGGTTAAAAAACCATTGTTGGCAGGGACAGGCAGATTGGAATGATGTATTATCCGGAGCCTCAATATGTCATTGCTTGGAAATAAAATAAAATTAAAAAGAAAGAAAGAAACAACAAAACAAACACACGTGAACAAAAAAAAGGGATCAGGCAAACGCAGCCAAGATGTGGAAGCTAAATGCATGTTTTAATTATGTGTGCAGGAGAATCGGCGAGGAGAAGACAGGGGGAGAGAAACACGGCAATAATAGAGCAGCTGTTGTGGGCATTGTGTGCTGACAGAGGCGGCAATAAAAGAACTGTTGCAAAGCAGGGCGGCCCTGAATGTGTACTTCATCACCCCTTATTACCGGAGGAGGAGGAGGACGGAGCCGAGCAAATGGGGCATTTAGGTTCCAAGCCTGGGCCTGCCTCGCGATGCCTGGCACCGCAAGCAAGGGACACTCTTTAAAACTTTCCAGCCGGCTTATTAATAACCATGAAAGACGGACCATGATTCACCCGAGTAGCTATTGCACAATATTTTACTTTCACGGGAATGAACCAGGCCAGCAGGGAATCCAGATCCAGTGAATTTGCAGGCGATCTAGGGAACAATGAGCTCTTGCAAACGGATTCTCTGAATGAATGAATTACTCTGGCTGAAAGGTTTCGCGTCCTTGTCACTGGTGACTTTTGGTTCCTTCTGTGGCAGCAATTAACCTGAGTGGCAGAAACCGACCGCAGTACGCAGGCCAGCTACGCAGTGGATCATTGCTATCCACTGCCCTGGCCATGGTTTGGGGCGATGCTAAGTTATTTTGATGTCCGCAGGAAAGTTCTTCTGTTGCCCAGTGTATTCAAAATAAACTTCCATTTGCTTATTGTTGCAGTAAATGCACTTCATTGGGCTGCAATTGTCTTGTAACTTTGGTACTTCAAAAGAAACAGAATAGTTGGAGTGGTACCTAGGATAATGCTAACTTTTGATTCAAAATCAAATCACAATAAAATTCAATTCCTTCATTTGGGGCTACCCTATCTGGTTACCAAGGGATAATTGTTGGCACACCAGACGTCCTTAGACGTAGAGAAACGACTGTTGTGCCACTCAAAGTCATCTAAATGGTGCCAGAGTTCCGCTAGATCAGCGATGATGTTGCTCCTTTGCAGTTTGTTGCACCAAAAAAAAGTCATCATGCCCCTGGTTCGTATTACAATTGAAACCAGAAATCTACATCCTGGAGGTACTGGCAATGGCCAGAATCGTCTGCCCATGAAGGAAATCTTTGTTGGTAGCAAGGAAAGCAAGACCTCCACAAAGAGATTAACAAGCAGACAAGCTTTTTCAGATGATTTTACACTTTCCTAAGATACGCACAGGCCTTTCCAACAACTCGATTTCAAACGGAGGCTGCGCTGCTCCATCTAATTTCTTGGAAACACACTTGTGGCCATTCAATGTAATGTCTCTGCAAGGGACCTGACACTTCGCACTAACATGCATCAACCCAGCTGGCAGCTAGGGGGTGATGTTTTAGCCTCCTCTTTAGTTCCATTCGAGTTCTCGCCCAGTGCCATCAGCTGATATTTTATTGATCCATTGGAGGGTGTACTACCAGCAATTACAGCACACTGTTCTGCAACATCCATTTTGAATGACATAACGGTTTGCATTAATAAATATTAAAATGAAGTTGTGGTTCCAGATTCTCAAAAGCTCCCATGTATTTTCCTGCTTTTAAGAAAACCCTCCCTTGACTATCAATTCTGTACAATTACTGTCCAGTAGCTGACCTTCGATGGCTCTTGAAAATACCAAAACAAGTTCTGATAGTTCAATTGCAATCAAATGCTTTGCTTCATGAATGGCAGTCCGGGATTTGCCCCAAACATGGGGCGGAAACCACGCCACGTACAGTCTGGGCCATTTAGACATTTTGCCTGATTCTGGTAATGGTCATTTGACTCTTCTTATATTGTTAGATTTATATGCAGCGTGCCACAGTAGACGTCAGTATTTTTTGTCAAGATTAGTTAATCCTGTAGGTGTTTTGGATTATGCTCCTTGGTTTAATTCCCTTTTATCTGTTAGAATGTAACACATTAAATTAGGACCTTTCTTCTCTGGAGATGCTGCTTAACTGTGGTGTGCCCTGTCACTGTTATTGTTTAATATCAACTTAGAAATCCTATCTGCTTCCTTTGACAAGTTTGGACTTATGTTTAATTCTTATGCAGTTCACACTCAGGTCTATATAACTATTAAAGGTCCCAATCATGATTTAACCAATGTAAGGAGTTGTCTAACAGAAGCGGAATTATGGGTGCTGGATAAGGGTCTCCAGCTTTACCCCAACAGAGGTTATTCTTTCAGTCTCAAAAAACAAATGGTCTCCAACCATTTCAACTCGCTGTTCTCCCTTTCTGTTTGGTTTACCAAAATAAACTAATCTGTCATTAATGTTAACACTCGGCTTTCTTTAAACTTCAATTACTGAAAAAGATCGTTCTTTATGTTGATAAGAAGTGTTGCTCTGTGATAGATGGCGCTTTTGTTGGGCAACTCTAAATTGGACTGTTGTAATTCTTTATCTTTGGGAATCTCAGAATTCCAGCTTACATGCTTGCAAAAGTACATCATGCCGCTATTCACCCGATCCTTAATATCTCAAGAACGGACTCACTCCAATCTCTTCACTGGCTCGCCATCAGATGGAGAACTATTTTCAATGGTCTGGGCCTTCTTTTTAAATGCCTACATGACTTGGTGCCCAAATATTTGGAACACAACATCCAGCTTTATATGCCTTGTTGCACCTTATGTTCAAGGACCACGTGGTTCCTTCATACCATGAAAGGACATTCGAAAACAAGAGCTGATGACAGATTCTCCGTGGCAGTACTGCCAGTGGCCTTATGCAAAGTGGACAAGTATTAGATCTTTTTTGTAAATCCCTGAAAACATGTATTTTCTGCTAATTCCTTTTTTCTTGCCTGGACTGTTTAGTAATTGTTATGATTTAACAATGTGCTTGCACCTTGATGCAATTTGGTCTAGCGTTGGCACGCCACACATTTTTCAGATATTCAGAACATTTAGAAATTGTGCATAGTGATAATAATCAGCAGGAAAAAACATATTTTCAATATTCCTGCACATTCATTAAGAAATATAATGGTAAAAGCAACATTCAACATTTCAGTTTCATGATTTAATCGGAATAAACTAAATTGAATCCAGTTCAATTGATTGAATAATTCCAACTGAAAGCTTCAATTTTACAGACATTCTTTTCTTCTAGGTTACTAAGTAAATTCTGGGTGTATTTTTTCAGGGCCATTGTTGAGTCCTGTGACCTTTGAAGGCCTGGCTAACCAGCCCAATAAGCAGTTGATCAATGCACGAATATTTCTTTCATTGGCTTACCATAAAGGCCCTGCTGTGGCACACATGTGTTTAAACAAGGCGCCCTGCTTCTTATTCTCAGTGGAGATGTTCCTTATTGTGCAGGGATTGGCGCAAACCTTGTGCACCAGATGTTGTAATGCACCGGGAGTCTTATTGTGCTATATGGAGGCAGCCATCGGGCAACTCTTCTTACTCAGATCTTTATTATGAACAATGTAATCTTGGACACAATGAGTTCAGAACACTCCTGGACCATGAGCCAGATTGCTATGCATAGTGGTATGATGATGGTTAGACTGGTGAGGGTAAAATAATTTGGGTCAATATCTCCCTGTTCCTCAGTGCCCTTCCTTGGTAGGTGCCCATCTGATTAGTTTAGCTCTATCCAAAATGTTGTGCCGGATTCTACACCTTACTGAATATTATATTGTAGTGAATTGAGATGTAATTTAGATTTAGGTCTATTTGATCGAAAATATTTGACCTTTTCCAATTTGACCTAATTTTCTTTGGAAAAGCTGGGCCATTATTGTGGGGGAAAGGACAGCTGAGGGTGCATTCAGTGGTGAGCAGACAGCAAGGTATCAACTAAATCCTCATCACATTCCAATACATTTCGATGGCCACCTCATCTGGCCTCCTGCAGACGATGGGAGGGTTCAAACACTGCTTGGACATGGAAGGAGGACCATCAACTGGGTCATCACTAAGGTGGTGTGTCTCCTTTAATAGCACCCTACAAGTGCCTGGGGACACCCGCAAAGAAGCAAATAGATGCCAAGCTCCTCTCATCCCTGTAGCTTGAGAAAGGGGTTTAAAGGGCACTGTGTTTTGAGAATACTTTCAATTGGTTCTGCCAAGAAGTATTAGCTTTGCTATCTGGAATTCCACCCCAGATTAATTGCTTGAATCATGTTTCTAAGAAACAGAGATGATTTAAAAGTGACCTCCCATTGAGCTATCTACATTCAAGTATTCTTTTCGCCATACATGCACTATACGTGGAACCTGACTGACATTTTTATTTTTGATGTCCTATGGTGCAGAATGAGGTCGAGGAGGGCAGGAACTAACTGGAATTCAGTTCCGCTACCATAACATTTGTATTGTTTATAGTTCCATACTTTTTACTATTTCTTGCGCCAACTAGCACAGGATAAGCAGCAGGTGGAACTAATGGGATCTAGTTTGCCTTTCTAACAGCCACACACCCCTTCAATTCAGATTTCGTTACATAGTTTGAGGTCGCTGCTCCACCATTTTATAATAAAATGAAAGAGTGGGGAAAAGTTAGACCCCATCTCTTGCAGCTACCAGTACTCAAACCAGGGCTTCTGGGGCTAGCATGAATACTCTTATTATTAGTCTCATATACCACAAATAATGTTTCATGAGAACAAGGAACCTCATGTGCATGCAGGAACGAACATAGGAGAACACGGAAATGAGGAATTTACTTGTTTTCTAGGTGATAACACAAATAAGCACTTGTGTAGCATGGCATGAAGTGTAGGATAAAGTAGGTCTAACTTGGATGTGGTGTCATTGACGGGTTTGCAATGGCAGGCTTGGTGGGATGTGTGGCTATATGAGCAAAACTGCAGGTCATGGTAATATGCACACTTCGTAGCGGGAAATCACCTGCACCTGCTGGGGATATGTGTGATGTGTGATATAAGTGTACAAGTGCAGCTGTCTCCTGTGCAGCCACGCTCTTCGTGAGGGTGCAGGTGCACAGCAACTCTCAGTCACGCGGCACTGTGACGGTGTGCGAGGAGTCCTCCCATCCTTTTCAAGTGGTTCTGATTCCACTCACCTTAATAGAGGCTACACTTAAAAATTCTTAGGTCGGCCTTTCCATGGTGCAAGGACAGGGGGCTTTAGATTTTTCATGGCCAGTAGCAAGTACTGAGAGAAGTTAGGTTTAGACATATTTCAGACATATTGATCCATGGAGGGCCAATGATTTGGGTGTAAATATTTGGAAGGATCAGTTTAGAATCATTGGAAAATGATGTGAGTAATGAAACGTCAACCACTGCCGCTCACAACATTGAAGGCAATAGTTTCTCACCTGATCAGACCAGGCTCGGATTCTTATGGAACATTTTCGTGAAAACCCCGTTTGCTGTTTCACAAGTAGGAAGAGAAAGGGGACTATTGTTGACAGCAGAGCCACGAGCCTGCCTTTGGTGCACAGGACATGGAGCACATTTCTGCTCTCAGAGGTGATTGTACATTTTATATCTCTAGAGGATTCTGGCTCCAGTGTAGCATGAACTACTTAGGGAAAGGTCCTTTTAGAGAAAAGTGGCTGATTTGTTTGTCCACATCTGAAGAAATTAAATCATTGGTCAATGGTCGTTACAGTTTTCATTACACCTTCGACACCGTAGAATACAAACTATTTATTCTAAACCAGATGGTCTGGGGTGGGCCATATGATGCTGAACCACACCAGAGGCAGATTAACTCAAAATGATAGCAGGTTTAAGTGAATGGGATTTACACAGAGGAAGTGATGGTGAAAATCAAGTTACGATAATGATATGTTTAGCGGCCATGACTTTTTCAGTGTTTTCATAAGGACCACAGGAGAGATGTTGAGAGGAAACGGTATGACTTTCCAAATTAATAATAAAGAACTAAAGCTGGAACAAACTAAAAATTAGATAGTTGAATAGAAACAGCATAACAAAAAGTAAACATTCCATTTAGAGAATAATACAGGGACGGGGATGAGGACAAACAGGAGCCCAAGGACCACCGTTCTTGCTGCTTCTCCGGAACACCAAGGTTCCATGAATCCCTCGGCTAGCCAGATTTTAATGTATTATTACTTTCTGTGTAGTGCTGGTGCCACTCATGATCCAGCACCTCCAGACAAAGTTGTAGGAACTGATTTGCACATTGGTGATCTTTGTAGGGCTGCTGCTCCAGAGCATTGTGGTACCTGTAGGATGTGCCCATCAGTGAGCAGGCAGCGTTCAGCCCTCAGTAGACTACCACAAAGTCTTCTTCTAGACCCAGTTTAAGGGGCTAGAGTTAGAGTATAAGGGGGTTGACCCTTGTTTATGTGAAGTTCATTTGTCAAAACATATTCGTTTTGCCAGCTGTTCTGTTTGTTTCAGGGATGTGGCCCTTAAGCTTTGGGTCAGGTTGTAAGGACAGAAGACCTTGGTGTGGAATTCCCGGACACTTTTAGGCAGTGGCTTTTGCAGTAGGGAGAGCACCTTAAAGGAAGCTCTTTCACTGACCTGTAGGCAGTGCAGGGCCATCAGGGTTAGAGATTTGGGATCCAGTCGAAAAATGATGCAGGTTGGATAGTTTAGTGTGTATTTCATGTCTTAACTTGGTGAGGGGACAGAAACAAAAAAAGAATACAACAGGACATGCACCTGGCGATCCTTTGTGGTGAAACAGTTAAAGCAAAGTTGAAAACAAGAGATTTGGAAACATGAGTGTACTGGAGGAGTTTCATGCTATCATTATAATGATAATGTGATAATGTGTTATTTATATAGCGCCTTAATCCAAAGCGCTTTGCAGAGCATATATTTGCATACAATATCACCCAACCGAAATTGGTACTCATTTATCGACCTCGGAAGGATGAAAGGCTGAGCTGGCCTTGCCGGGATTCGAACCTATCTCTGCATCTAAGCTGATGCTCTGCATGCTTTTTACCACTGGATATTTCGCAGAGAATCCTTTCCAAATATTTTGATAACCTAAATGTGAGCATAGATTGCTTCAACGTACATAATGTAATAATAATATTAATGTTGTGTTCCTATATAGCTCATTATGTCAGACTGCTCCAGCTTCTATGCGCTGTACTAACAGGTGTTAATATCGAAGGATGATAAGCGAAGTCGGTCCTGCCGCAGGATCCCAGTGTACCTGTGTAGCTATCCACCCTCTGCTATACATGTGGGAAATCCCTGTTTATTATTATTGCTAATGCTAGCATGGACATGACTAATAAGTAATAGAGAACTTATTCAGGGCTCAAACATCAAAGATTCTCCGTTTTTAGCTAGAAATTAGAAGTGTCTGGCACCCTAACCTGGCCCCCTATTTAGATGTGAGCAATTGAGCAGCACTTGTGAATTGCTGAGAGATGTGGCGTGTTTTTCAGCTTGGATCATGGGGTTCGGTCACTTTTTTTCTTCCCGTTGTACAATATAGTCCAAGAGACTATGGGTAAATCTTAGAATATTGAGCTTATGTCCCCTTTTGACAATGCCATTTATCAGTCCAATTGCCTTGGAGCTCCTATTCTGATGTGTGGTGGGCACACTAGGGCATAGAATTTCAATTGACGGTGGAAGATTATGCTTTTTGTCTCACATTGAAATAATCTACCCTCATGTAAAATGGAAGGTCCTAAGGGGCGGATCTAGGGAAAAACACTGAAGATTAAATCCCAGAGAAGCTGCTCGAGCCCTTTGATGCCGCCTTTCTAATCTCTTTTTTTCAGCTTCCTTTTCTTTTCAGATCCATATCTTTCAAAAAGTACTGTTTGATAAAAGGTTATCCCTCAAGGCATTGCTTTCCCTTGCTTCAGCATCTCAGATTAGCGAGAGCCAGTGGAAATGCACGTCCCATAAAAAAGAGAATAAACCGAAAACATAAATTGTGTTTTTCTTTTTTTGTTGGTACCGGTGCCTTTCATCAGCATTTCTTCCACAGCCCCAAGTGCCCCTGCGACCTTGGAGTATGTGAAAGAAGAGAGGCACATTAAATTTTATTATCTTTTAATGCTGCACATGCAAAGATCAGGGAAAATTAGAAGGAGAAAAGAGGACAAAGTGTTCGATAACAAACAGAATGAGAGAAACAACTCGACTATAGCGGCCACCGGTCTCCCCGTCTCAGATGCTCGTCACAGTAACAAAATGTGATGCCAAGAACAAACATCACAGAAAGTAGCCACTCAATATCAATTAGCATTGCACAGTAATACAAAAATAGCAGCCGGCACACTGCACACTGATCTCCGTGTTCCTTTCGCTTTTGGAAATGATATCCACCGATAAAGGACATTTCAATCAGATCGTTCTTCGCGGATATCTGAAGGAACTCTAAGCAAGTATCTGCTTTCTCAGGCTGGAAATGTCTTGGTGCATAAACTCACATGTGCATCGGATGATTGCAGGCTTTTATCCTGCCAGCATATGTACGAACTGAGCCTGAACTATCTGTGGCCTATGATTGTTAACGTGTTTTATTATAATACAAAAAGCGAAATAAATTGGAGGGCCTACACTGGTCTTATCTTTGGTGGCTATGATTTCTTTATAACTTGCGATGAGTGATTTGCGTAGTAGATGTTGCTTCTGACCTCAGGGCTAACCTATGATAAGCAGCTGACCCAGTAATTTGCAAACCATAATATGTGATTCAAATAAATATTTAATATCTCCGGTTCTGGTGCACAGAATACACTTCTGTTATGTAGTGATACTCTTTGGTGCTGTAGTATAAAGCATTTTGATAGCTCATTCAGAAGCATATGGTCACGCTTTCATGTGTCCCACGTGGGGGGGGGCATGTGTTTGTGCACAGTTCAGCTCCTAGTCGGTACAGTCTTTATTTAAAGATGGCAAACATAGGGTAGCGGAACTCACTGCGGCTATTCCTTGATTTACAAAAACAAAAAGCAATACGCAATACGCAGCAGAGAAATTCAGGCGTTATTATTATTCCCAAATTCATTCATTCATTGTGTCATTTGTTATAGCGCCTTTCAGCATAATTATGGTCCCAACATGATTTTAGTTGAACGCACTCAGAGGGACTGGAGTGCAAACAATTGGGAGACTTTGGGAGGTGCTATTATGCGTGTGTGCATTTCAGCTATTAAAGTTAAGCGAGGGTGGCCAAGACCCTGGTAGTGCCCATGTCTTAGTGGAGTGTGTATGGGCGCAGTAGAGCAATACTATGGACTAAGAGGGGGGGGTTGTGCTTAAGGAGATAGTGAGCTATGTGGGAAGCTACAGTTCGAATTATTGTCGTTAAAAGTCACTTTATTCTTATGGCAGAGGTGATGTGCAATAGTGTTTGTGTTATATGCGTGTGCGGAGTGCCTTCCGCTAGGTTGCGAAGGTGCAGTGTGCGGGAGGAGAAATGGGTTAGCTGTACAAACAACAATGCCAATGAGACAATTCAATATAATTTCTTGAAATAAAGTGCATAACCTGGAACGTGATAAGACATGAGCTGTGCAATAGAAACATTACTGAGACAGAAGTATGCTCTCTTTGTGCTGTGCTCCACTCAGAAGATAGAGTGAAGGGGGACCTCAAAGCTTCTGCTGTAATATCAAACACAGTGGCACGCCTGATAACCCGGTGCAGCAATGAACATCAGCTCGAGATCAAGCATGCACTGTTATGTCTGCTGAGGCTTCAGCCACCCGAGGACTCCCATCTTTTAGAACCCATTGGTAGATATCACTACATGATGGGTGACCAGGTGGTGGGTGGTCAGAAGGTATGGCTGTGTGGGGGCATAGACAGAGAGTGTACATTCCTCGTTGGTGCCCTGGCAGCCTCCATAACTGCAGTGGCCTCGAATGATGCTCCTTCTGGCACGAGCTGTCGAGTACCTGTTACTCGTAACAGCCTTGCGGCCTCGCGCCTGGAGACCCAGAGGAACAGTACACCACCTGGATTCTCCGGGAAAGTCAATAGCTTCTGAGTTGCAAGGGCAGTGAGATGTCTGGCAAGTGCAGGATTTTCACCGCTGAGACACGCCTCAGTGGTCTGGGGTCTGTTGCTGCTTGTAAAAACGCCCGGATTCCCATTTACCTCGCCCTGTAGAACGAGATGGCCTCGTATGAAAGGTGGCCCCAGTGTAAGTCCTTTTCTAAAGGTACTTGCTCTAGGACCGCCTTTCATACTAGACTATCAATTCCTATAAACCCGGTGTTGTGGAAAGACGTAAACCATTAGGTGGCATTTCCCTATAAAAATACCCTTTCATTTGCAGAATTATGAATAACACTACACTAATGAGAAATCCGAGACCTAAATAAACACATCGGTGGAATGCATTTCATTCTAGAATGAATCATTCAAAGTCCTGACAGCTACGATTTTTCTCTAAAATAGCTATCTGCTAAATTGCCCAGGGTGATTGCTTGGTTTCCTCTAGACTGGTCATAGGCTTAAGGGTCCTTGACAAAACTAGCAGTTTTCACATTGAAAGAGACAATCTTCATTTCATGAAAGAGGGAGACCAACTTGACTTCCCTTTCGTATCTGGTCAAAGTCCTGTTTTGTGCGAGGTGGGATGTGCTGGTGTGTGTGCAACTCGGTATCTTTTCATCATAGCCGTCAGGAAGGGGCTCAGCTTTTCATTCCTTCCAGTCCCTGCTTGGTTCTGCTCTTTCGCCTCCACCAGGTCAGGAAGTGAGTGACCGTTCATGAAGGAAACTGGAATAGACACCACCCTTTTTGGTTAAAATACAGCTTGTGCGTCTTTCCTTTCATTTTTGGCTCAAGGCAAGCGGACGGTTTGCAGATTGGTTGAAAGACTCGACCTATAAAAAACCCGTGACTTCATATTTGGCAACCATGGTGGCTTTAGTGCATTATTTGGAGGTGGAAATATATATCTTATATTGCAAGTAGTATATGTAACTTGTAAATGCATATTCTTCTTATGTGAAGTAGTGTTTTTATGCACCACTTTATGGGTTTTCTAATGTTAAGGGTATCAAGCATCTTTTAATATATTCACCGTAGTCTGAAAATAGCTCTGACGGCGTCTTCGTTTCTTTAAGGTATAACCATACTAGTTAATTCCAGAGAAGGTTTGCATTGGGCTGTGGTGGAGACTTTACAAATGCCCAAAAAATACATAAATACATTTGGTGACACCAGGATCTTTAATTTAAAAAATATTCCAACATGGCTGGTGAGGAATTCACGTTCAGAAGCCTGAGAGTGAAAGCCCTTTGTATGGAGACTGCAGCTTGGTCAAACGTGTAAAAGAGGCAGGGAGTGCAGAAAGCCAATGATATTATACGATATGATATGATAAGGCATTTATAACGCACCTATACACAAGTGTCTCAAAGCGCCACGAGGCAAGGGAGGGCAAACAGAGGTAAGACAGAGACAACGATCCTACTAGGCCAGGTGACATTGAGATCACGCATGTTCAGGGGAGGGGGGAAGGGGAGAAGTGCAGGGGTAAGTGGAGGGGGCAGTGCAGTAAATAGGATAGCCGTAAAATAAATAAAAGTGCAGCCAGCTGGTGGCAAGTGCAAGGGTAAGTGCAGACATCAGGTGTCAAGTGCTAGTAGGGGCTGTATGGATACAGAAACAGTCCCCGAATGCAGGGTTGCCAGGAAGGCAGTGCAGGTGTGCTTGGGCCCGAGATCAGAGGGTAGCCAGGTAACCAGTGCAATATCAGATTCAGCCAGGGGATCAGCAGGGTAGAGGAGGAGAGAAAGCAGAAGTAAAGAGGAAGGGCTTGAGGTGCTTCCAGAACCGGAGATGGTTCTCCTCAAGTTTCAGAGAGGCAGGGAGGCTGTTCCAGAGGGAGGCCCAAGCAAAAGAAAGATATTTACCACCAACTTGCTGCTTGGAGAAGCGACTGACCCTGAGGGAGTTGGAGGCGGATGAGCGAAGAGCTCGAGAAGGAAGCACCTGGAATGGGTATTGGAATCTTGGAAGCCATCGGGATCAATGGTCAAACTAGAAAGTAAGGCCCTGAAGACCTGCATCCTGCTTGACTCTCAAGATTGTACATTTCCAATCTGGGAGCTTATTAAGCTCTGAGGGCTCTGCCAGGTGTTGTAGGGCCTGAAAATCGGGTTAAAGAGTAGGGTATAAAAAGCTAGTATCACCCTCATTGCTTGTACATGTGAAAGTAAAATGGTCTAAAGTACATGAAGAGGGATATAAATATTGTTTTACAGACCTATATAACAGGAGGATTAGCGCTCCCAACTTTCTGGGGGTAACGCTCACTCAGCTTTAAGTACTAACATTAACATGGGCATGGAGGGACGTGGAGTTAAATTTTAAATATCCCCGGGCAGTCAGAAGGAATTGGCTGTGGGTACTTAGGCAGGGCCTACTGGCAGTGCAAAACTCTGCCTAGGAGTTGCAGGGAATTGGCTGTGGGAATTGTGGGCCTTCAAGATCGAGTTAAAGGCCTGAGTGCAGAATGGTTTAAAGGCTCATAATGCCTAGTACGGCCCAAGAGTGCGGTATATAGAGCTATTATAAACCTAATTTGAGGGCGAAACACCATGAGGAAGCCCAGGTCTTGGGATACAGTAATCCGTCTTGGTGGTTGCAGGGAATTGTCTGTGGGGTGGGATAACATGAAGCCAGTGACATGAGAGAGAGAAGCCAGTAGAGATGTAGGCTCTGATGGGGTGGCTGAACTGTGAGCCCTGGGTTGTTATTGTGCCCCATTTAACGGCCCGAGCGAAGCGAGGGCCATTAACGTGGGCCCAGGGCCGTTACCCCCGGCATTGCTCATGGAACGGGTACAACACGGGGTGCTAAAAAAAAGGATCTTCCAAAATAAGGTAAGTGGGGATGGGTAAAAAAAAAAATTACGGAATGGGGTGTGGGGGAAAGATGGCGGTAGGGGGAGCCGGCTGTCAGGCGGTTTGGAACGCGGCTTGTACCGGCGGTTCCTAGCCACCTGATTGGCTGGCTCAACCCACCCGGGTGCTAATGCCAGATATAGCCTGGCAATGACCAGGTCAGTAGCAGAGGCAGTGTCAGGGCATCAGGTCCCTTCTTTCAGCAGAGACCAGGGGTGAAGGTGAGTAGCAGCCAGGAAAGGCCCAAATGAACACTGAGAGCAGGGTTGGGGGCCAGCTTGAAGCGCTGCTCCCGTGATGATGGGGAGTGCCATGCTGCGTGCGCTGCTGCATGAGTATCAGAAACGTTCATGGACAACGTTAAGGGAGTGTGGCCATAGGGGAATCTGCAGGCTATATGAAAAATTCCAAGCTACACCGGCTCATATAGCTTAGCGATTGACCAATGGCCATGCTCCCTCAACGCTCCTAGGAATAGAATATGTAATCATCTTTTAGTCTTGCTTTTAGCAGGCAGAGAATTAAACAGACAATAGCTGCCTCGCAGGCTTTATTCAAATGTTTAAAAAAATGTATTGCAACTGATAGGACATTTTTTTGTCATGTTAATCGCGATACTCCTACATGTGTACATGTAGAGTGCACCGAGTCCTGCTGAGTAATTCCCTTTGGGTGATTTGTGCATCGTTAGAGAGCATCTCAATTCTAAAAAAAAGTGAGATCTAAATCCTCTGGATGATGTCAGAGGAAGATGTTCTTAATTCCTGTGAATCTTTGAAGAATAGCACCCGAACATCGTTTTCGCCATGTATGCTTCTCTATGAATTCGAAAGGAAATGGACGGCAGAGCGCAGGCTAAGGCCAGCAGTCACAGGTCGGCTGCTTCCGTGACTATTTATCTTTCTGGTCATCATACATGTGCCAGAGCACAGTAGCCTCAACAGTATATGTGTTTTTGTTGTGGTATTCCAAGCTCTACTGCGTGTCACTGACTCTGTGATCAGTCTAAGGGCGTTATATCTCTGGGCGCCTGCATGAGATAAACACGTGTTTTGCGGTGAAATCTAATGCCCGCGCGCGATGCAGGTGTTTTGAAATGCTTTCTGCAGGGTGATTATTCCGCGGCGTCTTGCGCTCGGGGTTTCAAGGTCAGCATTGCTCGAGCAGTTTACAATGGTCCCAATAGAAGGATAAATATATATTGACTGAGGCCTTTCATGGCTGAAGGGCAAAGGCCCCTCTGGGGGCCCGACTGCCCAGCTTTGGTGCCTCAGGGTTAGGCCAGTGATTGATTACTGCACTCTGCGTTAATTGAGCGGTCTACCATGGCACAGGCGGGCGTGGCGGGAGTAGGTGGACTTTCCCCGTATTTTTTAATGGTCGAGGTGAAAGCAATCCAAAAGCAAGCTGAACTCGGAGCATCTGCCGTCTGCGCATGTTTGCCCACGTGACCATGCGGGTGTATGGCAGCCAATAGTGATCTCTCTGCTATGTGGCGCTCTTCATAGACCTACACGCCACAATGCATGGCCCTCCAATGGCAGGACTCCAGAAGCCTTTGCCAAGCAGCACAATAAAGCCGAGCATGTCTACTGCGCTTGACCGTCTGAGCATTTTATTCCTACATTACATCACGCAACATAAGGTGACGCGTTTCAATTCCTTTTTTGCTACTGACTGGGGTGACTGGGGTCTGGCTTTAAAGTGATACTGTAAAATAAACTAAAAATATATTTGGTTTATAACTGAGGTTTACCACTGACTGAACGTGAAGATGTATTCTCTCTCTCTCTCTCTCTCTCTCTCTCTCTCTCTCTCTCTCTCTCTCTCTCTCTCTCTCTCTCTCTCTCTCTCTCTCTCTTGCAATGTTCACTCGATCCCCTCCCCTAAACCAGAAGGGAGTTTTTTAATGAGAGTATCTTTCGGAAAGGGTAACAGAGAGCTCAAATCTGCGACAGTCGTATGGTCGGACTGGGCCACAAAATTGTCTCGGGCACCAATGAAAAAGTGGTTCCCCAGTTGCAAATGGCAACTCATTCCTTTTGTGACTGACTGAATAGTACCCATGGGGGTGTTTTTTTCATAAAATGTGATGCAAATTGTACATTTTAAAGAATATTCAGCAACACTGGTTAAAACTACTAGCCGCATAGTGAAGTAACTCATCCAACCCACGTTGGCCAAAAAAGGGGCCCACTTTGATTTAAAAAAATGACCCACGCCAGCATTTTGCCTTTTTGGTTCGGCCATGGGCCTTTTCCCCTGTAGGCCATTCCAAGCCTGGAAAGTCACGGCAAAACCAGTACGCCTGCTCAAAAATGCATTTCCTTTCCTGTCAGTGTAGGCTGGCTTTGCTTTGTGGTACAATTTTTGAAAGGCAGTTTTCAGACTACCTTGTCTTCCATTTTATATCATGCATCGGATTCATTTCTACACTTGCGTTCGTTTTTCCGAGGCCTTTCCGTGCCCGTTGGCATTGTGCCTCATCTATTTTCATGCATGCGTTTGGTCGTTTCCTGCGAACGACGTGACACATAGTGTTGTTTATCAGAATGGCTATGGGGGAAGATCATCGCTTGCATTGAACATGTATCAGGGCCATGGCAGGTGATGGGACAGGCTGGCCCTCCTGCTGGGCTCAGAGCCATCTTACAAGCCTTTTGGGGCCAATGGTGTTCCCAATTGTTTAAGTGACCACCTCTGATTCCCCCTTAGAGCTCATTGAGGTAAAGCCACAAAAATACTATGATTAAACACGCTTGCTGTAGATGACGTGTGCACATCCTGATACATTTTTCTCTTCTAAATGTGTAAGGCCCAGACCTACTTAGACAAGCTTGGTGCATAATGTAGACCCAATAAGCAATATTAACACCCTGTGGGGGGAGCCAACCAATCAGGAGGCTAGGAACGCGGTCTAAAACTGGCAATCTCAGCCCGCATTCCAATGCACCTGATGGCTGGTTCGCCCACCTGCCATCTTCCGCCCACCCTCTGTTCCCTTTTTTGTAAATGTTCCTCCTCCCCACTTACCTGAATGCGTTGGCAGCGAGTGGCGCTGCCACTGCTGCTGCCACGCCTTCTGGTCCACGTCGGTTTGTCCACTATGGAAATGGAAGAGGGGCTCCGTACGGAGCCCCACCTTCCCATTCCATGGTGGCCATCTTTAAACAGTCTACTCGTTCCGTGAACGGGATGCCGCAAGGCGACCCGTTCACAGAACAAAAATAGATTACATTAGCCCCTTCCCAACCCATGACATGGTTGTTTATAGCGTTAAGCACCCATTCAAGGGGCTGGAACGGGTGGTAACATCCCGGGGCCATCATTAAAAGCCCTTGCTTTGATCAGGCCTATTACTAGGGCCACTGAGCCGTTACAACCCGTTCCACCCCTTGGAACGGGTGCTTAATGCCATAATATTACCTTCTGGGGTGGCCTCCTGGTTTCCACATGTTAACTCTGGTTCTGTCACCAATCACTGTATCACCCAAGCCTTGAGGTTTGTGCCACTGGCCAGACACATAGAACAGCCAATGGGTCATCTTACAAGCCAAGCCAAGCAAAGCCCGCCACCAGAATACTGTCTGCATCCATATCCCGCTGCAGGGCAATTTCCCTATTCAAATAAAACACACATTATTTACTAATTTTGTATTCTAATCTGCAAGCATGTCTGCCAGAAAAACAATGCAACAACATTCTCCTCTGGATGATGACTTGAGCCTATGCTATCCATGTGGAAAAGTATCCAGTGGCTAGCAGCCACTAGCCCATAAAGCCCTTGATCTGTCCCTAACTGGGGCTCTTTTAGAGTCACAGCAAAGGTCCCAGCCCTTCATCAAGTTAGCAACCATTTAGAAGCAGCAAAAGAACATGACCTGCCCAGCAGAATTAAGTACAATGAAGTACAATGTTGCTTGGCAAAGGGTTGCAGAACCTTTGCTCCTTACATATGTCTACTACAGAATGGGTACCAATCTGCACATTCTCGGAGCAAAAGACCACCATTTTGAGATACACACATACCTTGTGTTGTAAGTCGGAGTTTCTCAATGGTGATGGGCTTGCATCATGCCCATTGCCCTTCTGACTGTCTGTCGTGCACACGTGGACTGTGTCTCCAGTGGCAGAACCATGAATTTTCCCCAGATATCATTGCACCTCTGCCCACCTGGAAAAATGTTCTTCCAGGGTCAAGCACAACTCTTGAGTTCGGTCTTGAATATGGAGCCACACCATTTGGGAATGTTAAGGGTAGGCTTGCAATTAAAGACCACGCTTTGATGATCTCTTTTAGCTTTCCACCAACAATGTATTGGAAGAGGTCTTCAGTATTCAGTGGGCGACCATGACTAATACTAACGGAATGAATGTTTCCTTAGCGCACAGTGACTGTAGTGCGTTCATTGAGCCGGTCTGCCCCAGCAGGCATGTGCCCTAAGCAAGGCTCCACCCGTTGCTTCTACTTCTGCATAAAAGTTGTTTGCTTCAAGGACATATCAACTGTACACACACCTGTAAAGTCCGATCCTTGGATATAACACAGGGTCAATTCCACGGCATCCTCTGCATGGCGTATCTGTAAGAGTTCTTTTTATTGCCTGGGATCCCTCTTCTCGATTGGTTGAACACTGGCATGGTGTATCTGACAGCAAGAGCCCAGCTGATAGCGTGGTGGCTCTGCAGGGGTCTTTCCCTTGATTCTGATCCGTCTTCACGCACGGTGGCGGAGCTGGATCACCGGTTCACCACACACCTGCTGAAAGGCATGGAACCCGGATCTGCTTGAGCGTGTGTGTACCCTCCCGGAGCATACGCTCAGTGAATCAGACGTGAGAGATCAGCAATGGCAGACTTCATTTAAAAGAAGCAGCTGCCACTCCCCTGTTGCAGCTGGTTTTAGCACAATTGTCGCGCTTTAAAACACTTGTGTTCGAGCGCGATATAAATAAATTATCATATCATATCAATTAATTGAAATTCTGCAATGCCCTAGACTTGCGACATGATGATGACCCGACCCATGCTGACATTTGCCATGCTGCCGGTCATTCCAATGAACAGATGCGAAAAAAAAGCTGGGTGCACCCTAACTGATTGTAATTAGCCTATGGGAGTAAAAAAAAGGAATGAAGAGCAACGTTTGATTGTCACGGTGTGCGTTGAGGGGCTGAACAGAGCCATCCATGTTTATTCAATTTGATTGCAAGACACTTTAAGAAAAATACAGCTCTGATCTCAATAAATGAAGCTCGAGTTAGGATTGTGCTTCTGTTCTTGTGTAGAAATGCAAACCTAGAAATGGTGCGGTTTCCTAAAATATATACAACTGTGTATTTTAGGTATCCGTTCTGTAAGGGAGCTATGAACCAGATTCTGCGCTCACAACCCTAAATCCTCTTCAGAGGATTATGTGAGCGCTTGGAGACTGCATGCGCTCTGAGCAGTTTTCACACGATCTTTCCCATAGGGGCAGGTGGCGGCAATTGCAGGAACGTTTTAGACTTGAGGGAGCCGAGCTGAAAACTGAAATAGGCCCTGAAGCCCACGCTTTGGTTTAGCTCTGGATGCCATTGTACTGGGTGGATATTGGGAGCCGGGCACAGCTGGATGCCACACATCTCCCAGTTATTGTGCCTCTGTAATCCGTCACACTACTAGCTCATTTTAAACACAGCACTGCACTGTTGATGTGTTTGTTGTCCAAGCAATAGGCATTCAAGCCAGCTGGTTGCTGTGTCAGTGGCGGGGCCAAGAAAATGGCGGCCATCAGTCAAGAGACGGATAATACACGGGAAGCGACTCTGCAATCAAATCGGCGCTTGTGAATAAGCTTGGCTGCATTCGCTGTGGCGGACGCTGCCCTGGACAATAGTGATGTGAAAGATGGGATTGAGTAAGAAAGACAGGCATGCAAAGAGGCCATTTTATAAAAGACCAACATTGACCCACCGAGATCAGCGAAAAGAAACTTAATTCATGCTTAAAGCAGACCATTATTTTCCATCTCTCTGGAAGCTTAAGTCGAATCCCATGCAGACCGGTTTAGGAAATACTGCTACTACTACTACTACTACTACTAAAAATAATAATAATAATAATAATAATAATAATAAGCTGGTGATTTAGATAGCACCTCATACTGACTCGCTTCCAAGTACTCTAATACTGAGTGACAGTATTACTACCATTGCGTGGTTCTCAATTTATCACCCGCATGCGTGGGATGCATGGTTGGGTTCGGCCCAACTGGGGTCTCGAACTCACGTCGCACACCATCGTGCCATTCCACCACTGAAACAAATGTATCTTGCATTTACCTTGTCTGTAGTAGATGAACCCTGACGTATACTTAGAAATCAATTGGAGAAGTGCCTTTCTTAAGCATTAGCGCCGCCGCCGGAGGGTCGTTGCCAGGCATTAGGTGCCCCGCAGTTTGATGTAATGGCCCTGACCTAAGCAAGTGGCACTAAAGGTGGCTATGGGCATCAAATGCCCAGACCTTCCCAGCAGGGTTGGTAAGGCACTCAGCACAAACACAGGGAGAGCAGCAACCGTGCAACATGGTTACAGGGAAGTGACATAGAGAGATGGTGAGGTCACGTGGGGGTGTAGCCAGGTTTTTCTAGCAAGTGGGGCCTAAAGCTAATGTAGTTGGACCCACCGTGGTGACATTAACATCTGTAAACGCCCAGGCATTGCTGCTTAGTGGGCCTTTATAGATTTTGGGCGGGCCTTGCCCACTCAGGCACTACCCTGTCTGTGCCCCTGGTGAGGTGACTCTGGTAGTGTGGGCACGGAGCCTTAGAGTGGCGTTACCAGCGTATCCAGAGCAGCCGGCATGGAAGGCACGACATTAGGCACCACAGGGAGAAAACGAGTCCAGAAGCAGTGTGCCACCGTCAGCAGGGTAGTACATAAGAGGCTCAAATGGTGACTGGAAGAGTGGGAGACAGGGGTAGTGGATGTTGCTGGGGACCCAGCAAGCCAGAGGGGTAAATTGCGGGTTCAATCAGAGATTAATGGTCGGAATGTTTGCCTTCTTGACTGGCTGATCCCTCGGCAATGTTCTGAAAAGGTGCTATTTGGACATGGTCGGTTCCTAAAAACAGTGGCACAAAGTGCTGTGACACATGCAGATTGTGACCTTTGCTTTCTAGAGGAATCCCACGGACCAAGCCGAGAAGAATTTGGAAAGTGACAGCATGCCCAGCAAAACGAAGGCAAAAATAAAAATAATAACTTCACCCAGTATTCTACAGCTTTCGGATCTTAAACTTTCCCAGGGAACTTTCCCAGCACAGATTTGAAATGTGCTGTGAAAGCAAAGCCTAAAGCAGAATAAGCAAACTGCAGTGGAATGGAAAGGAAAACAGGGCATTGTGGAATTTCTAGGCCAGAGAGTGAATCTTGAGCCTGCATTCTGTCCTATAAATCATAACTGCTTAAATGCTGCCCAGCCTGGCTATGAAATGCTTTTACATGTGGGCAAATACAAACTTTAGTTTATAGGAGATTTACTTGTGTCATGTCACCAGAAATCGAAGACGAATAAAGAGCAAAGCCCCAAAAAAGATGTCACCACCAGTGCAATGCCATTACATACAAATGGTACCACTGACAAGCGACACACTGGTGAAAGGGATCAGTATTCGTTTCCCACACATTTTCACCCACACTTCGGAAGGAGGCAGATAGAGTGAAAGTCCTACGTATGCCACTATGAAACTGCGGCATTTCACGTGCCCTGATATTTCTTATGCCGCCATTTTGGGCCTGTGTCAGTGGCTCATTCCAGTAGTTATTGCAGACCTTCCAATGGCGGAAGCTCTTGGCCAGACCCTTGCTGGGACCTCACTCCTCAGCCGGCTTTCTTCTAGGTCCACAATGCAAACAACCCCAAAGCTTGCGAAATCCCAGGCAGAACCGATCAAATGCTGAAGCGCACTAACCGCCCGCGGGGCACGCGCAGAAGATGCAAGTCTTAGTATAGAGATACAGCAAAATGCTATCTCGAAATGATTGGTCTTGTGACATTTCCTAACGGCGAGAGATATTTCAGCATCTTCCTCATCGCTCTCAGTTGATAAGATCAACCAGTATATTTCCCCAACCTTTGCAAACAGGCAAAAGTTTTAGTGCATGTAGTGTTTGCATCATTTCAGTGTAAGTACATTATGACGCTGCGCAGGTGGTCCTACAATGGAGGCTGCAGAATGTCCTTTGATAGCCGAGCGGTAGCAGCCATTTACCAGAGGACCTGATCACATCCTCCACTCTTGCAACCAAGTTACATTTCATTGGAGCAAAGCAACAGAAACAGGACTCACTGTGCTTGATCAAGGGATTTTGGGGTACAGGGCACCCCCAACCTCAGGCTCCCCAACCAAGTAAATGAAGGGACCCAGGAATCTGCAGCAGAAATCCCCCCTCCCCCCACCACATAGCATATTACATTGCCCTGTCAGCTATTAAAGTAAGAATTGGATCTCTCTTTGTCTTCTGTGCCCCTTCATTTATGTTGGAATTAGAATAACTAACGAGCAGTATTTCAAGGGCACAATAGACGTCCAGGATCAGGGGGTTTGTGTTCTGGCATAGGCACAGGACCTACTTTAATAATAGCCGCTGCGAAGAAGGTTTAGGAGCTATAGTATGGTTGCAGGCCACAGATCAGCAGCTCTATGAAAAAGTCCCTCATTTCCTAGCATAGACACAGAACCCAGATTAGCAACCTCAGGGAATGTGCATGTGCTGAAACATGCATGCAGGAGTCTGATTGGAAGCAACGGGGAAGGTGCACATACCGATCTTCCCTGCTGTCGTCCTCGGTTCTTTTTGTCCTTCTTCACTTTCTTTCTAATGTTCTTGTCTACCTTCTCCCTTTGCATCGTGATACATGTCAACCATCCGTCATATGAATTGTGTCGAGCTGTAAGTTCTTTCATGCTGCTTTACTGTAGGCCTATGGAAAAAGGCGGCACCTATAAAATAACTTTAAGCCCCAGTGGCGACTCGATTTCCACATTACAAATCAAGCAGTTTTCAATTGGGACATTCCCAAGTAGGGCCAATATTTAGGCATTAATGGCCTTAGTGGGAAGCTTTCCAACTGATAATGGCCTGCTAGTTCGAGGGGACGGTCGAGGGAAGCATGTGTATTCACCAAGGGCTCAGAGACATTATTAGACGTGAATGACCCCCCACCATGGCCATTAACGCCATCAGCACCCTTGGCTAAACCTACGGGGAGCTAAGGGCAGTTATTTGTGAGAAATTACAGGCCATGCCAAACAAAAAGGCTTTGCATAAGATGGCCACCACGGAAGTTACTTTGGTGGATGTCTAGAAGGAGGAGGCGGGGGGGGCATTTAGTGAGAGGGAGCATGCATGATGAGATCTGAGGTAATTGCACATTTTTACAATGGGGAGCAGGTGGATTTAGATGCCAGTCGCGAGATGTGGGTGAGGAGGTCAGCATAGTGAGAGTGGGTGGTTTGGGCAGTGGGTGCAAGCAAGCAACAGCTGACTCTGTCCCAGAAGCTTATATTATTGAGTTTAGTCAGCATTTGGAGCAACCTGGTTTTGCTCGCCCATGGTTGTGCTACAGTAGAACTCATCCTTTTACATAGTGGAAAAGAATGACAAATGTGTACATTATGTCATGTTACTTTGGGTTTTTAGAGTGATTCCGAGTGCTGACAGGTATTGCCTGAGTAATCCGTTTTGCCTAATAGGTGAGAAAACATTTGCCTGAATCATTTTGAAGCACCCTGCTTCCATTTTGGATTCTGTAAGATCCAGCTGAAGAAGTAGGCAATGGCCATAATGTTCATATGATTGGAAAAAGGGACAAGGACAGTAATTTTTATTGGAATGCATGTGTATGAGGTAGTGAAGGTTATCTGTGCCACTCTTAGTTGCATTATGATGTTTGAGTTTTCTGATCCCCTTCAACTACTCGGCCATGGGGCATTGTTGATCGGGGAATCACAGCAGTCTTCTTTTTTGGAACATGGGAGACAGTTGTTTTATGTCCCTCAAACTGAGAGACGACATCGCACATATATGTCAAATCTTTGGACAGCAGATCTTCAGCCTGCTCCAAAATGTCTGCCCATGCTCACCCGTGGCTTCAAAAGGTGCTGCACCACCCCATTCCCCATGCCTACTTCCAAGCCTAAGCGGTGGATAACAAGTGGTGATGTCAATACGCCTCCAAGTCCTGCGGGTGTATTTCAGTGGTTTACTGATGATAGTCTGGTAGAAGGAAGGCCCTTGCAGCCCACCAACTGCTCGTCCACTCTCAGCTCGTCTTTCTGAGGGAGGGCCCCAATCATAGTCGATAGTCCCTGATTGGTGTCAACTCATCCACTTGCCTTCTTTCTTGGAATGCGGCTTAGTCCTCAAAGCACCGAAAACTTCTGATGCTCTTGAATCTTTGTGTATCTTTGTCTCAAAAACATTGGTGTCCCAAGTGCTCTGCCCATAATTTGTGGAGAGCTTCGCAGGTGGCATGAAAGATGCCAGACAGTATCAAAAGCCCAAAATAGCCATTTAGGTTTACTGCACTCGGTGGCTTCCCACAGTATTGTTTCTCTGGGTGGCTGCCGTTCTTAATCTTGAGTACACGCTCAGTCTCATGGTGGTTTCCTTAGGATTATGTAAAGGACTTACTATGTGAAGGGAAGTATGAATACTGTTCAAATGTTTCTTTCCTTGTGTCACCTGAACTTTGATGCACAATGTATGCTGAGGACCTCTGACGGGCGGTTGATGGCCTTGCCGACCATATTTTGCCATTCTTGCCAGTCATGTGCTCCACTTCTTCCTTGGCAGGTAGGGATGGTGCTGAAAGTGCAGCAGCACCCGTGCACCCTCTTATTATTCTTGTTCTCTTATGACAGCAACTGACAGCACCTCTTTGATGTTCCGCTTGCATCAGGGTTCACATCAGAACTGGTGGTTGCCAAAGAGCCCGCTGAAACTCTGCTGATGTGCTGCTCTGCACAGTGGGCAATCCGGCATCACTCTCGTTCCCATTTGGCATAGAGTCACCAAAGCGTGACAACCTGAAATAGTGTTTGGACATTACCGAATCATCGCTTCTGTAGTCATCTATCTCCTATCCCCAGCCATCCTGGACTGCTAAACAAGCACTGATTACCAAAGGTGTCTAGTAGCTCTAAAGCAGCCCCCACTCCAGTGCATGGTTCTAAACATAGGTTTGATGAGCAGGAACTAAAACCAGCTCCTAGGTGTCAAACATCAACCAGTAGATAGAAGCAACTGCTGGGGAAACAGGAGAAAGTACACAGAACACTGCAAATCTAACTTCCACATGAGATGCACGCTTAAACTTTTTGGCCATTAGGTATGATCTGTCATATTTAAATGTGTCCTATTTCTTCTTTATTTACATTCTAAAACACTCAAGTTAAAGTCACATATTCGTCTTTGTAAGCCACCAGTTGGCATAGGGAGTCAAACCTAGCACCTGTTAACTGTTTTTAAGCTAACCAGGCTCTCCAAGGTTAGAAGCAAGAGCTAATTACCTCCCAGCAATTTTGAACCCTGCAGCACCCCTCAAGCCCCTGGCCGAGCTACAACTCAAAGCACTCAGTGCTTCAGTAATGCTGAGTGCTGGTAGCACACTTTAGAAGAGCCCTTCCCCTTTACCTTCAAACAAACACAGGGATAATCAGACCATGCTTTCTCCCTGGAAAAAAGTGAATTCTATCCCTTTGTTTGTCCCGGTCTCACCAGGAGAAGTGGGAAAGACAGACATATTACTACTGAAGGCTGATCCACAGGTTTGGTGCAGCAAAAAAAACTCAAGCTCTGCAGAGAACAACAGACAGCAATGCTTCTTCACTACTCCTTTCTTCTTCCCACAATGCACTGCTTATTTAGGAGCTGGTCTTTGACCTCCCACCCTGTTCCCTCAAATCAAATGGTGTTCAGCACATAACTTTCACTTTAGGTGCCTTGAGACAGTCTTTTTCAAGAGGAATTTTTGTAGCGTTTTTGGCCTGGCATACAAAAATCAAACATGCTAACTGCCTGACATTTAATAGTTGGGTACCCTCAGGTATCTGTCGTTGGGTCTCCCTTTGTTTCCACGAAATAAATTACTTTCTGGTAATTTACTTAGTGGAAATTACTTCGCAAATACTTCAAAATGTATATGGGTTTGTGGGTTAAGAGGAGGGTTTTGGGGTAAAGGTTGTAATGAAGGGGAAAGGAGGGTTTGGACGCTCATAAACCAAAACATTTTGAAGTAACATTTCAAAGTAGTTTCCATGAAGTAAATTACCACAAAGTAATTTGTTTCGTGGAAGTGTCATGGAGCCCTGTGGCAGTATTAAAAAAGGAGTGTTTGGATTTTTTATGGCTTGACACATTTTTCATTAATCCACCAACAACATACATGCTAACTGGCACATAGACAATACCACTGGGTGTCTGTTTATGTGCCCGTTAGCAAGTATTCTTCAAAAGTTAAGTTGGTAATCCTAAAGGTTCTGGAGTTACAGTGCAAATTGTGGACCGTGGGTAGGCTTTTGAACAATGGGAAATGCTACGTCTCGACTAGTTTTCAGTTAACCCCACCTCCCCTTTGCATGATGACAGACTGAAATGGGCAGTAGTCATACACAGCCATCTACATGACAATGGGCCCCATTACGTGTTTGGTGGAAATTTGGTGGTAAATCTCATGAATTAGCTCAAAACTCGATTACCGTTACCACTACTTGGTCCAATGGAGTTACCATGGCATTACAAGTGGTGGTAGGGTGGTGTAATTCCCCATTTTTGGAGTCCGTAGGACTCTGTGGTGATTTTGTCGGAATATCTCCTGGTGATAATTCCAGTGCGGTAATTCTGCTGATTGTTGGCAGTGAGGGGGAAGCTTTACCTCAAGCAATTTGTTGGAGGTAAATGTTCCACAATACCACCAAACCTTTAGTATGGCAGTGCAGCAATGCAGTGGTAAAGTGGCAGTAACTAAATGAACGCCACTTTTACCTGCACCACCACACTTGTAATGAGGCCCAATGTCCTAAAATGGCAGAAAGGAAAACTTTGAGTTATGCCTTGAAATGCGGAGCTGAGAAATAATTGCCCCACAACAAGAGGTGACGGTTAAAAAAAACCATACATTTTAACACCTTATTTATTTATTTGTTCATTTGTAAAGCGACCTAACGTCAAGGTATCTGGGCGAAAGGTACCTTGTCTTTCACACGTGGAATGTCTTGACATACTGCAATGCATTGAGTATGTCTTTATATCAGGGCAAATGTAATGATTTTAAGTAACGTCATTTTTCCAACAGACAGAAATATATAGACTGGGAAAAGGGGAATCGCATGCAATGACAAAAGAGGTATCTGAAGGGGTGCCCGTTTTTTGAAGAAAAAAAAAAGATATACTTTAAAATGCTACATTCTGACCTATCCAAGGGCCGCCGACAGTTTAACTATTGATAAAAAAAGCCAAAGATCCAAAATGATCTCTTTAGTAGAGAATCTGACAGAATTTGTGAAAAAAATTCTATGGATGTCTGACTCTTCAGACAAAAGACGTTAACAAGAGTGGCAAAAAAAACAACAGGCTTCAAGATAACAAAGAACATCGTGAAATGTCTTTAATCAATCACAGTTGTCATTTGGCACAAAGGCTAGGTCAATAAAAAAATGCTGCTTGGCAAAATTCTCATTGTCTTGCGTGTACAAGTACAGATTGCTGCATGGCGCCAAACACTGCATGCCTCATTCTGTCTTGTCTCTTACTTCAAATCCGGGAAATTATTCAGAAAAAATGAAGAGTCTGCCCTCTGGTCAATGATAGTCTTAGCTACTTGTCAATCCAAACCAGAAGTTTGTTGAGACATTTAATTACAAGATAATGTAGTCATCAAAATGTCGCCCTGGTAACTGACAGCTCATTTTGGACCGCAAACGTAGAGCTACCTCCCCTGAGGTCAGCTATGTTCCGAGGTTAACCTAGCAGTGACAAGTCCTTTATTATCACATTATACATTGAAAAATATGCAATTATACTAATAAATTAATAACAGTAATAGAATGACAGTCATAATTGCATAATGTACATGTTGTCAACTGCATGTTTGTTACATGGTGGACATTTTATATAATAGCACGTTTTAACACAGCATTAAGCGCTTCGCGGAATGGCACCGAACCAACGGCTGCCGCTGCAATTCCAGAAACTTCCGGCATAGGGTTTGGTGGAAAGCTCAAAATGTAAAAATGCACTTTATCTTCTAAGCTTATAAGAAAAGTTAAGTCTATTGCAAACATGCTCACACTCCTAAATGCACACAAACTCTTGCCCATCAAAGCTATCAAAATCTGTGGCGTGCGATTTAGATGTTTTTTGAAACATCATGATTTTAAAGTCATGTCAGACTAGCAATCCTAGCTTACACCATCTGGGCCTTGCAAAATAATGCAGTCTTCCCGGGTGGCCCATTGCGGGTCACAGTCGATGCTGTCACACGGGTTTTGTAAGTCTCATGAAGCACAACTGATGGCAAACCAGCATTTGCTCTGGTTTTGTCCTTTGTGTTTGCAACCATCGCATTTTGTTATCACACAAGGGACCTTGAAAGTATAAATGAAGCAGGGCAGAACTACCCAAGTAGAACAAAAAAATTGTACCTGTGATTTACACACTCACAATTTAGTACAATGTCATTCTTCCCTTTTCGGTGCCACTGAATACCTTTAAATTGGGTATTAAAACAGCTATTATCACGACCCTTAGATGCAGGAGGAATTTTGCATGGAACACTGTTTAATACATAGTATCACTAAGAGAGCTGGCCTTGTCCCACTTTCTCATTTGTTGTTTCATTTATCTTGCCTGTATACTGCCTGGGGGAGGAAGAGGAGGGGTGAAATGTATTAAGTTTTTCATGTTGTAAAATGAATGAAGAGAAGTTTAAAAATAAATAAATAAATAAAACACAGCGGGAGATGTGTAAGGTCCTTTTCAAAAAGCGCACCCTTTGATTAGAAATGTTTTGTGTAGTGGCACTGTGTTGCAGTCCGGAGCATTTATGTGGTTTGAAGCGTGAAGATAACTGGGCGCAGAAATCGCCAGCAATGGATCCATTTCCTTGGACCAGTGCGCCTTATGTTTTTCCTGCGGCCCAGCCCAACATGAGACTCCAATTGACACTTGTCGATTTTTGAGTCTGTTACCCCTTTTTAGCACATGGAATGTTACAGCTACCTTGTCTCTGCAAAAATCACCTCTTTGTTTTTGCTTTGTCACCCCGAGTGGGAGGGGCATGCCCAGAAGTGGGTCCCGTGCCTGCTGGACCTGGAGACCCAAGCTACTCCTCACTGATGAGCCCCAACAAGGGGGAAACATGTTTGGGGATGCTTGTGGTCTCGTGCAGAAGGGATGTGGCCTAGCAGTTCGGGATGGACTGCCCCTTTTGGGGTGGGGCCAAGCCTGATTTGCATATTGTCTTTCCCCTTCTGTAATGGCTTGGCAGGCGAAGAACGGTGGTCTGGAGGGTTGTCCAGAGCATTGTCAGTGGTTAAGATTCATTCTAAACCTTCCAGCCATCACCTCTTTGTTTTGCTTTGTCACCCTGAGTGGGACGGGTATACCCAGACTTGGGTCCCGTGCCTGCTGGGCCTAGAGACCCAAGCTACTCGTCACTGATGAGCCCCAACAAGGGCGAAACATGTTTGGGGATGCTTGTGGTCTCGTGCAGAAGGAATGTGGCCTAGCATTTCGGGCTGGACTGCCCCTTTTGGGGTGGGGCCAAGCCTGGTTTGCATATGATCTTTCCCCTTCTGTAATGGCTTGGCAGGCAAAGAACAGTGGTCTGGAGGGTTGCCCAGAGCATTGCCAGTGGTTAAGATTCATTCTAAACCTTCCAGCCATCACCTCTTTGTTTTTGCTCTGCAAGAATACAATGGAAGTGCCGGGATTTTGGCACTGGGGTGGTTTTGCATGGACGTGGAACACACATGTTCTTCCCTGTTTCCTGTGATTTCATAGCGCTGGTGATAAGCAATGCAGTGCAATGTGACGCAAATTCACAAAAAAATCCCTTTTCACAAAATGGACCCAGCAAAAGAATCGATTTGTATAATGTGTACACTTTATTTTATTATACAAAGTGATGTTAGCTACGAAGTGACAAAGTTTGACCATGACCACTGTTAAGGCCCAGCGCCTCTCGCTCTGCCACTGCGCTTTTCGTGGTCCTGTGTGATCTGCAGGCGTGTTTCTACTGTTAGGGCTGCAGCAGTGGTCGAAGTGTACGACAAGAAGTAGTGGAACTATGTTCCCTTCTGGCCTGTCCCCGCTCACCACAAACCCCATCACCACACCCCCTCCCACGTGCCATAAAACCCCCTAAACACACGGCCTTCTGTTTAAGGGAACGTGCAGCTTTCAACGTCTTACTGCCCTATTATTTTTAAAACAAAACCTATCCCCAACGGTTTCTCTTTTTAAATAAAAGTATAGGCACAGTAAAACTTAATTTAAAAAAGTAAAGGAGCACCGCTCCTGCCCACTTCCACAACTGGGTTGCGGGGGCTGCATCGCTGGTGTTGTGTCCGGTACACACCATGATCCCCTTTCTAAGATGGTGGTTGTCTCAGTCAGTACCATTTTCAAGATGGCGTTATGCATTTGATTTCAGTTTATCACTTCTGGTTCTCATTGAGCTATCACTTGCAATGTCTTTTGCAGGTGGCTCTGCATTGCATTGCAGCTCTTCCAATTTCCTCTGTGAGCTATCCGGATCATGGATCTGTTGTTGATCATGTGTCCTCTCTTTATCTCTGCGTCATCGGTCTTGTGCTCCACACTCGTCACCATTGTTTTGCTCAGTGATCTCCTTATCGTCTCTTTCTTTGCTCTCCGGGTGCTCCTCATCCCCATTCGTGGCCTAGTCTACTTCAGAACATCATTTTGAAAGTTTATATTTCTCTAGGGCCTTTTCTCATAATGAAAAACACATGCTCCTTCCTGCCATTGCCTCTTGTTACCCGGTTCCCACCTGGTGGGCGGCAATGTGGCTATGAGAGTCTGCCCTTATCTCCTTAGCCAGATGCCCAGAGAGTACTCTCAGCAGAATGTCCAGCCCGTGCCACTCCTGCATACAAGCACTAACTTAAATAGTCTAAATACAAATTGATTTTTGTTATTCTAAAAACCTAGATACATTGAACAGTAGCGGGTGGGGCACTCACTCTATGTAGCACTGACATCTCTGTGCCTTTGTGTTGTAGAGTGGTAACTAAATGATGCAATGTTCCGTAAACTCTGTCTCAGGTGCAGGCACAGTTCACCTGTGCATGGTGAAGAAACTGCCTCCAGGCTGAACTCACTGCTCAGGCTAGTGTTGTCCTGCCCCCTTTTGTTTTGGTACCCTAAAAGATGAATTAGCCTTTGGCGACCTTGAAGAGCAATTCCCTCTACATGACTACCTCCCAAGCTTGTTTATGTTGATTATCATAATGCATATTCCCTGAAGCCTATTATGGCGTATTTATTCCGTTCCACGAGCTTCACCGCCGGTAACAGCCCGGCAGACCGAGTTAAAGGCTTGAGCAACGCAAACAGGTAAGCGGGTTGGAGGGCCAAATGACTGCAGCAGTGGGGGAAGCTGGTAGGCTGGGGAGCGACGATCAGGCGGCCTGGAACGCAGGCTAGATCAGGAGTATCAGCCTGTGTTTCTATCCTCCTGATTGGCTGGCTCTCACCCACAGGGTGCTAATAGCATATCTGCAAATGGCTTACCCTACGTTTCAGCCCTCTTGGAATATACGCATGACTGCATTGATGATCTTGACTTGGCATGGGCAATATTAGCTAACTCTGTGCCTGTTTGGTTTGGTGCCATGTGCCGGCGCAACACACTTGTGCCTGGCACAGAGATTGGTGCGCATCTCATTTCCTTTGTTTGCCCTAATCAAGAGCAGGGATGTATTGTCTAGTAGTGAGTGCGTTTCTTCTCATGGACAGCCATATATGCGCTCTTAGGAGAGTCGGATCATCACAGAACAGCGGTGTCTTCTGCCGTGCCATGAAGGTTTCGATAGGCCTTGGAACTGAAGGTGTGGCACTGAGGGTCCTCACAAGTGAAGATGGAGTCTGTGCAGCCACCTTTGTACTGTTACCAGACCCGTCTATCCTCAAAGCCGAATTGCAGGTTGCCCACACAAGTACCCAGGCCGCGCTTCCCTTGCTGAGCTGTGGCTCTTCTCCAGGAAATCCTGGCGTGCCATTGCAACGGGAACCTTAACCCATTCTCCAAGGACAGGACCCTGATTGCGTATGTGGCATTAAAGACTCACAAAACACTCATAGGAAGATGACGTTCGCCATTTATGCCACAACCCCTCTTTTTGAGCTACTTTTGTGATTTACAAAGTGTGGCCTCAACAAGGACAAGGAACTTCATGCAGCCTCTCAGAAAGGCCACAAGGATCTCTTTGTGCATGGAGCTCCATAAAGATACAGCCCTTCTTGTTACAGAGTTTTACACGCTAAATACCTGAGACGCCCTACATTCAAACCTGAATTGAAATGCCAACAGCCTCAATGTGAGAGTTGTAGATTCAGAAACATGATTCTGAGCTCAATAAAGTAGTTCTGCATCCCCCTCATACTGATGAACATTGCATGCCCACATGGAGACCTCTCACGAAATGTCTGCATGCCGTAACACAAAACCGGACTCACCGCGGCTATGCAGAAGCAGTGCATTTATACAGTCCATTTCTGTGCAGATATGTGGGAAATGGCTACAAATAAGGGAACGTGATAAAAAATTAACGTAATCTAAAACACGGCACAAATAGATGACTGGGCACTAAAATGCCAATTTGTATGCCAGACGGCTTCCGGAGCACAGTCCCCTTGTCCATGACTTCACCACTCCCAATTTTCTCTAAACCTCTGAGCCAGGTCATTGACACCATGCTGCATTGACTGGTGGGTTGCTGCACTTCACAAAGGGGAACCCTTCAAGCCCTGCTGAGGGCCCCCCACTGCCACTGCCCCCCTCCCTGCAGGACGCCCCACGTACCGCAGGCTGCAGGGGCCCCTGTTACACGAGTGCCCACCATCAACAGTATAAAGGGACGCTCCGTGCCCTTTCCTTCTTCCTCAGTGCAGTCAGTACTTTGGCAGACACACCTGTGGCTCTGATCCCAAAGAAGACCAGAGAGCGAGTCTACAGGAACTGATGGATGCTGCATATTGTAAGCACCCAGGTGGTGTGCGACGCAGACGTACGCTCCATGCATGTGTCTGTCTTCATCCCAGGCCCCATCTACCACTCCAACCTACTACTAAATGATAGTAAGACACAGTCCTTCTCAGCCATTTGCAGCATTCTCAGTGCCATGAAGTGGCTGCCTCTCAGGTAGGTAAAATGGACACCAAGTACAACAGCACGTGCACATGGCTGGACCATTTAAATAAACAGTCACACATAGACATTCTTGAAAATACACAGAAATATCGAGTGCACCAAGAATGAACACCATCCAAAAATGTCACCTTGCAATCATTTGCATCTCAGGAGACAATATGGATGGCCTACTACCATTCATTTTATGAACTCAATTGAATACAATGGGAATGACTGCCCAGCATGTGATCTCTAAGGTAGTCACCGACATGTGTGAGGATTCAGATTGCATCATGAGCAGAGACAGCACGAGTCAGAACTGTTCCCCACAGTAAAATATCTATCAAACATGCATTTCTTTATGTGAAATCATACCTCCCAAACCTATCACAACATTTCCCAGAGTGCATCTCCCGAAATCTTCTAACCACCCTCGTAACCCCGGGACGATTGGAGACCTGAGGCCGGCACAGGTAGGGCTATTTCCTGCAGCAACCCTGGCCAGTTCAGAATGGGCCTGCACAGCTCTTCTTTAGAGCTAGCTGCTCGCACACCTGCTGTAACTGCTGCAAATCACCCACAGAGATGAAAGAGGGAAAAGTGCAGGATGAGGGACTTTTTCAAAGTGAATAAGAAGGGATCGAGCGTGTCAAGTTCTGTTTGCCTGGCAGTGGCCCGCTTTTGCAATATTCGTGTTTTGAAATGAAACAGCTCATCAGTTTGAAGTTGCCTTCTGTGAAAGATAAAGGCAAGTACTGAGGATGTGTGGTAAGAAAGGGCATTTTCAAAGCAGACAAAAGAGATAAACAAACCACCTTTGATCGCAAGAGTACAGCGAAGACATGCTATGTGGTTTTCATGTATAAATAAATATACAGTGTTTCTCTATAGTACAGAATGCTGTTAAATAAAATAAATAATTCCATGCATTGTACTTTCTTAAATCTGATATATGTATCTCCCACATTGACTCAGCTGTCCCACTTGAGTTTTCTCATTATACATTTGGACATATATATTTAATCTCCATTGCAGACTCTTGAAAAAATGTTAGCAAACAAGTGACAAAGTCATAGCTGAAAAGTACTCATTCTACTCCACGGCTAGGAGCCTAACTAGTCGCCCACATCTGATCCGTCAGTTAGACCAGTTACCCTCTTCGTCGTTTGCATTGTTGAAGTTCACCAGAAATCGCAGGTCCGTGGGTTTTAGGGAGTCTCATTGATATTTGTTCCCTAATATTTCAATTGCAGGCCACAGCTTATGATGTAGCGGAAGGGGTCGGCGCCGGACGGGCCCGGGCGAACCCCTCATAGAGGCTGCGGCCCCATTGCAATTCCATTGTGTTATGTTTAAGTGTGAGCAAACCTACAGAGCGGATATGCTTATGGTCACCCCGCAACATCCCTGCCGCACTATTTTGCTTTGCAAATTCCTCTAGGTCTATTTTTCCCCATAGAACTCTTTCACATATCCAAAGTCCCCTCCTTGTTACGGACACCGTTTGGGAGGTACACGAAGATTTACTGGGTAGGAAAGTTGTATGTGCAAAGTACTGGGCCCAATTTGAGGGGTCGCGAATATTGAAGGCCCTATTTCAGAATTAGCTACAATGTTTCCATTGTTTGGGAAGCCATTCTCCTGTGCTGGAGGCTTCCATCGTTTCCCAGGGTTTCCGTATGAACTGGCATCCTTTCTTTATATGTTAATCTGCATGAGAATGGGTTTTTGTAACTTAAAACCTGTTATTTTGTTTTCATTCATTCATTAAGGTGAGCTCACAATAAAACACCCCATCTATGATGACACAAGATGCATCTCCCAGCCCATTTGCAAATCTTTCATTAAAGGCAGATAAGATGGCGATCTCTGGAACAGAAAACAAGGCTTACCTCTGCATTGAAGTGCATCCCCATTCTTGCCGGGTAGTCTTTTAGACGTGGCCGATGAAGGGTGACCAGACGTCCCGGTTTTCCCAGGACAGTCTGGGGACATCACCCTCCGTCCCGGGGTCCCGGGAGTTTTTTCATTTTAGAAACCCCGTCCGTAGTTTGCATGGTTGGGTGGCTATGGTCCCGGTTTTTGCCGGCACCCGATTCTGAAATCCCGAAGTGGGGTCCCGGCGCGACTCTTCCCTCTTCCCCTACCCAGCGCTCTCCTTCAATGAGAGGAGTGTGCCTGTGAGCACACCCCTTCCCAGCCCCCGGCAACAGGCCAGCGACATAGAAGTAGGACTACAGTGTATTTGTATTTACGTTAGTCCTACTTCTATGTCTATGGCCAGCCCCGTTTTTCTTTTTTTTTTTAAATCTGGTCGCCCTAGGCCGATGTCAAAGATACAAGGCACATCCTGGTAGAAAGAAATAGCAAGGAGGCACAAGGGAACCCAAGCAGAGCCATCATTTGACTTTGTTATTGAGGACTGTTGAGGGAACCTACTTGATCCACACTTGCAGATGAACAATGAAGATTTGTTGTATATGCTTCATCTATTAACTCTGCTTTTACTCTTGCTTCGGTGAATTTCGGGTCCTTTCCCTTATATTGAACTTCAGCTTTGCATTTGCACCTGTAAGTTAGCCCTTCTCTTCTCAATGTCTGGCCCTCCTCACACTTTTGGATTGCTTTCAACACACCTCAAGGAAAAGCAGGCTCCGCCTATCGCACATCCTTCATTGGGACCCAGGGAAAGGCGCTGAGCCAATCAGGTGGCTGGAACAGCGGGTGAGAATATATACTCTAGGTCAGCTGTTTCCAGCCACCTGAGGTCCTTCCCCGAGTGGTGCCATTTCTTTCTTCTTTTTGAATGTGGGGAGGCAACAGGGAGCCTCTCCCGACTTTACTTTCAATGCCAACCAAGTCCCAAAATAGATAAAAAGGCACTGGGTTATAACTGCCACCCATCGAGGAACGTCTATTTGCCTTGTTCGAAGTGATTAGCTAAGGTAGTCAAAACTGTGTACCTCAGCAGAACGTTAAAACAAAAAAAGAAAAGTTTAATGAAAAATGACCTCTGTTTTAAAGACCTGGGGCTCCCCTACTTGCCAGCCTTCCATTAGGCTTCTAATTGTCTTCGGTCGGTAGTCGCTTTCCATTTGGGAGAGAATATTAGAAGATTATGCTTACACCCAGCTTTCGGGCAGCTCACCTTTAATTCCTGAACTGCAATTAGATCTAAACTTTTCTCTTGCCCTCTCTTCCCTTTTTGCTTTTTAGGATAGCAATTAGGATGGGTTGCCGGAGAGGTTAGCCTTTTATCCTTCGCTATTACTCAGGCTGATGGAGCTATTAAAATAAAGGCAAACTGTAATTCTTTATTACCTGCCCGCCTCTCTTGCGCGCGCGCCGCTGCGGAGAAGAGCTACATGAAAACAATGCAGCATTATTGAAAACTCCCAAACACATCAGGGGACGTGGGCAGAGGCACTTTCCCAAATAATAGAGAGCTCTTTTGGGGGTAAGGGAGGTTAAGGGTGGACAATAGGGGGCGCCGGGTGTGCTTGCCACCATTTCACGGGCTTGCTTCTGATTGGTCGGGCAGAGTGACATGAAGTCCGAGAAATAAGCCTGCAATTAGCGTGATCATTAACATGGGCATCGTGTACGTTGGTGCGCTTGTTCTTCTTCTTGCTGATAGATTTTTATCCATCAGCGGTTATTTTTGGTTACCGAGGCTTGAGCCTCATTACTCCATCTTCTCAGGTTGAGTGTGTAGTCGTGGGTTTGTATTCTTCTTGGTCTGTGTGGTCTTGTCACAGTAGGGCTGGTTTCACAGGGTCTTCGCAGTGAACGTTAGTGTTCACAAAGAGGTCTTTAAAGTGATCGCCGAGCCTCACAGAGCAGGCGCGAAACAAAATGAATCCAGTTCAGCTGAATAAGGCTTCCGGGGTCTCCAAGGAGGTGGCGGAGCTGCAGGCGGCCAGTGGGGGCCGAAGAGTGCAATCATTACTTAACAGCGTGTAAACAATGCGAGATCTGGCGTGCATTTCGTTTTATTCGCCTCTCTTTTCCCCTTTTGCATTTTCCATCGCAGAGTTTCTAGTTGTGATGGCTCCGCGGGGACAGACGGTGGAGAAATTTGATTAAATGGATGCCGTAGGGTCGTGACCCCGTCTAAACATGCTGCAGCTCTCAGCATTAATCAAAGAATGTAAAAAATGTCTGACCTTGCTGTGTTGGGAGCGTTGGATTAGGCTGTGGGGGGAGAGAGGTCTGCTTGGGAGAGCACTCGGGCTGTTTGCACAGGAGTGGTGATGAAACAAGCGGCCAGCGAGGACATTAGCCATCTGATGTGCTGTGTTCCATCATCTTTAGAAGCCCTGATCTGATGATAGCTTTTCAGAAGCCGGGGAATATGGGCGACTACACGCAAAGGGAGTCAGCGACAAGCAGTCCTGTAAGAAATGCGAAATGAAAAGGACATGTGAATCACTCTCTCTTTTTTAACTATTGTGCAATACTGATATTTACACTGTTTTCAAGTGCTCTTAATTTTGCAAGATCAGAGAATTTAGGGCCCAGCATATTCGATGCGGTTACTCCAAGATAGGGACTTTTGAGGTTCTTTGAGATACTGTTGAGAGTCCTCCAGAAAGGCTGTCTGTAATAGCCCAGACTTTCTGAATAAGTTTGAATCACACCTCCCCCGAAGTTGTTCCTCTCTTTTTCCGTATATCTGATTGACCCCCCCCCAATACCACGCTGATCATAAATATACCAATTTGAATTTAACTCTGTTGTATTATAGCTCATGCCCTCGCCGATGTACAGTACTCGGTGGACTCTCGGGTCAAGATTTGCATTCCTCATGTACACCAACTAATTATATAAAACACCATTTATTTGCCCAGGATCACACAGGCTAGTCATATGGGTTAGCCAGAATTATCTATACAGAAGAGGGCTTCCAGTATTACTTTCACAGGTCAATTCAAATATATTTATACTTCTATGACTATGAAAACACCTTCCTTCCTAACTTGAAGTTACAGATCACGCTTTATCGTAAGGTAGTAGAAATGTATCAAACCAGACGATTTAATTATTAAGAATGGAACATTTTTAAAACCAGATTGCCCATTCAGCAGTACATGAATTCTTACAATCATGAGGACACAAATGTGACAAAACAAAAACAATATTTTTCAGTAATTCATATAGGACTTCCTTAAAATCCCAAAACACCATGGTGTGCTACGTATATCTGATATACATAGCACACCATGGTGTTTTAGGGTTATAAGGAAATCCTATATGAATTACTAAAATATTGTTTTTGTTTTGTTGCATTTGTAGCCACATAAGTGTAAGAATTCATGTACTGCCAAAAGGCAATCTGTTTTAAGAAATGTTCCATTGTAATAATAAAATCATCCTGTTTAATACATTTCTACTACCTTATGATAAAGAGTGATCTGTAACTTGAAGTTAGGAAGGAAGGTGTTAGCTAGTATTATAACACACATCTTCTGCATAGACAGTGAACTAATACTACCCTGCCTCACAATTCAGGAACACGATTACCAGCTTAATTCAGACAAGTAATCATGGGTTCGAAACAATTCAACTGGGAGACTTTGTAACAAAAGTTGTGTTTGTCTGTTTTAATAATGCTATATATTGGTTTCATGATAAAACATCTATTTCACTGCACTCGAAGAATGGCTACAACTATAGCGCTGGACAGTCCAGCAGCATATGCTAATGCAAAACCATCTTTCGATCAAAATGAATAACAAAACATCTGAAAAAGGCGGTAATATACATACATGCTCAGAAACATACACAATAGCTGCATATAGCCAAGACTGGCTTCCACCAAAATATCTGCATTCAATATGACTATCATCTAGGTAATCGGGCAACTATCTGTCAATTGCCATGCATTTCAAATGGATGTTGTCTGCAAAACAGGCAGATTATTCAGTGTTCTGATCTGCGTTGTACCACCGGATGGTATTCGCAAGATTAAACTTTCACAGACATCACAAGGGATTTCCCTCACAATTAGTAAATTGAAAGTAGAATTGACCAAGGCAAATATAAAAGAAAATTGATGATTTAATAAACAAACATGTTAAATATACATATTGTTTGAAAGAAATGAACACATTAAATTGAACAGGTCTATTGCTACCAAGACTAAAAAAAAAAGCAAAACCATTGCAACAATTAGAAATATAAAAACGTTTAAATCACATATGACTGACAGACAAAACAAATATTTCTCATAGGAAAACAATCCACTACATAAGGTTAAGGAAAGTATTTCAAAATAACACAATCCGTATTGAGTTATGTGTTGCAAAGAGATCAAAATATATTGATTAAGTAGCAGTTCATGAAAGTTGGGAGACGACACAAAGATTCAGAAATGGGGTTCATCGACTCAAGCTACTTGACTTTCGGCTTCGTGGGTAACTGAAAATAAAGGCCCAGCCTTCATCAGGAAGAAATAATTCAGAGGTAGCAAAGTATATACAGCCTTCAAATTAAACGGGTAATCAGAAAAGGGAATAGCAGCTTGTTGTTCATACCAAGTGTGTTTGTGGCAATGGAAGGCAATGAATAGAAACAAATCGTGAAAAACTGCAGTTGGCCAGCCAGGTAGTACAACTTGAAATTCAGCAATCTGATCCCTCGTCCCTATAATTTCTGCTCAGTGTGCTCAATAATATCTTGCACCTCCCGCCTCCCCAGATGAATCCCCTCACCAGTGAGTTCAGTTTTTGGAAGAACTGCCCCAAAATAGCCTAGGGTATATTAACAGAATGGTACAGCATGTGTGGCAGTACCACCATCTTTAATATAGCTGCCCGGCCCATCATAGACAACTGTAGCCTCTGCCAGAATTCTATGGATCTTTCAACTGCCTGGAGCACCCTCAGTGTGTTTAGTTTGTGTTCCTACCGAGGATCATGATAAACAGCCACTCCCAAGTGCCTGAATGGTCCGACCGCCTACTTCAGCCCCAAATTCGGTAAGCGCTTTTGGTCCAGCCCTACCAGACCAACCAATGGGAATATCCTCGACTTCTCCCTGCTGATGGTTATGCCTGACAACCTTGCAAACCTATTCAACACCTCCAGCATGTACAGTAGGTTCACCTTGAGGTTCTACACGTATAGCAGCACGTTGTTCGGCATACAGTGAGATCACATGCATGTAGCCTCCCACTGGTATACTCGCCTCCTTAAAATCCACCTGAGGAGAGCCGCCAAGGGTTCCAGCGCTAAGATGAACAGCATGGGAGAAAGCGGACACCCCTGTTTTGTTCCCCTGCCCAGTTCCCATGCCTCAGAGATGTATCACCATTTTTACCCTCTGCAAGAAACCTGGGCCAGCCCCGAAGTGCCGCAAAACTGCATGCAACCACATCCACTGCACCGACGAGTCAAATGATTTAATCGCATCTAGCGAAGTCATTACATACTCTTCCTCCGCCCCCTGGTTTTGTGAATTATGTGATGTAGTCTGTGCAAATTACAAGACGTGCTTCATGTCGGGACATATCCCGTCTGATCAGAGTGTAACAGAGTACTAATCACCCCACGTAGTCTGTTTGCTAAGAGCGCAGCCAGAACTTTGCAATCCTGATTTAACATAGAGAGCGGTTTGTAGGAGCTGCAGTCAAGCGATGATTTGCCGGTATCGGCACAATAGTCCACTCTCATATACTTGCAGGCAGCAAACCCACTTCAAATGCCTCTTCCATTATCCGTAAGAGATGCAGCGTCAGCTCATTCAAATATTCCTTGTAGAATTCCACCAGGAGGCCTTCAGCCCACAGCAGAACTCCAAGTGGTGCAGGCCTCTTGTTTAATGACAGCCGCTGTCTGCCCTCCTGTGCAGCACCACCCTCCTACCACCTTTACCTCTCATTTAATGTCCAAACCTAGTCTTTTGCATCCCTATAGCCAACCGCTGACATGTCACTGCAACTCCCTGCAGCACACCGCTCTCCGTCTATCCAGGCCTCTGTGTGGCAACCACTTCACACTCTCTGCAGCCCAGGTACTGGCCTCCTCTGCTTGAACTGCTTTGGGTGTGCACTATGCTGCCAGCTTTGTTTCTCCCCCAGGCTCCTACATACTAGACCCCTTTGCACTTCGTGTGGTCTACGTTTTCCTGCTCCGGCCTTCAGATTTCCCCCTGTATCCAGCACCTTGCAGCCCTCACCTCAGGACCTACGCTTGCCCTGGCATCCAGATAGGAGTGGCCTGTGTCCCTTTGCCTCCGTTCTCACTCACCGGCGCGCTCTCCACTGCGCAGCAGGAATCCGTTATTCCTCAAAAGGGGAACTTAAGCAGCTGCTGCTCCTCCGGTAATTGCTGCGGCCCGGGCCTGTCAGTGCCTCATTTTGTCACTCTCCACAGGGGTGTTAAGGATTTCAATCAGGCACACACCCGGGTCTCGCCTAGCATATAATGCACAAATTAAATACTTTTTTATTATGTCAATAGGTTCAATATTCTGAGTGATATGCCACTCATATCACACCCGTCTCAAAATACCCCCCAGGTCGCACTGGACCAGGAATCAGGCTAGTTGGTAAAAGTAAATATTTATGTATTTATTTAATATTCAAAGAAACACAAATTTTAATATATATATGGGGCAGCAATCACCAAGTGGTGACAATACAATTCAGAAAATAAGTAAGCAATTGAATTCACTTATAGTAATGCAGAATAGAAACCACAGGAAAAAGAACTGTTTTGGTTTGTGAACAGATAGCGCTTATGTTAAGTTTTCCCCCTGCAAAGTTCTTAATTCACAATTGAGCAATTCTACACAGATGTAAGTAAGCAGCAGGTATTTAGGAATGAAGAACAGAGTACAGTGTTTGGATGCAATCTTCCCTCCCCAAACAAGAGAGAAAACCATTTTTGGAAATTGACACTTTTTAAACTGACAGTTGAAAATGGCTTTGTGAAACAAGGAAAAGTTTGCAAAAATGCTTACATTGGTAGAAATTCTTATTAGAGCAACACTAAACAGGTCCTAACAAACATGAGCTACAAGATAAACAACAGTACACACTTTAGTTCAGAATGGGAGTTAAGAAACACTTTGGATGGGAAAAGACACGTGTAAAACCTTTGCAAAATATAAATTTGCGGCAAAATTTCACTAAGCGATTTTTAATAAAACGGGTCAAATACACTGTGGGATGCGGTTTTTAGTTGTAGATGCAATTAAGGGTCTAATGTTTAACTGAGAGGTGAAATTAGGTCTAGCTATAAAATTTAAGAATTTATGGAAGTATTAGTGAGAGGCGTTTTTGAAAAAATAGGCGTGAAAATGAAAACAGAAATCAGTTCTTACAATGACAATTATGCTCTAAACTAGGGTATTCAGGCTGGTTACCAGTTTGAAACACAGTAAACCCCAGAGTGGTCCTCGGAAACCAACCCCAGCACTTCTGTGTCCGCCTTGGAGGACTCAGTCGGATTATCCATGGGATGATATTAAGGGTTTGGGATTTTCAAAAGACGAAAGGATTTTCAAGAAATTATTACTATTACAAGAAATCAAAGCAAGGTTTCAGACTGGTGTGACAGTACTACAAGTTCTTAAGTTAAAGAGAGGATGGGTTGAGATTGGGATAGGACAAGGCAATATACTATGGGTTACTATTATTCCTGTTGATACTTACAGTCCACTGTAATTAAGATTGTACTGTCAGGGTTCTGGTCATCGGATCGGGTCTACTGGCAGCAGGGCCCTTCTGGCGGAATTGGATCAGCTGTGCGGTTCTGGTCAATTTGGACTACACCTCAGACTGGATTTGGATTGGCCCTTCTGGTCACTGAACACGGTAGATTAGCGGAATTGCGAGTTTCAGCAGGTAAGCCTGAATGGTAGCATGCCAGACTGGATCAGAACTAAATTCCCTTAAGTATGGGATGGTTGGATCTGGGCCTAGCTGAAAAGAGTTCAGCAAATGCTGAGGTCTGGGTTTTGCAAAGAAGTCTGGAATCAGCTGCAAGATGAAGAGTTCTGGAACAAAGTGCTGCGCGGAAATCACAATGTGGTCAGGAAGCAGTCTCTATGTGTGGTGAAGTTCCTATATTTATCCTACCAAGTGACATCACAAAGTTTATGGTAGGGGCAGAATTTCAAACCGCACCCCCATGGCTGTGAGTGGTCAAAGGCACTTGCCTTGTTCTGGTTGGAAGTCAGAAAAGAGCTGTCATCTTTATGATATGATTTGGGAACTCCCCCATTGATTTGAACCACAATTAAACTTTTGCACAAATGTACATTTCTAAAATTATGTCCCCTAATAAAATCGGACACATACATTACATATTTGATGGGTTATTTTTACATTTAATTCCTATCTCTGTGAGAGGTGTCTTTGTCATTCTGTGGAATTTTATCAATTTTAATCATAACAGTTTGGCCTAATAATTTCTAATTCAGTACATATCTGGGCGATTATCACTAGAGCATGGGTACACAATATTAGACTTGCAGCATTAATAGTTTTGCTACAATTAGGGTTTTCCTGTAACTTTGGTTCCTTATGTAGTACAGGGTTCATTAACATCTTCAAAGCAAGGGCCTAAAATTAGATTAACAACTACCAATTTTTAGATTTGTCCTCTTTCATCTTGCAAAGTTAAAGAATTTCAAACTTAATCACAAATAGGCCTTGAAACACCAAAGGTTCTGGGCAGTTTTTTATATTTGTAACTTTCCTTTCAACATGCAACAGCTGTCACATGTCTTTGATCAGGGAGGGGTGTCCTCTTCCTTGAGAGGGAAGCTCCCCTGTAGGGATCAGTAGGCAGCTTGTCATTGTCCTTGGCTGGGCCAGAGACAAAAGTCTGATGATCTCATTGTTGTCATTATGCGAGAACCCCCAGCATCCATTAAGCCTTCCTGTACCAGGGGAGTGTCAACCTGAGGTGTCATCTTTCCCAGGATGGGCACTGTCAAGCCAGAATAAAGCAGTTAACTCCAAACTGAGTTACTTTAAAATTCACTTTAAGGTCTTTCATTTAAAACATATAACAATAAACACAGTTTATAAGGGATTTGGACATTTAAAGAATTAAGCCCTTCACAAAAACATGCTTTTAAATAGGCACATTTTGCAATTTCTTCAGGGAAAAAGCACATTTAAACAGAGTCTTTTACATCAGAGTTTCCCTTGCAGCATACACATCTGTTCAGCACCATTTCTGTCCTTGGGTGCTGGAATTTGTTTGCAACCTGAAAGTAAGTATTCAGCCTATGCTTGGAGTTTTCTCTGCACAGCTGAAATTGTTGTATGTTGCCACTTTTATCCGCATTTTTCCCAAATAACTGAAAACAAACTGTTGCTGGACTGGTTTTTCATAAAATACATTTCTTAGCTGCTGTCAGTCAGTGAGGCCCAGTTGCTCTGAGCCACCTGGAGGATCTGTGATTTCAGTACCCTTTTAATTTCAATGGTTCACTTGGAAAATGACTGGGTTTAATGCCAAACCAGCACTTTGAAGGTTGCAATTGATTCGGGAAGCTGCATTTTAAAGGGCATTTTCATTTTTTAGCCCACTGCTGTGGGCTTGCTTCATGTACAGCACCCACTGGCATTCTTCTGCAGTGAGTTCTGTTTTTGCACCAACTTTGACTGTGTGTGGCAAGGGTGTGCAGCCCTTTGTGATTTATGAACCATGTACAATTTTACAGACTTTTGCGTGCACATGGGTTAGCGCGTCCAGTTTTGGCTGTTTCTTTCCCCATTGGCAACAGGGTGCAGTGGGGTGCATCGGCATGGGTAAAAATATCCCACAGGGGCAGTCTCATCCCCTGTGCACTCTTCCCTCCTCAGTCTCAGCTGTTGGGCCACCCGCTGCCTTGTACCGCTCTGCAGACCACCTCCTTTACAGCTCTGCTGGGCTATTTACCCCCCTCCTGGCCGCTCCATCATTTCGCTGCGCCTCTCATTCGGCAGCCTTACCCTGGCTACCAAGTCCCCAACAATCTCACCTGGCTGCCACTTTGTTTCTTCTCGCTGCTATCAGCCTCCACAGTCTGCAGCATGTTACCCCCCTCCACTTGCCAGCAGGTGCCAGGTCACTCGAGTGGCTCTCTTTGTGCCTGCTCCACCGCTAGAAAGCCAGCCCCATTTTCTTACTGCAGGCTATGCTGTATTTCAGCCGCACTTTCTCAGCACACCCGGTGTAACATGGCTTCCACCTTCCCACCTGCACTCTACTGTGGCTGGGGAAGATCAATCTATATTTTTGACTGTTTTCCCACTGTACGGCTAATCTTCTTTTATGGGAGCTCACTGGGCTCACGTCTCCACAGCATGGCTGCTGGACACACACCCCACCACCAACAGAACTGTTCAGACAGAGGTAAGAAGCGACAAGTTCACCGAACGATGTGGTAAAATAGTAATAGCGCTGGAAGGCCTCTTCCTCTCAATTTTATGTATTTTACAATAGCAACCACCATATTGGTAACTGGCCTGCTTCGGACACTATCTTTTTCTGGAGATTTAATACCTTCTGTGACTGCAGTGTGTATCGCCGGACCTGTCACTGTGACCTTGAACTGATTGCCTTAGGATAAACGATACTGGTCACAGGCATATCTAGTTTCTGTTTTCTTCCATGTCTGTCTGCAGTACTAGAACACCAAGGCGGTCTGCAGCTAATGCATTAGAGTGTAGGTCCAGAGGCTACTCGGTCTCATTATCTTTCACTTAATAATGGCACTTGTTTGCCGGTGCGGTACAAGTGCTCAGCTCACTGTGCTCTCTTAATGGTTGCAGAAGTGGAAACAGCTTTATCCTCTGTTACTGTAAAATAAAGTCTGTCAAGCTTTCTATTCTCTCTCCTCACAACCTGTAGGGTCCCACTCAGGAATAATAATCCTCTTTAATGATTTCAAGTCTCCGCACGGAATGGTTGAGGCACCTGCTTACCCAGGCAGGTGTCTTGTTTAAGAAGGCCTCCCAAGAGTCACATCCAGAATGTTGGCAACATTGCTGATGATGATAGTACCTATATTCAGAATGTGATTCGCCAACCTGGTGTTTACTAATTTAAGCATATTCTCCTTGCGTTTGAATATCTGGTTGGATTAATTTAATGTTCAAATTAAGTGGTAAAGTCTGAATTATCGAGGTGGTGAATTACAATCAATAGATGAAACCAATACTCTGTCTCATTGTGGTCTGCTACATTGGGTCCTTTAGTGAAGGTGTCCGAACAACAACTAAGGCTGTAGTCGTTACATTTTCATAATGCCCTCCAAAGAGCAAACAAAACAAAAGAAATGTATGATAATGTTAGCTTCTGCATGAATTGAATATAAGATAAGATGATAACCTTCACTGATGTAATGCATCTTATGGCTGTAAACCAATCAATGATGAATAAGTTGAATTATATGTCTTTAACCAATTTCGTACGATCAAGCGCCTAGATATCTCTGGGTTTTGAGCGCTATATAAATGTTCAAATAAATAAATAAATGCTACTGGGCATAGCGTTTTAAATTTTTTTTTTTCAAATAGGAGCAATTCTTTTTTTTAGCCTTAATTCCATAAAGCAGGTAAGGTTATCTCTATGTCCTGTGTGCCGATGCACCTTAAATGAATACTCTCCCAAAACAAGGAGGAACTCGATAGACATAGGCAATGTCCTTGTGTGTGATTACAATTTAACCTAGAAAATCTGTGCTCATTTACTTTCCGGTACATGATCACGCCTAATCTATGAAAGGTTCTCCAGCATTGCCGGTGGGTGTGAGGTCAGTGCAATAACTGCCCCAGTAAAAGACAATTGGGCGGGAGCTTGGGGCGCCTCCAGCGATGAGGCTCCTCCATATTGCCACACCATCGCGCAGCAAATGTGTGCTCATTGCCAGTGCTACTTAAATCAGTCCTAGCGACGGGTTAAAATATCCCTTAATATATTTACTCCGTGCACTCGCCCAATTTTACTTTCCTAATCTTGAAGTGTTCAGATACTTTGGAAAAAACAGACATTAAACTTAATGTCCAGAATTACTTTGCCATTGTTTCCTTTGTGGAAGGGCTGGGATACAGCGCGTGTTTATGTGAATACGAGATGTGGGCATGTGATTAGTTAAGGACATTAACATCAGGAAACACCCATAAAAGTTGGAATGTTCTCATTCACACTGTGGCCTTTAAGAAAAAAAAAACAGTAATTTCTAAAAGCACAAGCAGTATCAGATCCGTGAAAATCATTTATCAAACGTGCTGGTTTGCTGTGAGTGAGCCAATGGCAGCACAGGCTGATTTCTGGCCGTGACCTAGTACTGGTAACCCAGTTGGCAAATTCATGTGCTAGTGCTTTGTGGGTGTCTCTCCTATCCAGAAAATTCAGTAATATTAAGAACCAGGGACAGGGGTCTCTCAATAGATGAAGTCTCAAACAGCGCACTGTTCAGAAACGCATTCTTCCAAGGACATCCACTACTAACAAGCAGGTGCGCCCAAAGATGCCAGGGCCATAAGGAGATTTCATCACGGGAGAATCCACCAAATCTGCTTTCATCGAATTTCTTTGATTGAATTTTGCCCTAAATATATGTGGGGGTGGGTTTGGGTGATAACTAATGAGGGGGTTATGAGAAGAGGGTGCAGGAGTCTCTCCCCGCATATATGTGTGGCAAAATCTACCAAAAGAAAAAAAGAATATTCGATAAAAACGGATTCGATGGATTTTTTCGACCAAATCATATAGAACCCCCATGGGCAAGGTAGCCTGCCATTTTGTTCACAGTCTTATCACTTTTGTTATCAGCAGAGTCCCATTGCCTCTATCGGGAGGAGCGTGTGTGCACTGGACAGGAAGCATTTAATGTGCCCCGTTAGCTCCAGTTCCTCTGATGCTTGAGCGTGCATGGAACCGTGATATTAGCAGCTCTTGAAACATTTGTTTGGTGTTCCAGATTAAGGATTGAGCCGACTGCGCATTGCTGCATTTATCTCCGGAGCAGTCTATGCATTCTTCATCTTCTCTTCCAACATGGCTGCCGTCTCCTCCAATAGCTTCTTTGTTGTTCCAGCTCCTGTGATTCCTGAACTGAGGCTCCCATGGTTAGCCTGCATTGCCTCAATTGCTGGTCCAAGTTATCCCTTTCTTTGCTTATCACCACAAGTCTTGCCATCAAAGCCCCTTTTCTCTTTCTGAGGCACACCATCTGACTAGAATCCTTTGAAATCCCCTGTACCAGGTCTCAGAAAGGATCTGGGTGATCCCTTATTCTTGGGAGTCTAGTGTTTCTTTTTAGCTCTTGCCGTACCCGTCTGATGGAGCAAATGCATAGTAGGTGGAATGTCTCTGTAAGGTCTGATCTTCAGGCTGGTGAACCAACGTAACCCGCTGGCTGCCGTCTGTTTCTGTGAGTCAGCTAGCATCTCTCTGAGTAGTCACACGTACATTCGTCCTCTGACACTCGGGTGCATGCTTGTTTCCCCAGCCCTCATCATTGATTTTGAAAAGCCGGCAATGTTTTCCCCTCAGGTGTAGAGAAATTTCAAGGATTCTGGTCAAGGCCTTGCAGTCCAGCTCCGTCAGACTCTGTGTGTGAGTTTACACCCCTCGGGCTTGTTGTTTTGTGTTCTCTGTGGCCTAATTCGCCTTTGCTCAATCCAGATGGTGTTGAAAAGCTGTAGCCCGCACTCGTAAAAGGAGCTCCCCCTCTCATGTATATGAATGATACAGATTTCACTGGAGTCTGTGCTCTGACCCCATGTTGGAATCCACCATTTCTCCTTCTTATCTCTATGGCTGTCATTTCCAATGGATGAACGGAGAGAAGGTGCATGTCTGCCATCTTTGGAGCAGCCTCATTCGGGATCATCAGTGCAGTATAGTCCTGACAGCCTTCTGGTTGAAGCATTTGCATTTGGCCATGTTTACACAACACCAAGAAAGGTACAGTGAGTTTAAAAAGGTTTGATAAAAACCCTTTCACCTGAAATGTGAAAGTAGGAAAGTCCATTTGAGCCATGCCATACATTCCACAACGCCACCTAGTAGCCATCGTATTCATTGGCATCAGCTTTCTTTTGTGTGTTTTAGTTAGGGGAGCTGCCTCTGTGACGCAAAGCTGCGCAAGCCAGGGTGCCATCACTGTATTACCGTTGAGTGGGGGTCATTACGAGGTAGGCGGTAAGGGGTTAACGGCGCCAGTAAAGGTGCCAGAGCCGTCAACCCCTTACCGCCCCATTACGAGTCTGCTCACGGGGGCTCGAATGGGAATGGGGATGGGTTCCTTGAATGGGGAATTACCGGGCCCTCCAAGGTCGGAATGGCCTGGTAATTCCTCATTCAAGGAACCCGGACCCGGTACCCGGTAAAGGGGTAGCCATGCCGCTACGGCATGGTTACCTACAACCTCGTAATGACCCCCAGTGTGTGCATATTCATCGGCTTGCTGCATCTGAGTATTGATATTGATATTTTATTTGTATTGCGCTCGTAAACAAGTTTTTCAGAGCGCGAAACACTTGTTTTGCGCTCTGAAACACAGACAAGGAGCAGGCAAGCAGGCCTGCTGGTGCAAGCATGCTCTGACCATTCAAGAAGTGAACACCAAATCCAAAAGGTGTGCCTAAAATTCTAGAGCTGCTGCCCAAATGATTTGTACAGCTGAAAAAGGAGTGCAAGTGGCTTGTGTGCTTCTATACATTGAGCCAATTTGATTTGCTTTTTGACATGCGTCAGCTTGGACTTGATGCCCCCACTGCACTCGCCTCCTAGGGCAAATGTGCAACGGAAGGAAATCAAGCACTGCAAATGGATGCACAGCCAAGGGTGTCTTTTTTGAACTTCACTTTCTCAAGAGAAATATTTCTTGTGAATGAACTGAAATCGTTTGCAGCCTTTGTAGAATCAACTGATCCCGAATGCATTACCTCTTCTTCACAGAACACCATATTTAAGCATCTGAGTATTTTATTTTGATGTATCATGTACCACGTTGCACCTGGTGGGCCTTTTAAAGTACGGTACAGTGTGGAAGGGGAGAGCAGGCTTTAGGATCAGAGGCCACGGAAGAGTCCGTGCAGTAATTCTGGGAGGCAGAGTGCAACAATCACGTATCCCAAATCTTCTGAACTTCGTCCAATCTGGATGAAGGGCAAAACGGAGAGACTTTCGACAATAAAAGTCTTTGTAATGAAGAGTTTCCAACCGAAAAGTGTGTATGCTGGGGAGCGGTCAACAATTTGAGACTTATGGCCAAAGGTGGCTAGTAGGCTATGATGATCCTGGAGTAGTCCTGCTTAAACGCTGTAAAAAGTCTCCCACAAATATTCACTGGTCATGCCAGTGAGATGCAGGAGTCCTGCGACGAGATGAGGGTCGATCTCACAGAGGTCTCGAATCCTACCACAAAATTGCAGTGGGATTTCAGACCCGACACTAATGGAAATAGAAATAGAAAAAACACTGGTTCTAGCACATGCAAGCTTGCTGGACATATGATATCATATGCATAAAAAAATAAATTGCAGGTTCATGGCATGGCATCCTGCATGGGACGGCCGCCTGCGATTGCTCAGATGGTGTCCTCACCAGATCTGTGTTAGGGCTGAATCACAACTAAAGCATGATGATTCCGCGTACTGGGAATCTCCTGAAATTCGAGTGATTCCAAGTTTTAGGGAATCGGTTTAAATGGGCCTTCTAAATGGCAAAACTGCTTTCCTCACAGTCTTGAGCTAAAAAAATAAATATAGGATACACTTATTCATTTCGTGTAGGTTTAATGTATGTATTTCTCTATTAAAACACTGATACCAGCATGCAGCATTGCAGTGCATGTGGGCTTTTGTTGCGGTGCACAGGCGTGTGTGCAGAGTGGACAGCTGACTTGTAAGTTGCTAGAGGGGCGTTTGGTCACAGATGCTAGCATGTGGTTCATACCTTCCATGAGACCATCCATTGCAATTCCATGCTTTGCATAAGACAATGGGCCCGCGAGGCCGAGCCAGCCTGACTGCACTAGTATGCAGGGCTGGATTTATGCGAGGGCTCTGTTGACTCAAGAATGGGGACATTTCCCTTTTGAAATGGATGCTCTTATCTTTATTGTTTCAGTGGGCTATAGTTTACATGTCTCTGCTGCGCACAGCCGCAGTTGCCTTTTCCAGAATCACTTAATGAACGAGCTGTGCATGGGGGGGACACAGGGGCGCTGAATGAGCAAGCAAGTCTCGCTAAACACAATAACATAAGAAGGATAACCTTGGCGGGACCTTATCCAACCTTCTGCAGCGCAGTCATCCACTGGAGAAAAAAAACGTGCTAACAAATTATCTTTTGCAAGAGACACAATGGCACTGTGAAAAATCGAGATTTGCTTGAAAATGGTGTGAGGGTTTATTTTATGCGCTCTTAGCGGAAGCGTTTTTTTCAGCCGCGTCACGCGTTCAGGCCGCAGGTTTGCGGTCTGGCGTCATTGCACGGTGGCTTACGTTCTTGCCTCTGTTTTGGTTGCTCTTGAAACAGTGTTCAAAAGCCACGCAGGTCACAATCCAGCTGATCATGTGAAGCATGTGTCGCAGGTAGTTTGCAAGTGCCTTTCATTGACATGCTTTGTCCAGGAAACCTTCATGAGAGTGAAGGAGGGATGCAAATCTTGAGGAGGGCGAGAAGGTGGGGGGCAGGACACTTGCAGACCGTGATCGCATTTCAGACAGATGATTGGAAAGCTACAATATGGGCAAGATGTAATAGCACCCCCCCCCACCTGAAAAGACACAGTAAGCACTGTACCTGAGCACAATGTCGAGGCTAACGGGTTGATGGAGAGCGTCACCAGGCCAACACCTCCATTACGGCCTCTTGTGTCCTGGTCCTTCACTCATGCACACATCTAGGCACTTATTCATGGATTGGGCATAAAGCCTTTTGGTGAGATAGGGGGTCTGAGGGAGCAGTAGGCACAGGGTTTCCATTACTTAAGGCGGACAATGCACTGTGGAAAAGGGACAGAGGCAACCCGGGCTACAAAACCCGTCATGCACAGCGACCTCGCGTGACCGAGCGCCATGCTTGGATTCCAGGTCTTTAAAAGGCCCAGGCACTGTGTTCCTCCACTCGACATCATAGTATTGTAAACCTACTGGCCTCATCTTCGGCACCCGTATAGCCCAGTAGATTTGGTCTTCGGTAAATTCCATTCCACTGATCCATAACTCCATCCTCACAGGAAACCTGCCCTGTGAGAAAAAAGAGAAGAAAGTTAGAGCATTTAACTACAACACCGTGGCAGCCTGTGAGCAGTGATCCGTCTCACAAAAAGGGGCCCAGGATAGAACTTATCCCTACTCTGAATGCCACACATGGTCATAAAAGAGCATGGAACAGCAGCAACATAAAATCACCTGAGACCCACCAGTTAGGACGGGGCAGGAAACAGTCTGCTGGACATAATATTCCAAGTGACGTAGAACTCGGAATTCGTAGAACTCGGAATTCCGGAGAACGCTGATTTTTTTTATCAGGACTGTGCCATGAACAGACCTTTAGATTTTCAGAGAGAAACTATCTTTGAAGCCTGGAACTCTACATGTCATTCCGAAGTAAAGACCCCGGCAGCAAACTGTGAGGGATAGTCCCGCAACCGCCTATAATCATAGTAGTGCAGAAGGATCTAGAGTGAATCGTTCTGGTTCTACAAGGGATATAGAACAACGGTTTCACCTCTATGTTTCTTACAGATTGCGAGCATAGCCCTTTGGGCTCTAGAATTGCCATCTTGTCACATCTTGGCAAGAAGAGAAGGTCAGAGTAGAGTAACCACATCCCCATTCCCCTCCTCCCCTGCAAACCACTGCCAGGGTGGTTTGCAGCACGCAAGGGGTTCTGGGGAATCCACATCGCACCTGCAAAAAAGAAGCTAAGACGTTACGGGTAGCACGTAAATCATGATGAGATTGTAAAGCTGTGGAGGAATTACTGTCCATCTCTGCAAACGCTAATTTCTTCCACCGGACGGTAAATCCCAGGCGGTGGGGGATTACATAACCCATTCTGCGTACACACGCCCCCCGAAAAAAGCCATACCACTGTTTTAGTTATCGTATATCATCTACATTTCAGACAAGAACAGCAGGCTCTGATTTTTGCCCTTTCTAAAACCAACTTTTCTGCCTTTGGGTAGTAATTATCAACCGTTGCCGTTAGAATGTTCTACTTTGATTACCAGCATCATTTCTAATCCATACACTGCTGGCGGTAAACCAGCAGAGAAGGTGTTGCTACCTGGCAGTATCTTCCCATTTAATGATGATCACAACTCTGGCGGCAATTGCCACACACATCCACTGGCACTCAGAATGCTCTTCCACTACTGTGGCGCGAGTTCCCAAATGCGAATACGCCCCCTGACAGCCAATCGGCAAGCACACAAGGCGGGGCATCAGGAAATGAAGGGCCATTTATTTGAGTTGCAAACACCTAAATGAAAAATAACACAAAGTACTCTGGGTCTCTTCTTACTGAAAAACTGCTGTAATGCAATAAACATCTTCCTTCAATGTATTTTTACACTAGGTCATACACAAAACATATTGGCCCTCATTACAACACCAGTGCTAAACCATGGCGTTATTAGCACCATGGTTGCTGCCGGTATTGTAACGAGTCCACCATTGTGAAATGGGGAAGTACCACCCCATTCCAAGGTTGGCGGGGCGGTACTTCCCCATTTCACCATGGCCCTTCCCCATTTTTGCCCCATAGGGCATAATGGGAGTGGGGAAGGCGGTAATTACGGTACCGCAAATTGCGGTACCGTAATTAGCACCAAGGTCCCTTTGCGGGTCCATTCCTTAACGGCTGGTAAAACCAGCCGTTATGGTGGGAACCCGCAAAGGGACCTCGTAATCAGGCGCTAAGGGATTACCGGTACCGGTACCCTTACCGGTACCGGTAATCCCTTAGGGCCAGGGTCGTAATGAGGCCCATTGTTTCAGTGCAGAGGCACTAAAACTATATTTTTTTTACACTCAGGCAATATTTGCCCTGGAGCTAAATAGCGCGCAAAATGCAAACATCTATTGGAGCAAGGTGAGCACAGGAGGTTGCAAGAAAGCAAGAAACCATTGTCACACAATTATCTGACTACTATGTGTGCCAATGAGTATATGTTATGATGCAATCACATTTCACACCTGCATGGGGTAAAAAAGAGACCCTTTTATCCTGCATACTCACCTGCTTTCATGACTTCATGCCAGCCTTCTGCTTTCCTCTTACGGACTGCTTCTTGTATAGGAACAGTGCAGTGACGTCAGATGCCAGTTCACACGATAGCCCATAGCCAGTCAGTCAAACAGTCTAGCAGCTTCAGTTATCTGCGACGTCATGAATTAGGGGCAATCTGAGGACAATGTAGTCTATCGGCCAACATGAAAACTCTCTCATGTTGAGGCCCGTTGCTCCTTTTGGGGTGCGGGGACTCCCCACATCCCGCTTAAATCCCCACACTAATCCCCTCACCCTTGCCCTCATGCCCATTAGGGTGTGGCTGCTCCACCACATCCCCACGCTAATTCACCCCTAACTCAGCCTTACTTCACCCCCCTCCTCCTTACCTTCCACCTCCGACTCTACTGTTCTCATGCCTGCTTCGGGTTAACATGCCACAGTATGTGCACTCATGGCGCCCACCTCTACCTCTGCCGGCACCTCATTAAGGTATCATCCCCTTGCACTGCGCGTCTGCACCAGCAACCTTCTGCTGTCTGGACTCTGTTGCGTCGTTGAAACGTTTTTCAAACCTGGTCATGTAACTCTGCCTGGGGGGGAGATGTTTGTGAAAGACTGAGGTGAAGAACTCCACACCCTTGTTATCGGCCATGTGTATACGCAGCATTGCTGGTAACATTGCAGGTCAGAAGATGTCACCGCTGGGTGCCTTTGCCGGTGTATGGTACTGAGGGGGTATGGAAGGTTATGTACTCGTGGATCTCTGAAGTAGTCTGCTGGCCTGGCAAAATGTCTCTGTTCTCGTCTTAATTTCCTTCTACAATGGAGTCTACTTCCACTTGCTTAGCAATGACCTCTTCAGTCATGATTTCTGACTTCACACAGCTGGCGGACCCTGTATGTTGGATCATCCTTTCCATATAATACTTTTGGGGATTAAACAGAAGAGCCCCTGTCCAGGTCTAGCTCGTGTGCTCTCACGCCTGAGCCCCTCCCACCAGAAAGGCGAATCAACTCATCCGCTGAAGAAACCAAAAAAAGAACTCATCAGACATGTCACGTGTTAGGTTTCTATTGCATATATCCATCTATAATCCAACAAATAAATCAAGATTCCAGTGTTCGAATGAACTTTTTCTCTTGGAAAACTTTAAAGAAAATAGCTGTCTTTGCACCGATGCATGCACAGCGCTCTTTGTGATTGACAGGTCTTGCGCGTCGGTGCAAATATTGGCCATCATAACTTGCTGGGCATCTTTCTTCGAGATGTGTTTAATGTTGTTGTGAAGAGTGTTGTTCTGTAACAGGGCTCATGTTGTTTCCAACTATGTCCTCCCAGTGCTCTGCAACAATGGTAAATGATGGCTGCTGGGAAGAACATTTACCGCTTGGATCTAGGCCAGAGGTCTTAAAACTGTGGCGCATGCCCCCCCCTCGGGGAGGGGGGGGCATGACATGTAAAAAATAAAATTAAAATAAAAACTTTTTTTTCTAAGATTGGAAGATATGGGCAGGGGCGGCTCACATGGTCGGACTGGACCATAAAACTGTCTCAGGAACCAATGAAAAAGTGGCCCACAGTTGCTAATGGATATTCATTCCTTTAACCATAGACTGTTTGAATAGTACCCAATGGTGATATTTCAAGAATATTTATTCAGCAACAATGGTGAAAACTACTAGCTGCATAGTAAAGTAACTCATCGAACTGGCCCACATTGGGCAAATAAAGTGGCCCAGTTTGACTGGCCTACACTAGCATTTTGCGTTTGTGGTATGGGCATTGCCCCTATGTGCCAGTCTAGATTCTAGACTCTGCTGGGTTGCCCACATTCTCTTCTTTGCCCCGCGCTGTACGTGATGGAACCTTGTCATTCAATCCTTGATAGAATCTGCAAGTGGTTCTGACCCAAAGGATGATGTTTAATACTTGATAGCACCTGTAAGGGTTTTGACCAGAAAGATGAACGTTTAATCCTTATAGCTTCTGTTACTCGTTCAGACCCAAAGGATGATCGCTTAATCCTTCGTAGATCCTATTAGTCGTTCTGACCCACCGATGATCGCTTAATCCTTGTTGTGATATATGTCTGTGTGTTTGCCTGCTTTGATATCAACCTACATGGCTTGTGACCCTCCATCTACCTTGGGTCCCTTTTCTGAGCACCTATGTATGTGATTGTGTTTCAGTCCTCAACACCCCCTGCCCATGTCACCCAATTCCCTTTACTGTCTATGCAGCTCCTGACCTGCCTCCGTCGCCATGACTTTCAGTTATTAGCGTGTCACCAGGGTGTGCTGCTCCCTGTAACTGTGTGGCACGTGTTCAACAGACAGCGACAGTGTGCCAGTGCCCATTGATGATAAGGTAATGGCAGGGGGAAAAAAACACACTTTTAGTAGCATGCTAAAACATGTTCGAACAATGGCAAGGTGCAAGCAAAGAAAACAAAAGGCGTGCATTACCGCAATTAAAGACGTGTGCCCCCTTTCATGTGATGGGGCACTGCTTTATTCAGAGCCTTGACACAGGGCCGCACGGTGAGCCGCTATACTGTTTGCTATTGCGTACTATCATGTAATTGTGGGGACACATGCATATGACTTTCCTTTATTCCTACCTGCAAGTCAATATCACTTCTGAAAATATGTTTTATTGTTGATTTATAAAGTGCCAGGCATGCGAAACAGCACACTTCAAGGTGCCAAATGAAATCCCTGCTTCCATCAAAAACAGCCTGAATAAGGAAGTTGAGACTGGGCATTTGAGGTGTTCTTAGAAAGCACTGTGTAACAAGCCAGCAATATGCCTTTCAGATGCAGTGTTTGGAGTCAGAACGGTGGTCCCTTACTTGTCTTTTATACCTCAGCACACTGCGATGAAAGATCCAGCCTAGAATACTAGCAAACATAAACTGCCTGATTCATGGAATTATTTGCGTGAAAAACGCAGATTTGTGCGCCTTTCTGCCCGAAAATCCCTATTTGAAGTATGGGGATTTTCGGGCAGAAAGGCGCACAAATCTGCGTTTTTCACGCAAATAAGTCCATGAATCAGGCAGTTAGGGTTCATTCCTCATCAACACTGCAGCAGTCACATGGGCACCACAGACGCGCTCATGGCACTAGCGGAGGCAGCTTTTGGTGCCGTGGGGCAGGTGGCAGGTAATAGGGCACCAGCAGCAGGGTGGGGGTGCACTGGCCACCAGGGTAGAGGCGCAGGGGGCGGCCACCCTCCTTGTTCCCCCTGGCTCCATCACTGGCTCGTGGGAATGGGACACCCTTGCAAGAACCATGACTCCTGTTAGCCACATTGTGCACATACATGTGTATATGCAAACATAAGTGTGTGTGTGTGTGTCTGTGTATTTCATTTATATTTCATATATGAGAATACAGCTGAATAGGACACTCTATCTGACACGCCCACACCCCACACCCCCCCTCCACAAGCTACTGGGTTACATTCAGATGTTTGTCTCCTTTTTAATTAGACACACAAAATCCATTCGTCCAGCGTGCGGAGTTCACAAGTTGATTATCTCCTCCCCCCCCCTGCCCCCCATGTCCTCACTGTGTCTGCAGCCAGACAATGAAAACAAAGATACAGTAGAACTCATTTTCTCGTTATTGATTTCACGCACCAGCTGCCGGCTGTTTCGGCTTGTTCATTTATATAACCCTCTGGGCAACTTTTGAAAAGTACTTTTCTTTGGCCATCTGCTAAATGCAATTGGTTTAATAATTAAAGACTTGCGATCCATTTCCAAGTAAACATAAATGCTGCCATTGTAGCAGGGAAAAAGCACGCTTCTTTGTTGAATGTGAACAAAAGGGCGCATGTCCGAGGAAGGTGTGATCCGGTGTGCTTGACATGGCGGACGATGTCTGTGTGCTGTAGCTGGTCATACACTGAACGGAACCCTGAAATAAGAACACGTGTGCTACAGTGGTTCATCTTTCGCGGCCACACTGTTCCCTCTTTCAGATGTGAGCAACAACTACTTGAGTGTTCCTAGATGCCAAATCACGTTGCCATTCTTTTATGGCAATTAAAAGGCATCACAACTGACAACGTACACAACCCTTTGGAATAAAATGCAGAAAATGAATAACTTGTTTATATAGAATATTTGTCTAAAAGTAGTAGTAGTGGTTGTCATTGTATAGCGCCTTTATCCCATTAGTATGGCCTTAACCAAAGCCCAAGACATGGGAAAATTGGCCGAAGGATTACAATGCGTGTGCGCATTTGGAGGGGTGGGATGGCCGAGCCCCAGTAAGCTACACATGATGGTCTGGTATGTGGATGGGTGCTGAGAGGTGGTCAGGGGAGTGTGCCAGTACGAGAAACTCGTTGTGTGTCCAGCTAGACTGAATTTTTTGCCTTGGATGTAACTGCTTTCTGATGGCAGAGATGTGCATTGTGTTTGAGTCGGGTGTATGCAGGCGAATGCGTGCGGTTAGGTATCCGTGCCTGCGGCTGGTGTCCACCAAAGTGGTGTGTAAATACATACCATGAACCTCATTTTGATCTTTGTTTTTGATGTAGCCATGTAATCAGATCGTCCAGTCTGCTCTGTACCTTGCTCTGGAGAAATGTAATGGGGAGGCACTGACAGTGTCAAGGCCTAGGTGTCATGAAGGTAAGCGTGACATGGGGAAAGATTGTCAGGTTGCTGGAGGGAATAACCAGGTTTTAAGGGCCTTCCTGAAGGAGGAGTAGTCCTCATCGCTGCATCGCAGCAGATGCTGAGTGGCAGAGAGTTGCAGAGTGTGGGAGCTTGGACAGAGAAGGAGGATCCTCCAACTCTGTTGGAAATGAAGGAAAGGATCACAATGAGGAGCGCATAGCCATATCTAAGGTTTCCGATGGGTTGGTACCGTGTGATCGTGTGTTGGAGGAATTCAGAGCCTGTCTTGTGGAGATCACAGTGTCTAATGCACATGGCCTTGAAGGTCGTCTGTCGACTAATAGGTAGCCAGTGGAACACTCTAAGGGCAGGGGTGGTGTGCTCTCTGGGTGAGAGGGCAACAAGGAGTATGGCTGCAGAGTTTTGGATCAGTTGGAGCTTTCTGAGCTGATAGGCGGGAGCGCCCAGATAGAAGTAAGGGGCGTAGTACAAGCAGGAGAGGATGATGGCCAATATTGCTGGGACTCTGTGAGGGTAGGAGAGATAATGGAAGATTCGTCTGAGGATTGAGAGGTGGAAATTACATGTTCTGGATACGGAGTTGATGTGCGGAGAGAGTGTTAGATTCTGAGTTCAAGATACATCCCAGCCTTTTTACTGAGTTGGATGCTACGGGTGGGGGCCCTAGAGAGGGTGGCCAGGGGGATGGTTGGGGGAGGAGTGAAGTTTTAGCGCAGATCATGATTTCGGTTTTACCAGGGTTAAGGAGGAGGTGGTTAGCCGTCATCCAGTGGTCGATTTAGGAGAGGCAAGAGGTGAAGGTCAGGATGGGAGGAGGCTGGTGTCTTGGGAATCTTGAAAATGATCTGAGTGTCATCAGTGTAGTTGTAACAGGTTAGGTCATGAGAGTGGATGAGTGATGGGGTAGGGGGCTTAGTAAGAGAGTGAAGAGGATGTGGGACAGGGAGGCCCCCTCTGGGATCCCATTGGAGACAGGATGGGGTGGAGGAGAAGGGAGTGAGGAGCAGGACTTCTGAGTGGTTGCAGAGGAATGAACAGACAAATCTTAGGGTGGAATCCCTGATGCCTAGAGAGTGAAGTCTGTCTGTGAGGATTGAGTGGTCAATAGTGTCAAAGACAGCTGAAAGGTCAAGGAGGATAAGAGGATAAGTGCAGCACAGTCTTCTGAGTCTGCCATTCTTTTCAAGTCATGCCAGATGGAGACGAGGGAAGTTTCCGTTCCTCAGAAGGGTCTGAAGCAGGGAAGAGAAGCCAGTTGGATTCTGTGTAGAGGGAGAACTGGGTTTAATCCGTGCAGTCTAAGAGTTTGGCTATGTAGTGGGTGTTTGAGATTGAGTGGTAGTTGGATTGAAGGAGGGGGTCGAGGGTGGGCTTGAGTAGAGGCTTGATGTGGGAGGTTTTGAACGCTGCAGAGAAGATGCCTGATGTGAATGAACGGTTAATTATGGATCTTGCGACGCTGCCTGCACAAGTTGTGGATAGGATGTTCTTTAGGAGAGGGGAGGGGTTCAGGGGTATCCAGGGGATCCAGAGGGGATGCTTTGGGATAGTAGTTTCAAGAATTCAGGGTGGGAAATGGCAGTGAAGGAAGAGAGGATCAGGTGTGTGGGAAGAGGAGGGGAGCAGTCAGGTGAAAGAGGAGACAAGGGGGATGAAAGCTTCCAATTTGGTGATGATGGAGCAGTGTCTTTCGATAGCAATGTTGTAAAAGTGGTCTGACAGGGCGTTTGCAGAGCGCCTGGGAGTAGGGGGTGGGGTGGAACAGCTTGGAGTCTTGAATTCTGCGATTATCCTGTGGAGTTCCCTGCTAGGGTTATGGGAGTCAGCTATTCGGTTTCCATTGAAGGATGTTTTGGATTTAGTAATTTCCAGCCTCTAGGCCCTGATCTGTCTGGCATAAAGGGGCATAGGGTTGACCCACCATGTGTGCTTCAGGAGTGCTCATGGGTTTTAAGGGATTTGAGAGAGGGACTGAACGACTTGGGATTTGGGCATGCTCTCTGGGAAGCAGATCTCATAGTGATGAGAGGGATGAAGGCACAAGAGAGCCATTGGTCGAAAGGGTGGTTCTTCTTCCAAAGTGAGGATTGGGAGGGAGCATAAAGCGATCAACCAGATCAGGGTTTATAATGATCTTGTTTCAAAGAGGTACCTGGGGGGGAAAGAATGGGGCTGATGAGAAGAGTGGCTAAGGGGGTGGAGGTCATGAGAGAGAAGACAGAGTGAGCAGTCCAAATTAGTAGACGGGCAGGCATAGTGGAGATCGAGGTGGTAGAGCTGAATAAAGCATCAATGGTGATATTAGTTGGGTCACATTGACGGCGTCCATGTTATCAATGAGTGGATGGGTCATACATCTGAAGGGGATATCAAACAGATGTTGAAATCCACTAACATGGTTAGGGAGGGATGTGTTATGTGGGTGGCTGAAAGGGAGTCACTAAGGGTGTCTGCAAAGTTTCTATTGTAGCCAGGAGGTCTGTAAATGAGTAGGAAACTGTGGGGGATGGAGGGAGTAAGTTGGGATTTCAATAGCAATAATTCACAGGGTTGCAGGGTTGTTTCTCAGAGTGTAAGACTGTTAGGTGTGGAGAATGATTAATCCTCCAGCTCTACTGGATATATTGCACATGATCATGGAGTAGCCGGAGGGGAAATCCTTGTGTGTGATGCGTTCAAAGTCGTCAGAGAACCAGGTTTCAGTGATAAAGAGGATTTCGGTGTTTATCAGAGATAAAGTCGAAAATTAAGTGTTTGTTTTTGGCAACAGATCTGGCTTTGATGAGGAGTCAAAAGATCAAGTAGGATGCGTGAGGGTGGGTTGGTCTTGGTAAGTGGGAAGGATTGGGAGTAGATGTGAAAGGGAGTGGGTTCAGTGAATGCGTACTTCTAGGAGGAATCCCAGGGAGGTGGGAGGTAGGGGATTGGGATGGGAAGAGGAGTATGACCTGGCAGAGGAAAGGGGGTTGATGGTAGAAGAAAGGGATGCTGAGGGAGTTCTAGGGCTGATGGGGAAGATTACTCATGAAGGACGATTTCTTAGGGGGTGGAAAAGGGGGCATAGGGTAGGATCTCTATCTGAGAGGGGGGAATGGAGCACTTGGGTATATTTTGGGAGGGAGTGGGAGAGGAGGAGGAGCTACAGAGGCAGGTTCGGTGGGGTGGGCGGGAAGGTGGAGGGTTGAGGTTCATGGGGGTGAGTTGAGGTGGAGCAGATTTGGGAGAGTTTGCAGGGGAGGCAATGAGAGACTGAATTGGATTGGGAGTAGGAGGGGATAACAAGGTGGTGTATGATGGGGTGCAGGGTGGGGTCTAGGTAGGAGCAGAGGTAAGGATTGAATAGGCGATGTTCTGCAGTGGAGGTGCCCTCTGTGGGTAGGGAGGTGTGTCGGAGTCAGTGGTGTGTGTGTGTGTGTGTGTGTGTGTGTGAGTGTTGGAGGGGCTGTCGAAGTGTGCTTGCCAGGGTGGCCCGAGCTATGCTTAGGAATGGGAAATGTGAGTGAGGGATGAGGGTCGGAGAGTGTAAAGTGGTGGGAGGGGGAGTGCTGGGCAGGTTGGGGTGGAGGGAGGAGGGGGTTATGTGTTGGGGTCAGGGGATTAAGGAGAGGAGAAGATGTGAGGTGTGATGGAGGGGAGGGAAAAGGGGCAGAGAGGGTGCAAGTCTGGTTTCTGGAACACTACCTTACCCCTCTAATCTGAGTGCTGCTCGGCGTGGTGAGCAGACGCCTATATGCTGGGGTTTTTTATGTGTTAAATGTCCTGGAGAGAGGGCACGAAAGAAGGAGGTACAGTACCTAAAATGCAGCTAGATTAAAAAATATAAGCAGTACCTAAAATGCAGCTATATTCAGAAATATGAGCAGTACCTAAAATGCAACCGGATTCAAAAATATGAGCAGTACCTAAAATGCAACCGGATTCAAAAATATGAGCAGTACCTAAAATGTAGCCAGATTCAAAAATATCAGCAGTATCTAAAATGCAGCTGGATTCAAAAATATGAGCAGTACCTAAAATGCAGCCAGATTCAGAAGTATCAGCAGTACCTAAAATGCAGCTGGATTAAAAAATATGAGCAGTACCAAAAATGCAGCCAGATTCAAAAATATCAGCAGTACCTAAAATGCAGCTAGATTCAAAAATATGAGTACCTAAAATGCAGCCAGATTCAAAAATATCAGCAGTCAGTACCTAAAATGCAGCCAGATTCAAAAATATGAGCAATACCTAAAATGCAGCCAGATTCAAAAATATGAGCAGTACCTAAAATGCAGCCAGATTAAAAAATATCAGCAGTACCTAAAATGCAGCTAGATTCAAAAATATGAGCAGTAGCTAAAATGCAACCAGATTCAAAAATATGAGCAGTACTTAAAATGCAACCAGATTCAAAAATATGAGCAGTACCTAAAATGCAGCCAGATTCAAAAATATGAGCAGTACCTAAAATGCAGCTAGATTCAAAAATATGAGCAGTACCTAAAATGCAGCCAGATTAAAAAATATCAGCAGTACCTAAAATGCAGCTAGATTAAAAAATATGAGCAGTACCTAAAATGCAGCTAGATTCAAAAATATGAGCAGTACCTAAAATGCAGCCAGATTAAAAAATATCAGCAGTACCTAAAATGCAGCTAGATTCAAAAATATGAGTACCTAAAATGCAGCTAGATTCAGAAGTATCAGCAGTACCTAAAATGCAGCTGGATTAAAAAATATGAGCAGTACCAAAAATGCAGCCAGATTCAAAAATATCAGCAGTACCTAAAATGCAGCTAGATTCAAAAATATGAGTACCTAAAATGCAGCCAGATTCAAAAATATCAGCAGTCAGTACCTAAAATGCAGCCAGATTCAAAAATACGAGCAATACCTAAAATGCAGCCGGATTCAAAAATATGAGCAGTACCTAAAATGCAGCCAGATTCAAAAATATGAGCAGTACCTAAAATGCAGCTAGATTCAAAAATATGAGCAGTACCTAAAATGCAACCAGATTCAAAAATATGAGCAGTACCTAAAATGCAACCAGATTCAAAAATATGAGCAGTACCTAAAATGCAGCCAGATTCAAAAATATGAGCAGTACCTAAAATGCAGCTAGATTAAAAAATATGAGCAGTACCTAAAATGCAGCTAGATTCAAAAATATGAGCAGTACCTAAAATGCAGCCAGATTAAAAAATATCAGCAGTACCTAAAATGCAGCCAGATTAAAAAATATCAGCAGTACCTAAAATGCAGCCAGATTCAATGCAGCTAGATTCAAAAATACGAGCAGTACCTAAAATGCAGTTAGTGTCAAAACAACAACAATGTCTATATCTTGCAGGCTGCACCCCGATTCAACAGTGGCTATATTTCAAGATTCATATATGTGTGAACAGAATCTTGGAACAGGCACTCAATTATTCATGTTTACAATGCGGAAACACTGCAAACGTTCTTAAACACTGGAAGCGTTAGAAACTTTAAAAACATGTTTATTCTGCTTGTCCTATAGTCGACACTGCTGTGCGTGGTCAGCAACCACAACTAACCAGTTGACGTCGGTCACCTGCTAGTGAACAGCCAGCTAAATGCACAGCGGGTGGCAGGATTCCCATCCATACACAGCAGTCAAGAACCCACAAAAACACAGACTGGAACATCACTTTCAGAAATTTCAGAAAATCTTCAAAACACACCTGTTTCTGGTGGACACATGAGCACACAAGTGTGCATGGTCAAGCCCCTTAATCGTCACCAGGAGCTCCGGGTGGCCTAAATGCCTGCCAGAACTTAAACCGAGCAAAGCATACAGCCTTCCATTCCCATTAGGCCCTGTGAGGCACTTCTATGTGGCTTGAAAGTGGTTTGAGTGCCAACAATCCTGCGAAATTAAATCAATATATGTCCTTAATCAATCTAAAATACCACCATTGAGACCAATCAAAGGCAGTGGGGGGCGTGAAGGCCAAGAAGGAGCATTCAGAGGGACATTACATAGAATCCCACTATTGGGAGACCCTCCCTGACATGTGAAGCCTGCAGGGAACTTAAGCCATGCCCAGAGAGAGAAGCCTGCATGGTTTTTCAGTCTTTTTGTTGCTCCCATTTTGAAAACGTTCAGCGCCCTTCCATCTTCTTTGCCTGAAAATTAAATGGGCCAGGAATGCATTCACGCTCTAGAGTACCTCGTGTTTCAGGGCTGCGAATCAACCAGGATCCCGCCATCTTGACTATAATGAGAGTAAGAGGCTACTGACTTGTCGCGCCTTTGCCCACCAGGTGGTTTCAGATGCTTGCCAGTAATGTGTGTTATGCTGCATTCTTTCCCAAACTAAATGCACTGTACCCACGAAAGCAACAACAACAACAGAGGGATAAAATGAGGGCCCAGTTCACAAAAAATTCTTCCATGAACACAAAGACATGTGCTTTGAAAAAAGGAGGTTTGACCCGGGCACAAGTTGCACTTAATTCACAGAGCCAAAAAAGTCAGGGATGCCCTTGCAAAAGTTGCTATTTAATGAAAAGTGCACAGGACCAAAGAAGAAGTGGTTGAATAGGTAAGCCACTCCATTTTGATTTGCAAAACAAGAGGCAAGGGGTTCTCGAGGGCTTTGGAGTAGGGAGGTGCTAGGACTAGAATGGCCCAAACCTTAAATGGCTTCCACCCTCTCGCGCTTCTTCTGGGCCAGTGCTTTAACTCTTAATCTCGAAAGGTTTTCCACCGACCACCACAATTGTGTCCTACTACATTTGCAAGATGGATTGTTTTTGTATATATATTATTGCCATTCAGCGAATAACTTATCAAAAAAATTCAAATTACTAAGTAAACACGGTGAGCACAATTTTGCATCTGATAGCCATTTTGCTTGAAATGTGTGAATGAGCTACTACTTCATTTCAGTGAAACTACAAACCCTATAGATTCTTGCCACATTTCACTTACTCCGAGTACTCAATTCCATTGAGAGGATCTGCTGGCCATAAAACATTTCAGTACTCGGAAAAGACCACGCTACACACATTTTCGACGTTTTTGTTTTGGCTGTTTGGTGTTGGGCTGCAAACTTTCCTTTTTGATTAAAATGATAGTTTAAGGTGATAAATACTTGGAATGGATGAGTAAAGAAAGATTTAAAGACGGGATCAGCTGCGTCTGGAGTTTGCTCTGTTCCATTAATCATGGACTCTGAACATCAGACTCAGTCAGCCATGGTTTGAAATTTCTGACAGTACATTCCCATTCGACAATATTTTTTTCAAGCACCATCATTCTCTTAAAACAAGAATCAGAAAATATGTTCTTGTTCATGACTAGATTACCCTTCCTGTCAGGGAAGAATAACAGCTATATGTTTTGCTAATTTCCTCTTGGAACTCTATCAAAATCCTGTAGATTGTTTCCAGTCCACTTCATGTCATTCAGGTGTATTTGTGGCAGTGCACTATGCTTTGAATGGACTCACCAGAAATTGCACAGGGGTCGAGGCTAAGGCAATCTAGATCCTCAGGCAAAACCTCACGCCACAAACCAAGGAGGTGAAGCCTTCCCAAGGGTCGGAACCACTGACCTGACATGAAAGTCCTTGGAGCCAGAGGTAGGCAGTTGACAGCGGGTGGAGCTACTTAGCCAAGTTAGTATTACTAATTAGGATAGGTTCCTACAGCGAGGACAACACCTCGTTCCTCCCTGTGCCTGGAAGAAGCCAAATGCCTCAGCACCTGCCTAGTCAGCATGTCAGCGAGCAGCACCACTAGCTGGTAGTAGAGATGGGTTGTTGCCTGAGGGTCTTACTGAGTCTGGGCGAGGAACTTTCCAGGAATAGAATGCAGGTTGCTGGAAAGACAGGGAAGACATGGATGAGCAAAGAGACACTGGAAGCCCTTGGGAACGGATGTGCTGAGGTGCTAAACACTGTGTCAGGAATAGTGATAGGACCAAAGCACGTTTTGGGACTGTTCAGAGTTTCAACCTGGAGACTTCCGACTTCATTGATTTGACACACAAAAAAGTCTTCAGTATTCATAATTTTTGGTCATTTTCTTGGCACGAAATGTGGCCCTTTAACTACAGTCAACAGGAACAATCTGGCTGTTCGCAGGTATTTAAAAGGTACCTGCCGTGATCATCAGGGCATGTGTCGTCTGCTTGCAAATGAAGATATATATATGTGTTATTCGTTTTCTTTGTTTGGCAGAAACACTAAAACAAAATTTCTTTGAGTTTCTTCGAATTCTTGATAAAAAACAGGGTGTTATCCCTTTTAAAAAAAAAAAGTACTGTTCAGTTTGTGTGTTGTGGTTTCATGAGAGACACACAACTAAACAGGACTGCTGTCAGATATTTCTAGGCAGAATTGTAGTTTGCGAAAATACTACCCCATGTGTTCCACAGTGTGCTTTCCCTTTTCCTGGGTTCAGCCTGTGGTTCACTCTGACTCCTTCCTGGGTTTGTTTGGAAGGATCTATATACGGCTTTTCAGCATGTCATTGGTACATATTTACTGAAAAGGCCGGAAAAAGCCTACCGGTTTCAGTGGACAAATGAAATTACGCCACTTTCTTCAGGGCTAGAATGCAGCACGTTTCTGTGTATTGCTTGTGTTATTTCAGCTGTATGTATTTCATCTAACAAAGTACCCCACCTGTAAAGGAGAAATAAAAGGCAGGGTACGGGGTATAGAAAAGAGATACATGACAAAATTAGATCTCTATGTCTCAAGGATTTCCACTAGGTAGTGGCAAGCCCAACAGGAGGAAGTGTGAACAGCTTACCCTGCTTGTTTAGTTCAGACTCTTAGACGATAGTTCTTAGAAGGCTGTGGTTATAGTTATTGGGTGTCTTTTTCGGATGCCTCCATTGATGGTTCCATAGTACCTAGAATGATTATTAAATGCATTACTAGGATATTTTTGGTATACTCATTGTTGCTGCTACATTTTATCCAGTGTTCTTCATTACAAATTTGCTAGAAACACGCTCAGAAAAAGGTGTCTCTACATACTCGTCAGTAGATATATGTGTGTAGAAAGTGAACCAGCTTTCCCCTCTGGGACTGCTTAGTTCTACCAGGATGTTGGCTACGGCATCCGGCAGCCTCGAGGGTCATAATGCACTGATATTAAGTGCGAGATCTCTTACCTTGCGTAACACTGATCGTCTAGCTTGCTCTCTGGTCCGGAGCATACCGTGCTGGATTCCGCGTCTGCTCCATCCAGACTGTTGTCATTTGGTGATGTTTGCTTGTGCGCATGCACTGGAGTGGGACGTGTGCACTGAATGCGCATGCGCAGGGGCAAGATGCTCGCTCAACAAGCGCATGCGCAGTGGAATGACACTCGTACTGCGAGTGTGTGCGCCGTATTTTCAAACATAATGTTATCGGTGGCTGGGCACTTGTACCACATGAAAGGTTTTTGGTAAATGTGGTTGAACTGCCTATCCATGGATATACCAAGATCTTTTCCTGATGCTGTACTATAAAGGAGATTGGTTTGGATATCTTGGCAGGGCTGCATTCACATTTATCACAATTATTGCAGTCCTGCTAAGGTTTTATGTTTATTGGGATAGTATCCGGGGGTATGGATAAGAATAAGAGTCAGGGTCAGTATCCTGAGGTATGGATGGAGCTGTTCATTCATTACTGACTGGATATATATCCCACATTGTCTCGTTTTATGTGATCCAGAGAGGGGGGCTGTCTGTGGTTGTAGAGTACATAGCACATCCATTTGGGTCATCTGCTGGAGGTCAGTATTTGTGCAGAGGCACTACTAGTGAGACTTTTGACTGGCACTGTTGGTATCACATATGCTCCTTGTCTGTGCATCTGTGTGATGGATATTAGAAGGTGGCCAGTGTTTGCCAGCTAGTTGGTTCATTTAAGCCGATGATGTCTGACTTTAATATTGGTAGGCCAGGACTGAAGCAAGGTCAGGGCTGAAGGTTTTGCAGAAATAATGCTTGTAAATGGATTGATGGATTGGATGATATGGCACCCCACAGGAAAGCTTGCATATAGATACAAAGAGCAGATGAGAAGAGGCGTACAGGGAAACAGGCAGGTGTGCATGCCAGAAGCAGCTACCAGTGAATGGTGGCCACGTATGCAGGGAGTGGCCACCTGCAATGTGGCAAACAAAAGTGAAAGAGGAAACTTCCTACCAGTTTGGACTCAGCTTCTGGGTAGGCCAGGAGTGACTGCTGAAATTGTGGTCCGAGGCGAGGAGGACGGCAGGAAGAAGCAGCAGTAATGTATGTCGGGAGTAGTCACCGCGAAGCGAGGTATAGAGGAATCAGGTTCCGGGCGTGGTGGCTAGCCTCGGGTGATGGGAACTAGCATGTTGCAAGGCTCACAAACTCACTTCCGTGCCCCTTTTGCAGCCACATGCTGGAAGCAGCAATGTGTCATCAGCCATTCAACCACTCATTGGCTCGCGCGCCAGATGCCCCTGTAGAGGACCAGGTGGATGCCTCTTCTCTAGCCCCCCCTCGCCACTGTCTTATTGGAGTAGCAGACGAAGAGTTACAATTGGGAACCGATGCATGAGTTTTTGCGACATTTCCATACCGTGTCGATTGCATGAAAGACGATATGCACTCAGACAGCCATTCATAAAATACCCTCACTTTGAGACAGTGGAAGGAAGTCACCAAGAAGGATGCCCACTGCCAAAGTGCCAGAGTGCGGATATCGGAATCATTGATGAACACTAAGTAAAAGTATGACAACAACAGAATTGTGTCATAAAGAAGAGATATAAACCTATGTTAAAACTACATGAAAATACTTAAAACTGACAATGTAACAGAAGCAGGAAGAGAAACATACCTAAAAATGAAGTAATTGTGCAAATAAGAAGATGAAGTAACTTGCTGAACATTAACTGTAAATACGCTGTAACGCAAGGTAGAAAATGCATATAGAAGCTTGCTCAAAAGAGGTATATACATAACGTTTAGGATGGCCAATGGAAGAAAAAGGACGACGGCCCGTGTTAAAGTATCACCCCAGCTAACTCAAAATGCGAACCTAGGATTTCAAATTGAGGAATTAATGAAGACACTGTTTTCATGTGCAGAAGAAGGGAGTACATTGGCTTGAAGTCAAGGGGGCTATTTCGAAAGATGGGTGCAAGGCACAAAGGGAGTCGAACGAACAGATCATGTGCGTAAGATATATTTCTGCTAAGATTAGGAGGGACATGGACATTTGCAGAAGCCAAGTGTTGGGCAAAAATATGAAGGCAAAAGCCTATTTGAGGTGGAGTGAGCAAGTCTATAAAGGCCAGAAGGGCAAATGACACCCTGTTTAATCAAATCAAATAGCAGTAATTGAGAGGCTGACATGGACAAAATCATGGTCTCCTAACATGTGATGAAGAACTCAAAACAAAGACTATTCATTAGAGCTTGAGTTAAGATAGTGGTGTGCTCACACTCCCTCGAATGTCCCAGAACAGTGAGCAGACTATGAGGTCAACTACAAATGATAGACCTTGGCTAAGGATCAGGTCGATGAAATGCTATGGACTAATTGGGAAAAGAAGAGAACAAGTTGACGCAGCTTGAACGCCTAGGTTTCGTTCTGTTCACGTTCTGCTAAGGAACCAAAAATCCAAGGTTGGATAGGGTTGCCAACCAATCAAAAGACCTCTCACGCACTTTCATACACAATGTTGCAGTTATTAGCCTGCTGCCACGTTCTCTGCTATAATCAGTATGTGACATATGTAGAAGTAGCTCAGAGCATGTCCTACAGACAAGCGGCAGACAATCATATATTAACCCTTATACAATTATATAAGTAGATATGTTTCCCTAATCCAATCCCTCCCGGCGATAGGTTTTATGAAATGCCACGTAGGATGACATCATAAATGACATATGTGAAAGTATATAAACTCTGTACAAGCAAAATTGTGTGTGAACATTTGGGTATGGTATGAATGCAGTATGAAAGTAAGCATGGGTGATATGAATACAGAGTGAACTGTTTTATGGACTGGGATGTACTTCTCTATGAGAGAGGAGAGCAAACAACAGATCCCTATGAAATGTTTATTCTTAAATAATTGTTAAATTAAGAAATACTACATGTTATTGAATGTGCATAGTCAAATCGAAAAGTATTGAGAAAATGTTTGTTGTTTATTAATTGTGTGATAAATATCTATAACTGTAAAACAGAAAAGTTAAAAAAAGTTTTTTATTAACAATATGGTTAAAAAATAAAAACTATTTTTGATACAAATTGGTGTGGTATATGATAATATAATGAGTATAAATCATGTATAAAAAGGAAAAACCCTAATAGGACTTGGGGAAGCAAGTGACCCTGTAAACATAGTGTATTGTTAAACAAAAGTCTTTGGTAGAGGGCTCTTTATAAGTGGTTGTAAAAAATAGTACCTCTGGTCTCTCTAAGTTGATTGTGAACATTGAGCATCTACTTTGATAGCTGTCATATCGCCCTGGTTTCTTTCATTGAGATTAAAGCAGTATTTTACCATCTTCCTTTGGCCTGTCCGTTTTTTTGGTCTGTGATATTTACTGTAATTCAATCTAACACGTAGAAGACACTTCAAAGTGCTAGAGCACACCCTTGACACATTATATGATCAGAACACAGCATAGTTGGCGTGGTGATTTAGTGTTGTTGAATCTAGGAGACATAGGAGAGTGGTCTCCACAGTACTTTAGCAGGTAGAGAAATAGGGAGCGGGGTCACAGAGGCCTACCACTGCTTCCTGTGCCTTTTGTCTCCATATGGTACCAACATGTCTTGATGTCACTAACTCCCTACCCCGGAAATAGTCAACCTGGTTCCCTCTTGATACACTGAGCTTCAGTCCACCTTGCACAGATAATAAAACACTTTTGTCAGTTGCATTGTATGTTGTACACTCTTTGCCATCATCCGCATCCTGGCATTGCCTCGGCCTAAAAGATAATTCCAGAAGAACCATGTGGCAATTCCTGGTCATATCAATGGCTAGCCGGACTGTCGGGGTCACAAATTAGGGACTCCCCTGAATGGTGTAGCCAGACAGTGACAGTGATAGACACTCTGGGCATTTGTAGGTACTGTACACTGGCATATAGTTGGGGTCCTTTGTTGTACACATGGTAAAATGAGGCAATAGCAGAGAAGGGAGACATTTCTGGGACCCTCTTCCACTTTTTATGGAGATTAAATATATGCTTACACTCGCAAGGTGTTGTCACTTATGTGGTTTTATTGTTGTGTGAACTAAGTATAATTTCAACCTCTCTGACCTCCCCACCCCATCCTTTCTTGCACACATTCGCCGTGTATGTCTGCCGACCTTACTGGGCTGCATGTTCTGTTAGCTAGCACAAATGCACACGGCCCCCTTCGTGCACAGAGGCAGTCCTCGCCGTGTGTTTGCTTAACAGGATGGAACTTATCTTGTGTGTTTGCTTTTGAGGAACTGAGATTTGTGTGTTTGTTTGCTCAGAGCATATTCCCATCTTTAATTTCTCCTCTCCTCATAAACACGAGTTGTTCCCGGCAGCTGTGGACGCCGGTCCCTGCTGATTGCTAACGCAGACGATCGCGAGTTAAGTTTCCAAGGTCGCGGGCCAATTGTCCTCCACAGTAGAGCCAAGTTCAAAAGGGAACTTTGCACAAGTTCAAGTGCGCCGAGCGAAGCTCGCCAGCTTCCATGAGAAAGCAGGCATGCGCAGTAACCCAGCAGCCAATGCTTCATGTTTACACCTCGATTGCTCCTTCCTCGAGCACAGTTCTCCAAGGAGCAGTAAAGGCCCTTGATATTTGAGAATGTAGCTGAGGGAGAAGAGAATTGGTTTAGTGTTCACAGTCCAACATGCGAATTTTATATTTTATGTGTTGCTAAATCAATGGGTTTCCCAAAAGCATTTGCGCAAATTTTGGAAAAGCACCCTATATATTTTGGTATTCAGGACGAAAAGCTATTCTTGAACGAACCAACAAGCCGTGCACTTCTGAAAGGAGTAATTACCGCGCCCTTTTAGCAGGCTCAGACTGGCCGATAGGGCAATAGGGCAATGCCCGAACCAAACATGCAAAATGCTAGTGTGATACGATATGATAGGTAACACGCTTAATACCCAGAGGTTTCTAATCGCGGACTCAAGGATCGAACCTCTGTTGCTCCCTCCATGTCATATTGCTTCCAAGGCAAGCAAGTCGCCCATGTGCTATCCTCACGAGACAGTTTGCTGGTCAAAGTGGGCCTCTTTTTTGGCCCTTGTGGCCAGTTTGATAAGTTACTTCACCGTGTGCCTAGTGGTTTTGACCAGTGTTACTGAATAACTATTCTTTAAAATGCACAATTTGCATCACATTTTATCAAAAACCTCCCCCCCTTGGGTACTACTGAAACAGTCTGCCACAAAAGGAATGAATTGCCATTTGCGGCTGTGGGCCACTTTTTCTTTGGCGCCCCAGTCCGACTCTGCCTTTCAGATATGGTGCACACAGGAGATAATGAGACCAGGAACACAATAGGCGCAGCTTGTTACAGAAACATTCAGTACTTGTAACTATTCATTAACATTTTTACAAATAGATACATTTTAGACGTACAGTTTTACATTAGGCAACACTAAGCTTGCTCTTGTCGGGTGGTGTCTCCCTCTGCGGTGGAGTCCCCCAGGGGCTGGCTTTCTCCCTCCTCCTCAACGTCTGCATAAAACCCCAGGCTAGTTTTATTAGAGCACATCTACAAAATGTTCACGTGTATGCTGTTTACGTGCAGCTGATGGTGCAGATGTGGAGAATCAATGAAGACTTCGCCAAGGACTGCTTCATGTATGCATATACTTGGACGAGGAGTGTAAGCTTTCCTTGAATCACCCTAAAATGGAGGTCTTCTTGGCTGGCTCATCCATCTTATCTGTTCCCGCTTTTACCAGGCGAAATTTGTTTGGTCACATCCTGGTTAATGCCCAGAAGGTTAAAAAAAAACTGGGTTTCTGGTTTTCCAATAACATAATTTCACATAGGGCTGGCCGGAAATATTTCATCCTGCCTGTACACATGCCACACACAAAACTGCCTCCCTGATCAGACCACACCTCCCTATAATTATAACTAAGGTGATTTAATCTACTTTTGATTACCTGCCTTTATCAAGCTGCAACTAATTCAATATTAGGCCACGGATCCATGAAGAAGTTCAAGAGGAGAGACCGTATTCTTACAGTGGCAACCAGTGGACACACCTGTGAAGTTGAGGATGCTCACAGTGATACAGAGAGATGTCTGTGTCCTCTGTATTTTGGTTACGAGGTACAGACCGGCCAGCAACCCGAGGTTAGTCACTTTCATGCGGGTGGTTACTGTAAAACTCCTAGGAATAACCCTGTCTGTTCAGGTGGCCTCCTATGGAATGGGAGACTACCTGCATTTGCTACCCAAGGAGTCTGTTTTCCTTCCCTATGACCAGATGATTCAACCCTATGTGCCGGTAAGAAGTCAATAAACCACAGGTGATAAAGTGGAGATTGGCTTTGAACTGTGGGAAACCGATGGACCGTGTGGCTCGGGGGCATGAGGGACAGCACCAGTGAATAGAGATGTAACTGAAAAAAAACAATACCACAATCAGAGGGACAGGAGACCGAGAAACATCAACAGCAACCTGGAGGTATGGAGTGGGTCAGATGTTGATGAGGTCTGCAATGAGGAAGAGGAGAATGGTAACCCTAATGGCGCCAGCACAAAGTGGCGAAAGTTAACATCCTCCCCAAGCAGATACATGGAATAGGAGCGACCTATTGAGTAACTGGGTAACATTTTTATAAATAAGGGCTGTTTCCTCAAAAACTGGCTTAAAAGTCCCACATTAAAGTGAAAGGTCATATGTATAAAGAAGAGCTGCATGTTGGGAAACTGAGTCACAAGTCCCCCCATGAATCGACAAACCCTGAGTATAAGGATGCACTCTTGGTTGGGGATCTTAGTCATAATTCTCACAGGGAACTTGGAAACCAATTGTACAAAGAAACACTGTACGCTAATAAACTGAACCACAAATCCTGTTGTAGACTTCAAGAGCATTTGTGCAAAGAGAATGCAGACTGTTGAGAAACTGAGCCACCAGCCCCTTGTGAATTAGGGAATATTCATGTTGAGGAGAACGTGAGACTGAAAGTATCCAGCCTATGGAGAAACTTTTCATTTCATAAACTGTGGACAACTTGGTGACCGCCATGAAGCACAGTCCTGTCCATCCCCCTATTACCCTGGTGGATTGTTAAAATGGCTAATGGAACTGCATTCTGCCACCACTATTCAAGTCTGGCTCATTCACATAGGGAATCTGGGTGCGACACCTGGGATACGTACTCGCTCCCTTCCTTTTTAATTATTTATCAGATTTTGTTGCAGAGTTGGCTTTATGCAGACTTTTTCCTCCTACAATAGGCTCTTTATCGATTCCTCCATTATTATACACTGATGATATTAACTTGCTTGACAAAACCTCAATTGGGTTACAATGTGCTTCAAATTGTATAAGTGAATATCTCTGTAAGAGTAATTTGAGCCCGAGTAAACCTAAATCTTTCATACTCACTACCAGATGCTCCAAAATGAATTCAAATTTCAAATGGCACATAAATGCTATTGGTCTCCAAGTAACAACCAAGTTGATTTACCTGGGATGTCCTGTCTTTTCCAAACCTACTACGAAGGAATTCTGAGTCAGACTAAAAATGAAGTTAGCACCTTTATATGCCCAATTGTGGAAAATCGTATGTCGCTATAGTATAGTTACTTTTATCCCCTTGATAAGATTTTATGCTGGCAAGGCGCTTCCTTCGATTTTATATGGCTTAGAGATATTCAACCTTGACTGGCTGAAGTTGGATTCCATTGAGGGGATTTAATGTAGAAGATTACTTGGCTTCCTTCAGCTCTGCCTTGCGTTGTACTAAAACATGAGTTGGGAATTCTGTCTTGGAGATTTCATATCTTTTGAGGCAAGCTAAACTGTACCGACACATTCTTGATCCCCTCGACTCATTATGTGTCTCTCTAAATCTTGCACTGGCTAGTAAATCATTTAGCCCTCTAAATCTTTTCTCACTAGAGTAAGATCACTTTTTCTTGATGATATTGATTCACAAAGTTAAACCCTATTGAATAAACCGGCAGGTATTTAAAGGTCAATTAAGACCACTGAATGGAGTAGAGATCAGGGCTGTATTTTAAGGTACAGTCTATATAATGAATATGGAAAATGGCACAGATGTTTTGGCACTCTGCCAAAGTACGTAAAACAATTTTCCGATCCCATGTTCCGTCATGTTTTCTTGCGGTTTTGTTTTAATCTGTTGGGCACTTTACAAAGATGGGGTCCTATTAGAGGAATCAACTCAGAATCTGTCCTGTCCAATGTCGCCTCTGTGATGTTAATGGGTCTTATGAATCCTTGAAGCATTTATCGATTGATTGTACCGCCATTTATCCTGGCATTTTTCTTTACTCCATAATTTCCCAAACACACATGAAGATGTTATGTTTCTGTGTTTCTGTGATAGATTAAGGAGTTGTAATTTGAATTCACTAATTTTTTCCCTTGTGCCTTTTTTAAATAGGATTTAAGGAAGTTTTTGGTGAAATGGTATATATTTAATCATTGTGTTATTAATGTAATAATTGTATTGATTGGTAATTCATTGTGATCCTTTTTTTTCTTTTTAATATATCTATGTTTTTGCATATGTTGATTTTCCCCTTTCTTCTTTTCTAATATTTTTTGCTATGTTATTGCCGTGTTAAGGTTTTGATAAACTGTAAACACGAATTAAAAAAAAGAATGCAGACAACTCGATGACCGCCATGGAGCACAGTCTTGTCCAACCCCTTATTGATTCCTTTCATAAAAGTTATTCAGACTTTCATAGATGAGTCCGTCATCTCTTCTTTTTGTCATCAAGTTGAGATTCCAGCAGTCATCAGGACTATTATTATTTCATGTGTGTTTGAAAGACAACCTTAAATGTAGCCCTTAATTATTGCCTTAAGTAAAAATTGTTTCATAATCAATTTTCATCAAACGCATTTCATCTTAATGGATTTCTTCATGTTATTTTCAGCAAGAACACACATTGCTAGTTCTGATCGCTGTTGCTAGCCTTTTACAACACACAGTTGCTTGAAGGCAGCTTGACATTTCATGATTATGTACCTCTAGGCAGCTCTTGTAACTCATCCCCCAAAAAAGACTTAGTTTATCCGCCTGATAAGAAGGATCACTAGTACTTTGCGCAGCTTAAATTGTCAAAGAAGCAAATGTAAGCAAAATAGGCCCTTATATTCCAAGCTAGAGCAACCATATTAAATCTTCCAGCCCATAACCTGCCTGCCAGCTGCATGGAGGACTGTCAGGATAAGAGGATGAATGGAGAATGAGAAGCCAGTCAGGAGAGAGTTACCACAGTCAATGTGAGCGTACACAAACCGTGCATCAATGTGCAGAATCCTAATGGCGTAATCCAGGGCTTTATGGGAGTTTATCAGCCAGTGCAGCTGGCTCTTGCTTCATATTGGCTAGTTATGAGATTTGAGGGAGAGCACTGGGTCCAAAATAAACCCTATGAGGCGCTAATGATGGGACTATATCATCCTCAGCCACGCCCTGCTACCATGCCCGATCTGGCTGCCTGTTGCTCTGACTCGCAGTGAATAGTAAGGTAACTCCATCTTGACCATTTTTAACTAAAAGAAACGCTGACACGTGAAAATATTTAGTTTTCCAAGGCAGACCCTTAGAAGCCTGCAAGCACATCTGTGTGCCAGGCACACACTGCTACAGGAAAAAGCTCAGGTCAAAGACGAAATCCCACAGAGGCTTCATCTATAGACTAAAGGACATGACGGGCCACATCTATACCTGGGACATACTTAAAAAGAAGGGCGATTGGACTGATTCAGCATCCACCATAGGAGGAGAAAGTGAGAAAGCAGGAAAACCAAGCCAGCACCCTTTCCCGAGCCGAGGGTGTGCAGAAGTACTACATGGGTGCTAGGGTCAGGAGTTGCCGAGAGATCTAACAAGACCAAAAGATAGAAGTGCCCACATCAAGCATGATGAAGGCATTACCCCACACCAGGAAAGTTGGCATCTCTGTGCTGCACCCAGATCCCAGAATCAGACTGGTGAGCAGAGGCGTAGCCAGGCTGGCCTAACAGGCTGGGCCTGAAGATAATGTATTTGGGCACACCACAGTGACATCAATATCTGTAAATGCGCTGCTGAGTGGGCGTTTACAGATCTTGCCCACCCAGACACTACCCTGTATACGCAGTGAGACTCTGTCATCCCTTCATTCAACTGGACAGAAACAATCAGTTGCATAGATTGTCCCATCAAGGCCTTGGTTCAGGGTTCAAATAAGCTGGCATTCTGCACCCAGTGTGGCCCTTATCTTCAATGGGTGAGGGATTATCACACTTCAGGTTCCATTTACTTTAAGTTTTCCTTCTGTTGGCAAACTCTAGCGGGGAAGCAAGATTGGTTCAACTGCCGTGCATTAGCTTTCTTCTTGTCCACCATGATTTCCAAGCCCACTGGCTCCGTCTGCAATGGAGACAGCTATGGGAGAGCGGTGTGTTCTACAGCTGTTTAACCAGTTATGGGAAACATGAAAGAAACAGTTGGTAACCATTGGTAGACCTCTTATGTATTGGACACCAATGCTTTGCACAAACACGGCTGTCTACGAAAGCACCTGCAAAAGGGGCTTGAGTTGCAATGGCACACACAGTTCATATAGTGAGTTCAACATCCAAGTTCATTCTAGGCTATCAGTATATTTTTTTATAATTAATTATTATTTATTTGTTATCTGTCCAGGATTTTAGCTCATACCTTAAACTCTCGTCTCCATCAGGTTGCCAGCCTGCCCAGTGTATGTTCTAATCCCAGCCAGGCCGGCTTAGCCCTTCATCCATGTGACGTCAATACATTAAGTACCATTACATTGAGATCTACCACCTACTGTTGAAGTGCTTAGAAGGGGGAGAAATCTGCACGAAGCTCTATGAAATAGCAGAATAGTAATGCATGAAGCATAGCAAGTCCGGCAGTGCTGCTTGCTTCGCTCATAATGTTTGATCAGAGAATATGGGTTACATTCGTTTTTGCAATGACTCCCAATGGGTTAACATGGGAAGAGCAGTATGCAGCCTACTTGGTTGCATCACGGCCTGTCATGAAGCCTTGGGTGCATGACGTGCAGCTGCATATTAGAGAAACTGCATGGGCTAGATCACACACCACTTTAAACAGCTTTAACTCATGTTTTCACATGTGTGCAATCCTGCTTGTCAATTCTATGTGCAGTTACATGTTCTATCATGTCATGAAATGTGTAGTTTGTTATTCGAGGCCATACTTTTTACCATCTTTTTACCCAGGGAATGTGTGTATTAAAGCTGAATTCCTTTCATGTATGTAGAGTGGGTTGCTGCTGTCTGGAAAATTACAAGTAGCCATAACAAATTTTAGGTTTTGGCTCATACTTGTTAGTTTAGAAAACAAGTGTTGCAATGGATAGTGGTAGATGGTTAATATGTGTGTGAATACCCATCCACCTTGGGGGTGCACCATTATTCCCTCCTCTTGTATCTTTCCGGGGTCTTGTTTGCTGAAAGGTGAACATTCTGTGTGTGCCTTGCATGCAGTCGGTGGCCTCTGCTGACAATGTCATCTGGAAAGAGTCCCAGGAGTCCTAGGCTTGACAGCAGGGTCTTTTGCTGATTGTTTGTTCGACGTGTATGCCCGTTTTTTTCTTAGGTAGTTTGATGATTGTTATCGCGTGTTGTGGTGTAAACGGGTTTGCTGCTCTTTAGAGGTGTCCTGAAGATTATTGGAACAGCTGAGGATGCACTTTACATATGAGAGCTAAAACCTGTTGGCCTTGTCAATGCTGGTTTTCAAATATATTCACCTCTGGTTATTTCCTTTCAAGAACGTCCGGCGCAATGACTTTGGGAGATGTACTTCAGCAGCAGATTTCGATTGTTGTGCTAATGGCTCTGCCATGCATTGGTTCGACTTCCAACACCCCACCGCCCCCCCCCCCCCCGCCCTATCTCTATGCACTGGCAGGTAAATACAGGCATTTAGGTGTACACACACCACACAGTTGCGCCCCCAGACATTTTTCATAGGGGTGGCCTGATGAGGTCACTTGGGGTGGCACACCATTCATTGACTCTAAGAGCCAGGCAGGCCAGTGGGGGGCGGCAGCGTTTTTAGAAGCCCACACCTTGGTGGCGGCTCTGCCACTACACTGGCACGCAGTGAGAAACTCGCTGTGGCTGAGGATGCCGCTGAAGCCCATACCCGGTGTAGCTGCCCCGGTGAAGTTGACGCAGCCTTCAACAGAAACATACTTGGAGCCCCAGCGTAATCACGTGGACACAGTGTAGCACAATTATAGAGCTTGTAACTTGTTTAAACTGCTTGCAAGAAGTAAGCAAGGGGTTTGCTCACTGCAGGGAACAATGGCGCCCTGGAGAGTACAGAGAGACATTCCACAGAGGCACATATTTCCGAAATGATAATATACTATTTCCTTGGAGCGCGTCCAGGGGCGCTGTTTGCTTTCGCCAGAAGTATTTGGAGTCTCATGCAGCAACTGTTTTGTGTGGGACCCTTGAAAAACAAATATCATGTAAACAGGCTGGAATTAGATGAAAGAAGAAGCGTACGGAGAGTCTGCGCTAATCACTCAGAAAGGAAGGAGCAGCTTGCCTTTTCTGCGCTCCATCTGGCCAATACAGCAATGTTTTGCAAACCCTTTTGCATGGCCCCTACCTTTCATTTGTGAACAGAAGGAAGTATCCAATTTGCATATTTTTGCATAGCCTCCATGAAAGGTGGGCTGTGTGCAGGAAGCTGTTATTTTGGCGGGCGCGGGTCGAAGCGTCCCAGTGTGCCATGTGAGCTGCTAACACGGCTCAATGGACTAATGAGAATGCTCTACACAACCTTACTTCGCTTCTCTCCCTTGGAGCTCCCCCTTCCTGTGCTCCCCTACACCATCCCGGCAGCCCCTACTACCCCCTGCACGCTACCTGCAAGCCCCCGGGTGCATCGCTAGATACAGCACCCTGTTACTTTTTTAAGGTGGTCCAAAGGTCCTAGTAAACCCAGAGGAAATGGCCTCAATCTAACCCAGAATCAATGGGGGTCATCACGGGTTGGGCGCAGCAGCAAAAATGCAGCGGTAACGCTATTATCGTTGCATTACTGCTCCGCCCAAGCCCGAGTTTGGGCGGAAAGTGGGAGATTCACCTCCAGCTTTTTGCTGGAGGCATATCTAAGCATTTTCCGCCCATTTCACGCGAATGTCCCATTGGGTCCAATGGATGCAATGGTAATGGGGACTGACCCCACGCCCCCCACGCAACTCAGGATCCGGCACTAATAGCGCCGGTCTGAGTTGTGGTAACGCAATTTGTGTTGGCGGTATCCTGGCGGGGGAGGGGCAGAAGCTATGGATGACGTATTCATCTGCCTCCCTACAACTTCTGAACTAGGATTGTGCTGTACAAATCCAGTGTAGCGTACCTGCACCCTAAAGGTCTGTTTGTAATCTAAAGGTAGCACCTTCAAATGTCGGTAGGGCCCACTCAACCTTCAACCTTTACTGTGTGAGCTAGGTGGTGATAGCAGCTGTTACAGGCACCTAGAGGTTGTTTTTTTAGCTAATTGTCAGATATAATTCAATTAACTATTTTGTTGTTCATGGATGCCATCACGAACCATTGCACAAAACATGAAAATCTAACCCTGTTTTTTCATGATTCAGCAGTGAATAATCAAACTCATTATACGCTTCTTTGATATCACAGCAGCAGCGGCGTTTTTTGACCTTCTTCAGGCCTTAGCAGACCAGAAGAAAGTGGTAGAAGAGAAAGGGCCTCATTACGAGTATGGAGGTAGCCATGGTGCTATTAGCGCCATAGCTGCCTCCATACCGGGCTCCAATACCGGGTTCCTTCAATGAGGAATAATCGGGTCATTCCAACATTGGAGGACCCGGTAATTCCTCCTTGAAGGAACCATTCCCCATTCCCATTTGAGACCCCATAGAGCTCAATAGGAATGGGGAGGGAGATAATAACGGGCACGTAAATAACGGCCCGTTATTAGCTCCCTGTTCCCCTCGCGGGACCCGGAAAGGACGTCTGGTTTTACCAGACGTCTGTTCTGAGTCCCGCAAAGGGAACCTCATAATAGGCGCTCCTGTAATGAAGGGTGCCGGTCCCGTACCGTGGAAGTCTTCCCCAGCCTTCCCCAGGTCTCCAGACACCAGCACAGCTGCAGAAGGCTGGGAGTTGCTTTGCATCATCAGCAGTTGCAATCCTTGACTTCCTTGGGTCTGCAGAGACATGAGGTGTGTGGGTGTTTGTAGCTGCGATTACCAGTATCTCTGTGACAGTGCTACTCCTAACAACTGTTGCTTACCAGACATGTTCCTACTCAGTGTGTGGAAAGAACACCATGTTTACCAGTTTCAATACATTTGAAAAAGTGCTGTGGGCACCTATATGTCTTACGTGGGGAACGTGAAAGTGGTAGATGGACGGTGGCCTTTGTGGAACCCTCGTGGCGGGACCTCCATGAATGTACACTTCTGCTTTCAGGTCATCGAAGGAACCGCGCACTGACCTCTTGATCTGGAATCTGCAGACATCATTTCACAGTGTCGGTAAGCTAAGGTACCTGTTGACTTCTTCAGTTGTTCATCACTGCTTTTCTAGCCACTCCTTATCTATTGTGCTCCTCCTATTGTACCTCTTCTGCTTCCTCCCCCTGCACTCCTACCTTCAGGATTCTATGCTTTGCCAGCATTTCCTAGAGTTCTGCCTTGGAGCACAGTTCTTTGAGGACCATCCACAGCAGCAATTACTCTCCTCTGCACCTCGAACCAAGCCGCAGCTTCTTCCAGCCAACCAGCTTCTGGGCAGTCTCCTAAAGTCCTGTTGTCCTGCCAGAGGTTTTTACTCCCCCCTTGGGGGCTTTTCATCTGACTGTCTACCTTTCTTGGCTCCATGTGCATGCTAGCTGTTATCTCACCTGGCAACATGGTGGCGACTTGAAAGGACCAACCTTATCTGTCTGCACCATGAACCCGAGGACATAATGCCGCGAGAACAGTCTCTGATAGATTTTGATGCTTCCTTAACCTCTGAAGATTGGGCCAAGTCCAAGAGCTACTTGCAGCTGTTCAGAACCTTACAAAAGAGGTGCAGACTCTCCAACATCAAAATGTCTCTTTACGCCAGTTCATTCATTTGATGGCTCCCCTAAGAAATTGAGAGTTTTTGGAGGCTTGCACTGTCCAGGTACATGCTAAGCGTCATCAATTTCAGGCTGATCACTCAAAGATCAGCTTTTACGCACATAACCAAAAGTGTGATGTCATCTCAAGAGCCATTTGTATCAGGGTCATTTGTAGTTGGGTCTTCAAGTGAATTTTTGACTGACTTGAATTTGTTTTTTACAAGCTATCTCTGTGGTCCCTCCAGGAGCAATCTCAGAGGCCACCCTCCTGCATCCACTGCCATCAGTGCCATAGGCACCACATGGTTCCCGAGGGGTCATGACAGTAAGGCCCCCCTGCCAAGCCCCGCCCCTCCAGGCTTACAGGGATGTAATCAATGAAACTTGCAAACCAGATCCACTTTCAGGCATGGACTTGACTTGCCGGTTCCCAGGTCCCGTTACAAGGTGAATAGCCTTTCCATTCATTGAGGTATTGTAAGGTTCCTTGTTGATAAAAAGAGTCACAAATCCTTTGTTTTCTGGAGTTCCATGATCAAGAACAGGTGAAAGTGGCACATGCCGATGTTCCGCAAAGCGTTTAGACTTGTAATGCTTATGTAGTTATACATGAAAAACAGGATTAATCTTCTTCCAATAGAGGGGGTGGTGCAGTTTGAAGGCTATTGGATTAAAAACATCCTCGATTGGAAATGGGTGTTGGGGATAAATTAAATGGACCTTAGTGGATGGTAGATTTTTGGCAGAAAGCCATACCCGATCACCCTTCTTGTAACTGGGCTTTTTTATTCTACTCAGATCCACATATATTTTAGTGCTGGTTTGGGTTTCCTGCAAATTCTTCAAGCTTTTGTGATGATGCTTTTGGATCTTAGATTGCAATCAGTAGTAATAGAGAATTCTGGTTTCTGGAAAAGCATGGCTTGGATATCCCCAAGGGTGAAATCTGTACAAAAAGTAAAACGTACTTGGTTTTTTGGAGTCGTAAGTCAAATTGTTATAGCAAAATGCAGCCCTTGAATGAGTAAACTATTAGCACGTTATACGTTTCGGCCTAATTCACAGAAGCGTGTTATAATGGCAAAGCCCCATTGGAATATGCTCTGTGAATTAGCCCTTCATGCTCGCAACGGCACAGGTGTCCACCCACCAGACAGGGAAATCCACGCGTATTGTCAGGTTTTCCCAACAGAATCGCGCATTTATATATAATGCAGTTTAGTTACATATTTCTTGTTGACTCTCAAAACCGGCCTGAATTTAAATTTTTAGTGGACTTTTAATGTGGCCTGTCTTAAAATGTTAAGAAACTAACATAGTCATTAGCCCAGTTTGTTTTCCTGCTCAGTACCTGAGGCGTTTTATGGGGTACATGAAGAAGGATTCATTGGGCGTCATGAGTGAATGACTCCCTGAAAAGCTTGAATGGGCTTGGACGGTTGTGTGAATGGCTACAGAGAGTGTTCATGTGATGTCATGGTTACTGAAGCTCTGCTACTGCACATTATGAACGCTGCCTCCCCTGAGTTACATGAGCATTGAGCTAATTCCAAGGTCATTGATCCCAGGGAATTAACAAAGATGGCTCACTTGGGGGCCTCTCACAGACTCAACCACAGTGGTAAGGGGATAATTATCACTCGTAGAGGGGGGTCAACTCTGTGAAGGTGGCTCCATAAAGAGGGGTGGCACCACTAACCCAAAGGTAAGTGGCGATGCCTCGGCAATTCCTAGACTCCCTGGCACATGTTGGTACTGTGGCTAAACAGACCTGACAGAGGTCACTCCCCAGATTGGAATGTCTAGGAGAGAGGAGGGATTGAGCCCCTGGTTGTAGCTTTAGAAGTGCCCGGTTAGCTTGACATCAACGGCTACCAGGAGCATCTTTTGACTCCCCAGGCCACCTGGTGCCATGCAGACATACCTATATGACATTACCGCTGTGCAGATTGGAATGTGTATGAAGGAGCCATCTAGATGCCATTTAAAGCTAAATGGGTTGCATACACCCCAGACAAAAAGTCATAGTTTGCACCTCACGTGCAAGTAAGATTTGCTGCATGCTTTGCACTGGCTCCTCGCTCCATAAAGGTAGGGCCTGTTTACTGGTTAATGCCTACTGACCAGGAACTGCTTTTAGCTCCTGCTCATCAAATCTTTATTTCGATACCTGTGCCCACATATTCATACATATGGTAAGTATTCCTATAGCAATGCAAGAGGCATACAGGCAAACACGCAGCAAGGGAGGGAATGCGAAAAACAGAGCGAGAGAGAGAGAGAGAAAGAGAGAGAGAGAGAGAGAGAGAGAGAAAGAGAGCGAGAGAGAGAGAGAAAGAGAGAGAGAAAGAGAGACAGAGAGAGAGTGAGAGAGAATGGAGATTTTGGCTGCTGACAAAAGCAATAATGACTTAACTGGGCTAACACATGGCAGTGCATTACCTTAATCGAGTGTTTTATTAATTGTCAGGAATAGCATACACACATTGTCACAGCGCATAAGACAGGGAATGGTCAGATGCAGCCTGGAATGTGTGCAGACGTGTGGCTTTTCATCATAGAACAGGAGACCTCGGTGCTGTAATTACAGCAGGAAGAAGATTCAAACTAATAGATGACAATGAGCATAATTGGGTCTTGCGCAAACGGGACTGAGGGATTGGGTTAGCGAAAGAATGGCTAATTCTGGGATAAGTGGCAACCATAATGTGGCAGCTATAAAGGCAGGCACTCTGGAGCGCGCCGGATTCCGTTCCACAGCACAATGTCTACCTCGGGAGGGATAATGGACATTGCCTGCACTTTGCCAAATTGAGTAGCTTTTGCAATGCCAATATAGCAGGAACTGAGCGCAGAGGAGCCTCATTTCAGTGGCAACAGGTGAGGGGTTAATGTAGGCCTCCATTTCTCTGGTCACCCTCCAGCAGCACCCGGTGGGTCACCGGGAATGTGCACCATTGATGGCTTGGTTTACAGATTGACGGTTTGACACCAGGCTCTCCGCGGCTATTCCTAAGCGTCCTTTTTGTGGGCGTGACCAAAATACTGAATGCAAAAAATGCCTCGTTTTTTTGCGTGCTTTTTGCTGCAATTATATGTGGGGGGTGGACAGGAGTAATTAATTATGTAAGGAGGGTACAGGGGTGGCTGCGCGGGTCTCCCCCCACTTATAACTGTGAAAATCGGAGGGGAGGAATCAGCATTTTTGCAGTCTGTATATTTTGGTCGCATTAATCACACAGATCTGCACAAACATGCTCCCTCAGTGCAGCGAACTGGCCGAAAGGCGACTTGTGTGGCGCAGGACACAATTAATAAATAATGAAATTCTCAGTTACAATAATCTTCGATTTTGCAGTACAAGCAAATGTGCTTTTTGTGCTTATTCGCTCATTCCGCAGTATGTGTGGGTCCCCAGAAATGTATTTTGTATCAATGTTTTCCTTGTTGTAAGCAATGGTGTTGGAATGCCAAGACGTGGTAGGAATTGAACTCAGCCACACAGTTCCTTCCATGCAGCATGGTTTGTTATGTTACGTTATGTTATTCGGTTTTATACCGCGCTCTGCTGCCCTTTGCATCATTGCACTAATGTTCCGAGGTCTGTAACATTTCCTCGCCACAATCACGCACTCCACAGTACCGACTGTGAGAGCCAAACATACCTGATTGGAGATGATCCTCTACGTTCGCGTCGCCTAATTATGTAGGGAGCACGGCAACCTAGTTAGCTATTACCGTGTGCAAGCGAGCTGTCCGCAACACAACAAATCGTTTTTAGGTACACTTGCCTGTCTATTGGACAATTGAACTGCACATTGATGGGAGATCTTTTTGTGCCTTTGTCCCTGGGCACAACAGATTCGATGTTTTAGGCTTCATAGAACAGAGGTACACCTGACGAAGGACCACATAGTCCAAAATGCATTGCCCAAATGTCACCTGCCTTTGTAAACCGACGATTGCCTATGAAGAAGATACAGTCACAGTTGTCTGAGAATAAGTCTTCCATATATTACTCTGATGGTTAACAATTTGAAGTAATTCAAGGAAATGTAATACGCCTCAGCTTTCTGAGTGCAACCAGCTCCTCGGACAGTTCATCGGCCTCCTCTTCTTCTCTCATTATACCACATTGTGCAGTGTGGATACAGCCTTACACAAATAATATTCAAAGGTACATTGAATTTAAAATAGTGTAATACAATACGTGGTGTCCACTTACTCTTTCCTATAAAGCTACACATACAGCATATCCCAACCCCACACATACTAAAGGCCTGGCTTGCACACGTTTTAACATGGGAAAGTCCCATTGAAAACATGTCTGTAAATCAGGCCCTAAATGTTGTGAGTAACAGTAGCTACCTGTGTGCAGTCGGTACAATTCTCCCCACCGCTCACTCCTCAGCACGTACTGGAGAAAAGAACATGCTCAGGCCTATCAATTTTAAGACATTCGACCCTCCATCTTTAAATGGTTGCGTGTAGTTTCATTTCATGGAATTCGGTTCCTTAATAGGAATAGTCTGAAATACTCTAACCAAGCATTTCTTTAAACACCAGTTTTTTGTTTTTTTAAAATGTCGAGTTTGTTGATAAGTTGATTTACATCATAATGGGAAATGCTCATTTCATAAAAGCAAAATGAAAAACCAACACCTTTTTCCATTCGCATCCAAATAAACAAATGCGACACTAGCGTGATTTCTAAAAAGCTGAAAAAGAACACATGGGAATATATTGTGTTGCCTAACCATGCAATTCTGATATTGCGGTGCACAATGTAGGCTATTGTATTGTATTGTTTATTTATTTCTAGATCGCGCCAGGCCCACAGGCCTCTAGGCACTTACAAGTTTAGTCTACAAGAAGGAAAAGGAGTAACAGTAACGAACATGAGCACAGGAAGATGCGTTTACATACTCATATGAGTTTTGCGTAAGAAGAAATTTTGTATAATATATAAAGTAATATACATAGATTGTATTGTACAAGGTCATGAGTTCATAGATACAAGACATATCACTGGTCACAAGAAAGCAGCCAGCGCTTGGCGTTCAACTTAAATGAATGGAAGGGAGGTAACGCTCTTAAGGTGTCAAGTAAGGAATTTCAGAGTTGTGTCGCCATGACCGGAAAACTGGTACCTCCTGTTTTTTTAGTTTAAAATTGGGGAATCTGAGGCTGTTAGATTGCGCTTTTCTGACAGGTTGTGCTGAGGTGTGTTTGGTGAATTTGTCCGTCAAATAAATAGGTGCCTTGTTAGTAAGGCAATTGTAGGTAAGTTTAAGTGATTTGAACTTAATTCTGTCATTTATGGCAAGCCAGTTGATAGACCGTCTCTCATGGGAGATATGCTGAGATTTTGGGATGCCTAGAGCAGTTCTCAGGGCGTTATTTTATAGTATTGGGCAAGTATCAAGTCCTACCTAGACCAAGAAGGCTAACAACATGAAGAATCCTGCCAAGTCAATGTGACAAACAGAATTGAAGCCGACTATACGGTCAGTTTCTTTGAAAGAGACGCTGGATCTATAAAACCACAGTGGCCATTTTGAAGTGGTCTGTTTCACGAGCATTAGATTTGCTGCACTGTTAGTCATGGCCGACAATGTTTTCAGCATAAAAGAAAGAGGCTAAGATCTATAAAATCCCTTGGTGCTTTTTCGGCCGTCTTCATCCAAAATACTAAAGCCCAATTGATAAAGTAGCGTTATTTTAGTTTATTGGTTGTATACTAATGATATATTCCTCAAATGCGAATGAACAAAGTATTCTAAAATTTAGTGATTTTTCTACAATACACTCACATTGTCCTTACGTAACCCAAAAAAAGAACTTGTTGGGAGACTGCTAAGAACGGACGTCAGATCTGTTGGCTATAGAGATCCATCTTAACCATTATCAATATTTAAGCAGGTGACTCAGTAACTTTGACTATTTTGTGGCCATTTCAACAAAAGTCTCGCGACTGCTAAATTTGACGATAGTGTGTACTGTGGCAATGGCTCAGAAATGCAGAAATTTTGCGGTACCTTCTGAGGGCTTGGCAGCAAGAGCTGTGTGTGTTTTGGTAAATGGCGCACAGCCGCGATGCATGGATGGGAGGGTTTTGCATACGGAAGCAGCAATACATGTTCGATGTTCTGTGTCCGCAACAGCTGTGCACCTTTGTTCCAGTTACTGGAGGCAGTTTTCTGTCTTCCGGGGGCTGTTTGTATCCAATCATGTGACATAAGGACATGGTCAAAGTGAACTTCTAATTGCATTTTTTTAATGTTTTCTCAATTACTGTTGGCGGTGCCCAGTAGCTGGTCAAAGGAACTATGAAAACGCTCATAGGAACAGGATTAGCAGATGGGAGAGGAAATACTGCTGTCTTCTTGGCCTATGTGGCCCTCCCCTAATAAGAAGGGACTATGATTGCTTAGTGGCATGAGCTCTCACTGACAGATTTGAAGGCTGGCCAGGCTTATGCGCCGTGCCCTGCTGCAGGTGACATCTGACTAGTTGACATTAACAGTTAGCCTTGTTTTTCCACACAGATCCCTCACCCCCATACAAAAACACAATACTGACGCAAGGCAGGGATGTCCAAATACTGAACAGAGACCCTCATAGCAGAGTGTGGTGGGAAAGGATGCTAAAGGGGGATAAAGGCAGAAAGGGGAGCCCTTCCAGGAAGGGGAAAAGGGGGAAATGGGAACAGGAAAAACGACCGGATGAAAAAAGAGCGGGTAATAGCATTTGTTGCCTCATACATCCAATATTAACACCTATCATTCAGATCCTAGAGCCAACGTGATTATATATCTGGCATTGCCTCCAAGCAGCTAGCAGTTGTGCTTTGTGCAGAAGGCATACCAGCCTGATACCTTCGTCTAGCCATGATTGGACTGCCTACCATCCCCACTGGAACAGCGGCAGAGAGCTGCAGTTATGCTCCCTGCCAGAAAGACATCTGCAAACTCACTGACCGTACGCCAAAATGGCCGCTTAGTCAATCTTACGTTGATATCCTGACTAGAAGCTTGAAGCTTGTTATGGCGGAAGGGAAAGAGCAGGTGGCGCTACGTGATACTGCTAGGGCGAAGGGGGCTGTGTACAGAGACTACGCCATGAAAGACTTTGTGTAGACGCACACCGCCAGTAGTCTGAGCACCAAGGCCCTGGTGCAGCTGGCAATTGCCACTTTTTGTTAACTGGTGAATCGCGGTCTGCACATTACTCAGTTGCAGGGGAGTTGCTAGGTCTGGAAAAGACCCGGGGCTACGCTGATGTCTGAACTGTTGGGACTGGGGGCTAGCTAGTCTTTTGGCTGTAGCTCCTGAGATTCTATCTGGGGCTACAACCAAAAGATCAGGGGCTATAGCCCCCTTAGCCCCCCCCTAGCAACGCCCCTGCTCATTCGCCTGAGAAACATTGGCAATTCTGTATTTATTTGTGTGCCGTTTATATTCCCCAGCCTCAGGTGAGCTACTCAGGGCTGGTACATGTGGTCACCTCACCACGACTACCTAACTTATCTGCCAGCATGGGACACCATGTGGAGTATGCAGAAAGGATGGTGGCTGCAAGGGTGTTTTCACGGATCCCGTCTTTTGGTCTTTATGATTTGTCTAAAAGGCGCCCTGTGTCTGAGGGGGAACGCTCCTGACATGCAGTGAAGGGTTGCCACAGTGAGGAATGCCCATGCAATATTACTGTTAACAGCCGCAGCACACCTGCCTGCCAGTCAGGGTTTCACTTGGCTTTAGAACAAGAGAAAGTAGTCAAACATAATTCTCTCAAATATTTAGCCCCAAGACAAATCTCTGGGCCGTTTCCGGTAATCAGTAATGGTCGATTATGAAATAATTAAATATAAATTAATCGGGCATCTTGCACATTTTAATAAATCTGCACATTTTTTGGAAGGTGATAGCAAATTGTGAACTAATCATGATGCAGGGCATGCCACTGTTGTTTGTAGTGCTATTTTGGGGAATTTTGTAGATAAACCTATAGAGCAAAAATACAATGGAGCCCTCGAGACTCATGAATGCGACCCCCGCTTGCGGTCTGCTTCTGGAGTAGACCTTCCGTGAGCCTGGCTTGCAGAACCATTTTTTATAGACCCCATATGCATCCATTGGCCAATGGCCCCCTGAGGGGTCTATTTTTGGCTTCCCTTTGACTGTAATATCATGCTTTATTGTGACCATAGAATGACTGAAGCCAATAAGAGGTCGTTCTTTTGTATTTACTGGTTGTATTGTTTCTGGAAAAGATCACACGCTTTTGCAACAGCTTCAGGGTGCTTTCAGATTGGGGTGCAGAGGCGGGTGGAGGGGTCCAAGCAAGTGGTTTCCGTGGAGACATGCATGTCAGAGGCGTGATTAAGAAGGGTTGGAACACTTGATGGAAAGTCAGATCTTCGGGTATTTCCCGGGCCAGATGGGAACGCTTGTATCCACAAGGGCGAAGCGACAGCTTGTGTAAGAAGGCCTATCTTAGGTGTCTGATTGGCTGCAATGGCGATATTGGTTTCTGCTAATAGGCAGCTGCTTGGGTAGGTAGGCCGGTGTTCATGAAACTGCTGGTCACGCCTGAATGACATATGCTTCTGCAGGTACTTTGGTCCTGCAGTGGAATTCCTTCTGTAAAGCATTGCCGGGGCTTGTGGGTAATGTAGATGATCATAATCATGCAGATGGGTCCATATAACTTACTTCCCGCTGCATTTGTGCTCCCATAACACATACACTGAAGTGCATGCAGTGATACGCGTGCACCACACCATGACCCCTGTACAGTTACACGTCTTCACCACATGAGGCTATCTCCACTCTTACTATTACAGCGGTCCTCGATGTTAACATCAGGTAAGAGCTGCAGAGGTAACACTGGCCACCACGCATGTCTCTAATGCATAGCACTGGTACGCCGCATGATGCATGGAGCCCTTCTCTGGGATCACCCATCCCACGCACACTCACAGGTGCACCTATTTCTAGGTAAATGCAGTCCTCATATCAGTGCTCCAGCTGTACTCTGTTGGACGTGTGTCCCTTGCCCCGTACAGGGAGATGTAAGGAACCCTATACTAGAGACCAGACCCGCATTTCACTGCTCACTGCACATACCAATTCGCTCATCCGGCAAACTAGCTACAGCCACACATGTTGCACCCTTATGACCCCGCCTTGCACCCAAGGCGCCATTCATCCAGATATCAGACTCTGCTCCGGAGTACCTAAGCTGTGCAGTGACTGAACTTTTACACAACGATACAGTGCCGTGAAGTCATACCATTGACAGCTGTGCGCTATACTAAACACCCTTGGCATTGACATTGAACTCATGGAACATGCATATTCTCTAAAGAATTCCCAGAAAGCTCACCCTTCAATAAGATGGAACTAAAATTAGTTTTTAGAAATGTTCAGAGTCCCAACACTGTCCAATACTGCCAGGAGTGTTAGCATAGGCGCCACGCCTGCAAACATATGTATGCTCTGTCGCTGTTGAGTCCAATGTGTGCTAAGAAAATAGGCCCAATTACAAGAGATTTGTGAAGGGAGGAGAGGGTGACGGTGCTTCACAAAGTGTTTTGCCGAGTGCACTGGGACACGAGCGGATGTTGCAATCTTGAAATAAATACAATCAATGCATGTCTATGAATGTGGCTATTGACCTGGCAATGCCGCCTGCAAACGCGCTTTACAAGTGTCAAAAACAAGCTATGTCCCCCATGTTCTGCAGAAACAGGAAAGGAACTCTGTTTAAGCCGCCATTTTGGAGTCGAGCATTCCAGTTGAGAGCCATCAATCACACCAGTGACACCTCACCTGGACCACTCACTGTCTTTATTGTGGCAAAGCCTTTCAGAATTGGGGTGTGCAGTATAATCAACACCCAACCAGCATGTGGCATAGGCATTTACCTTTGCAGGCAAAGTCTTACAGCGTTCCGATTGGGAAAATACAAGCCCAACCAACCCGGAATAAAGTGAAAGCGACTCCTGACAAGTGTTTCGCTCTTTTTAGAGCACATCATTTTTTCATTGTCTGCTTTCTTCTCTCTTATATAAAATGTCTTTTCATATAGAGGTTGTTTTTATACAATTACTATCCAAACAATATCAATAGTAGGATGGATATGTGCAGTGCAAAACGTACCTGAAACTGTAAACACAGCCAGCTCTACAGCGAAGCAGAGAACTAGCCACTTTTACTGCCTAAAAACAGGCAAATAGACCCAAAACAAAATAGGGTGCAAAAAATACACTCGACAAAAAGTAGGCGGCAACGCAGACCTGAGAGCCTGCCCCCTACTGCCACCCTAACATCAGCATTGCTATGTTCGGAACAGTGGTACCCGCAGTGCCATGCCGCAGGAAGCAGTCCTACTGTTATTACTGCTTGGTCTCAAGAGCAACTTTCAGGTAAAAATGCATTTTTTCATTTGCGTGTACTAGGTGCAATGAACTATGGATTAACAGAGGTGATCTTTTTTAGAGTTTAAATATATGTCTGTTCGCCTAAAATATGGGAATTTCTGTTCTTTTACTGAACAACAAACATTTTACTCCTAACTTCTAAAACATAGGGAGTAAATTACTTCCACTACAAAATCTTCTCTGGAGCCCTGATTCCAGCGTTATGTTTGATAACACATGACATTCGATAGTGAGGATATCTTTAGTGGCAAGCATGGATTATTAAAGAGGAGAAGAAAGAAGGAGTACATTTAACAAGCACCTCTGGTCTCTCCTTCACTCACTTCATGATGAAAGCAACGTGTGTCCCTGTGGCTTATGAGCAGCTAAAAGCACAGGCCCTGGAGTTCAACCTCAAACATGAGTTTCGGTGTGTTTTCATAGGGGGCTTGTCCATGTGCAACACAACTACTAGAAATTGGAACCTTGGCAATGTAAGGTTACAATCCCACCTTAGGCACTCTACCATATCTGTGTGATTATGGACTCATCTCTTTCTTTCTCTATAACACAAATTGTAAGCATGCGTAATGCAAATACGTGCTTTGGAACACATGTGTATAGGCGCGATACAACTAAACTACAATAGCAATAGGTATGATCCCGGATGCAAAGATGCTGTCTAGAACTGTCCCAAGCCTATGGCCGCACCCCTGCTCTTTATTACATGCTGGTGTCTCAACCAGCCCCCACATTCCATCCCATGGGAAAGCACATTGTTATTTTTTGTAAAGGCACTATTCACCCCCCCCCCCAACATATTTTAGAACGGTTCCAATTATATAAACAAACTGCAGTCCTAGAATATTTGGGGAAAGTGTTGGGTAGTGCCTTTAAAAGAAAATATTGAGCCCCCCTCGATGTTTTCACCAGCGATAATATATCAGTGGATACCATTCCATGCTCTTCTACATCCAGCAGCACCCTGTGTTCGTGATGCTGCTGCGACGTCAAATGCTCACTGTGAGGCGCTCTACTGCTCCTTCCAGCTATTTTTGTGCTGTACCAAAAATCATAAAAAGGAAATAAAAAAGCCTCTCCCTTTTCCTCTTGATCACGTGAATGAATGCAAAGGAAACAGAATGAAAAGGTAAAGTCAGATCAGCGAGCAGGATGCAGCTCTGGGAGAAATAACAGCACAGGTGACATCCTCATGAGGAAAGGACACCACCTCCTCGGACTCTGCTCCGGCCCGGTCCAGTTGTGAACACCGGATCCTAAAATTAAATCCTGCAGCATTTGAAAAAGGTCAATTAGATTGACCTTAGGTACCTAGCATATACCCTGTTTGCTGAGGTAACAATCAGGAATCATGTAAGGTTTAAAGAGCAAAGGTTAAACGGATTTAAGTGAAGCATATAAGTCACTGAAAAGGTAGAAAATGTCAATTTTGTGTTTTGTATTTTTTTCTTCCTCCACAAGCCGGATTATAAGCTAAAAGCAGCAAAAGCATCGAGTGATGAGGACATGATTGAGGAGGACATTTGTTCCATGCTCCCGGACCCAGGGTCAGCGCCGTTCTGCCGTTGCATTCAGACTTAAGAATGGATCTTTTTTCGCCTTCTAGTGTGAAGGAAAAATAATAAGGATTTCTCGCACGCTTTCCAAATCAAGGCGACAAACTGCATCTTTGTTGAGCGATGCAGAAAAGTGTTGCTAGGCCTCTCTGGGTTTTCACCGGGGACTTCACTCTCTTAGTCTCTGTAGAGAGGGGGCTGTTCAGCCCTGATTAAAGTACATTCCTGGAAAAAGGAACAGCCCTGTGACAAACATGACTGCTTCTGTACAGGATGCAGTAGAGAGCAGATCTATCAAGCTACAGGACAGTGCTACTCAACAATGCGAGACACCATCTACTGACAACATGCAGACAGTAGGACAGCTTGCTCCATGGGTTGTAACCACATCAGCAGGTCCACAGTCACGGTAGCTGCCTCTTTAGGCACTGAGAGCAAAGGGTACATCTATAGGTCACCCTTCTTATTTAGGGTGACAGCCCAAGTGTTTCCAAATTGGACAGAAATTTGAGAGGTCCTCTGCTGAGAAGGAGCAACAGCAGAAATACCATGTTTGATAGGCGGTAGCCCACCTAAGCAGTCCCCAATCACATTGTAGCACCCGTTGCCATACCAGAGGAGAATTATTATTTGCATATCAGTCTCATCCCACCCATAAGGGAAGTCTGGGTAAAATGTCAGGCAAATGTCTGAGCAAGAGTGACAGCAGCAATGCCAGGCACTTGTATCTGCATCATTGGTGTCATCAGGGAGGTGGAGCTGCCTCGCTAGTTACAGAGGGAAAGGGGTCCACTCCCAGATTACCCTACTTACTTATGGTGAAACCTCAAGCTATTGAAGGTCAGGCCGAAGTCTGAGAAGTCCTCTACAGAGGAAGAAGAAAAGCTGAAATAGCTTCTTCTATGGGCTGTGGCCCACCCTGGAGGCTGCCCTTCACACGTTAGCTCTCTGTGCCATAACGTGTAACGGTGATACCATACAAAAAGGGCTGTATTCAGCCATAAACAGCCCTTGACATTCAACTGGGAGGATAGAATTTAAGAAACAGTCTCTGCAATCGCAAATGATAGGACTATACACAATGTGACTCGCAGGCCTTAGCCAGTGGGGCTCACATACCTGGTAGTTGTAATGCACCACTGAGGTTACTGGCTGTCCAGAGAGGCTCCACAGTGCTTGGCACTCCCCATCCTTCATTGCTGCTGCAGTAAGACTATAGATGTTGACTTGTGTAGTCAGTATTCCATCTGGCTTAAGATGGTACAGCATGGTTTCTGCCGCTGGACAGTTTTATTCATATCCAAATGCATAATTCCTATGCAGTTTGATATGCCATACTTCTTGGCAGAGGCGTTGCTAGGGGGGGGCTAAGGGGCTATAGCCCCTGGTCTTTTGGTTGTAGCCCCGGATAGAATCTCAGGAGCTACAACCAAAAGGCTAGCTGGCCCCCAGTCCCAACAGTTCCGACATCAGCGTAGCCCCAGGTCTTTTCCAGACCTAGCAACACCCCTGCTTCTTGGTGTCTAAGAGCTTATACCCAGCCCTCTGCACACATGTTCTCTGCAGATCACACCACTCAGCAGCAATGCACAGCGAACCAGCTTCCTTTCCACATCCAGCCCCTCAGACTTATTCAACAGATACAATGTATCTCTATGGCCTACCCCCTTCCGCTAAAGACAAGCAGCAAGGCAGTCACACCCAGTGCTGGCTATGGAAACAATTTACTGTGGTAACCCTCCACTTGTAACCCTCCCTCTCGAGTTGGCATTGTACGCACTTAGGGCCCTAATCATGGAATATTTGCCCAGTTAAACGTGAATTTACACTGCTGAAAAGTGACTTTGCACTGCCGACACAAACCCCGATTCATGGAACTGTGCAAAGTGTATGTTTGCACAGTCATTTGGTACTGCACAAATGACTATGTGCTGACTTTGCCCGACCGGTATGCACCTCCACCCCCCTCGGGTTCTATTGCTTTAATAAAGTCTAACGAATACCGCAGAACAGTGATTATCTTCAGATTACCATGAGGCATGCATCCAGCCGGTGGCTGCAACAGTGAATGTCCGCTGAAACACTAGTCATCGTTCTTGGATGGTAGGGCGTTTATGTTGGGGAAACCTGGATAAAAAGGCATTGAGGTGCAGCGAGCATTGCTGAGACTGCAAGAGGGAGGTGATCGGCTGAGGGCGCCAGCAAAGGCGACCTGTAACTTGCATGCTGCAGACGTTAACGTCCGTATGTTCTGGTGTCATAAGAAAGCCAACGCGGGGCAGCTGCTGGACAGCCCCTTGGAGCCCTGGCGCCCACTGAAAAAGATGGAAGCCCAAAAAGCTGTCCTTTACAAAAGTTCTCCCAAGACTATAGAAAAGGTGGTGAAACCACATACCACCATTAGTGTGTCCTGCCCCCTCAGCATGCAGCTTTATGCAGCCTCCTCTTCCCTTCACCCACCAAGAAGAGCTCTTAAGGGGCACGTACATGACAATAGCCACTGATGGGCCCGCCCCTCCCATTACCTGCAAACACCTCTGTGCCTAAACAAGCCCCTTGCCCCTGCAGCAATTCCCAGATTGCTGAGTGACTGCCTGGGAAGAGGCTTCACGTTTGCAAGCACTCCATGTAAATAAACAAAGCTTGGTGGGCACTTGCCAGATAGCACAGTGTGGTCTAACACAGGAGTGGCAGCATAGACCATGGGTTCCAATCCCCAGCAGAGGAACTGTAGTTGTTTTTTTTTTAAGTGGCCATTCCTACCGCCCTGGACCGGTGATCCAGGTCACATAAAGTAAGGGAACTATGACCGATTTGCCTGAGAAGTAAGGGAACGCCGTGCCCTTTAGTTCCCTGGGCCTCCTGAGAGGTCATTTCACAACCTCCAGAAGCCACGCGCGTTTAACAAGAGGCCAATGTGGAGCTCGAAATCCTTGATATAAGTGTGAAGGTTCTCAGCAAACGGTAAAGCAGGCATCCCAGTCTGTGTAGCTTATGTCCATATGGCAATCAACAAATGACACATACAAAATATGATTAATCTTGCCACTCTGAGGCTCTAATTTACTGGCACGTGCTAGATGCATCTGTTGTGATATCTTCGCATAGGCAGCACGGCAAATTGAGGAACTCTTAAAATGTGTAGGGTCTAAATCTGTTATCAGAACGTTAAACTACGGCAGAGCTTCCTTCCTGAGCGAAAGATGCCTGTTTGCGCAGCTCGACGGTCCGACCGAAGGGGCCGATAGGATCTGCGAGGATGAGGCAACATTCCCCGAGAGAAATGCCAGTTAGAATGCACCCCGACGGGCTAGGCCGCGCGTTTAGGAACGCGTTGTGGGGCGCAGCCTGCGCTCGCGAGCAGCCCAGCGCGCGAAGTCCAAAGGACGTGCACTGGACATCTGACACACGGCGCCATAAGCCCGCATTCGAGGCCCTTTGTTGTCACAGCACATCAGAGAAAATTGGCGGCCCATTGAAGTTGCGCCAAATGGCTCGCAGTGCATTGTTTGCAAAAAGGGATCAGCTGTCGGCCACGGCTGACAGAAGCGTTCCTCGCGGACACATATAGGTAACAGTTCTGCTGGCACCCGCGAGAGATTCGGTTACATAAGACACTTGAAAAGCATTTGGATCTAAATCCTTTCCGTTGGATAACCCCCCTCCCCCCACGCCCCATTATTCTTCAGGCTGAGAGACTATGTTACACACTGCCATGATTTGCGAATAAACGTCAGAGCGTTCATATGAGGAGAGGAATAACCGCAAACCAAGTTTAGAAGGCTTGACGTGTAACTGCGGGTGTGTCGACGTGCACTTGCTTGAGACACGGCACAAGCTTCCGCCCTATAGGGTCAAATACCAGAAGAGCCGACTCCGCCCTTCTTCTATCGTAGGTCGATAAATTGAGTTCTAGTAACTTGTGCAACAGTAAGACCAATTGTTTACAGCACTTAGAGGCAATAGGAGTGTGGTCTTGTGCGCTTGGCCTTCGGGTATCTTGGTAGTAGGTGGCGCCCTCGGCCTCAGCGGCGCACTTTTCGTTTGATTTGGTTTTTAATTTTCTTTGGTTTGCGCTCTCCGCACCCTCTCTCCCCTTACCCGCCCTACGCTTCCTGATTCCCCTGTTTTCCGCACGCCCATCCCACCCACCGACTTGTGATTGGGCAGCAAGGCTGCACAGGGCACCAGCAAGGGACTAGGCCCCTCGCAGCAGCTCCCAGCCACCTGGCGTTTGGGTAGCTCGGTGGTAAGTGGCACCCTCAGGCCTCAGTGATGCACTTTTCGTTTGATTTGGTTTTTAATGTTCTTTGGTTTGCGCTCTCCGCACCCTCTCTCCCCTTACCCGCCCTACGCTTCCTGATTCCCCTGTTTTCCGCACGCCCATCCCACCCACCGACTTGTGATTGGGCAGCAAGGCTGCACAGGGCACCAGCAAGGGACTAGGCCCCTCGCAGCAGCTCCCAGCCACCTGGCCTTTGGGTAGCTCGGTGGTAAGTGGCACCCTCAGGCCTCAGTGATGCACTTTTCGTTTGATTTGGTTTTTAATGTTCTTTGGTTTGCGCTCTCCGCACCCTCTCTCCCCTTACCCGCCCTACGCTTCCTGATTCCCCTGTTTTCCGCACGCCCATCCCACCCACCGACTTGTGATTGGGCAGCGAGGCTGCACAGGGCACCAGCAAGGGACTAGGCCCCTCGCAGCAGCTCCTAGCCACCTGGCCTTTGGGTAGCTCGGTGGTAAGTGGCACCCTCAGGCCTCAGTGATGCACTTTTCATTTGATTTTTTTATAATTCGTTTTGGTTTGTGCTCTCCGCGCATTCTCTCCGGTTCCTCCAAGCCACGCTTCCTGATTCTCCTGCTTTCCAGCTCTCCTTCCGCCCACCAACCTGTGATTGGGCTGCTAGGCTGCAGAGAACACCAGTGGGGGACTAGTCCCCTCGCACCAGCCCACAGCCAGTTGGCCTTTGGGTAGCTTGGTAGTGGTGGCACTCCTGGTTCTCCTACATAACTCACAAGTACTATACACGCCTATGGGCTACCAAACTACACAAACACACACCAAACTTAACTAACATCTGCACCCAACAAACATCCCAAACACTACATTCCCCCACCCCCACAGACTGAACCTACCAGCGCATACAACCATAAAAACACCAGCCCATCCAAGCTAAAAGACACCAACATAACTTCAACTGCATACAACAAACAACGACGACACTGGAATCTCCCCCTACCGATATAACAAACCAATGTACAAGATTATACTACTACCCTAAGTGCACACGACATACACAGCCAACATAATCACTAGTACATAACCAAGGCACTAAGTCTTACCCTTACGGATACAACAAGCCAGGTCACACAAACAACTCACACGCAAGACAACAAACACAGATGCCAGGTTCTTCTGCTTCTGAACCTATCCTATTATCCTATCTTCACTAATACACACACCCTCATTGCTTGCAGTGCCACATATGCACCTGGAGAACGTTCCTGGGGTGGTAGTGGTGCGTGGTATAAGTCCACATAACATAACATAATAAAAAGGTGATTTTATTTTGGAATTTTGTAAAGTAGGCTTTCGAAGAGCCATTACAAATGTGGCCAATTTCTTATAGTTCTGTTTTGAAGTGTGTAAGATAATAAAAATAGTGATAACCTGAATAATTAACAGATTTTAACAGAAAATAAAGTACACACTAGTGCCACTCCCACACAAAGGGGTACTTCATGGCCTACTTGAATCGCGAATCCGATGCGGACTCTGATCTTTCGATTCCTTTCAGTGTGAGTGAAGAATAAGCATTAGTAAAATCGGCTGACCCTTTGGGGGAGGCCCTGACTGTGGGACGCAGGAAGTTGCGGAAGTCGCGCACACATTGCGCTCATCATTGCGTGCCTTCTCAAGCACCAGTGAAAATGTTAATAAAGACCGTTTTAAGAAATGCACAAGAACAAGCTCATCCTAAATGGATAGGGAGAAAGGGAAGGCATGACTTGAGGGGACAAACATGTTCTACTTGTGGGCCGCCCTTCCTCAATGTCCAGATCATTATGAGGGGTGATTGATGTATCGTGGTGCTCTGAAGAGAAACGCTTTTCCATCACTTGCGCTTGGCCATCCTTTGATACTGTTCCCTGAGTCACCGACTTGAGCCCCAGTAATTCTCTGAGAGATTAAGTAGTGTTGCGGCAGCTGCCTGGGGGCAAGATTTCCCACATGTAATGGATAGAGTTACCGGCTCAGAAGTATGCATGCAGGTCTCTGACTGCCCTCCGACAACAGTGGAGTGAAGGGATGAGATCACCCCATGGACAGGAATCCAGAGGGAACTGCAAGCAAATATGTATCGTAGCCGGTCAGATAGCACAGTGTGCTAAGCGATCGCCCCAAAAATGTCGGTGTGCAGCCTGCTGTGGCAGGTTCGAATCTTGGCAGGGTCAATTCAGCCTTTCATCTTTCTGAAGTCAATAAAATGAGTACCACTCTGCGGGATAATAATGTCTTTTGTTATTTGAGTGCTCTGAGACCTATGGGTGTGTACAGCTATATAAGAAATACAGCATTATTATTATCGTACATTGGATTCAAGAGGAGCCTTTTCTGGAATGATATGATGGCATCTGCCTTCTGCCCAGAGTGTCCTGGATGTGCATGATGTCATTTCTGAGAATAGTAACTCTCAGTGTGCCAGTGCCATACCTGCTGCCTTCCTAATCCAACAGCCAGTCTCCATAACAGGAGCCCGAAAACCTTGCTTTTGAGTTTGCATTGTTATTCATCATCCACGTTAAAGATCTAAATCCTCCGGCCAACTTACCCTTCAGGAAGCCAGAGGCGCCGGTCGCCTGTGGGTGATGATCTCTTTTTGCAAGATGGTGGCACTCACTCTCTAATGCCCCTCCTACCAGGCACACAAGCTCGACTATAAAACTCACATACCGCAAAAGCATGTTTAATTTTGGCTGAATGGCGGCAGAGGCACCAGTTTGCTAACTATTGTCTTGAATCTGGAGAGAGCGGAGGCGAATCACTGGACAAAGTGCTTTGTTCCAAATATTCCATGCTGGGCCTAATCTTCTGTAAGCAAAGAAGGGCAATTCAAAAGGAGAGATACTGCATGGAATGCTGGCAGTCAGGGGAGAGGATGCGTGCAATGCATATCCACCTCTAAAAGCAGCAGGACTAGGGCGCAGTTCTCTTCTCTCCCCGTTTATGAGCTGTGAACAGGCTCTGACAGGCCTATTGGGCAGTAGGCCCATGGCCGAACCAAAAACACAACATTTTGGGACCAATTTGGGCCTGTTTGATGAGTTAATTCACTCTGCGGCTAGTCGTTTAGACCAGTGTTGCTGAATTCTTTAAAATGCACAATTTGCTTCACACTTTATCAAAAGCTCCCCCTTGGTTGCTATTTAAACAGTGTGACAGAAGGAATGAATAGGCATGTACAAATGTGGGCCACTTTTCCATTGGTGCCCGGGACAATTTTAAGGCCCAGTCCGACCCTGGCTGTGAAAAGGGGACAGGTGCATAGATTGAAAAACATCTAAAAGTGCTCCACCGCACACTGTGCAGCGGGTTGTGTCAGAGGTCTGGAGCGGAGCCACATCTAGTCTCTATGTGAATGCGGAAGGCCCTTCAGCAGAGCCACTGCCCCGGTGACAGCTGCATATGTATGCAAGCTCACTTTGCAAAAGCATGGCAACGCGCCTCAAGGACACATGCATCTTCTAAAATCTGGCTTTCAGCCCTCATCGGAGTACTCAATTTCATATATGGTATTTAATAGTTTCATTCTTAGCACGTGCTCCTTTTAATCATGTGATCAAGTAAAATGGCTGCACTTTTTCCCTAACTTGTGGCTTTTTGATGTACAGCTGCATGAACGTTAATAAGATCAACAAATTCCCATTGCAGATTGATAGAGTGGAACCTAAGCTACTATATTAAGCGAGGTGCAATCATTTTACGCTAACGTGGCTCCCAAATATTTACTGAGCAAACAATGTCCTTGCTGGTGAAAACACACACTTTGCCATCTTTCTGCTCGGACCTTGCGTATCAACTCCCTTTGAAAGGCATCCAATATTTCCCATCGTGTGTAAGGAACATTACCAGAGCCTTGCAAGATCCACGAATGGCATTGCTCTCTTGCAAAATACCTGCCATCCTCCATTGGCCTCCATTGGCTCAAAGCTCTCCCACTCCACTCTCATCTAACACGATGACACGTTCAGCTCCAACTCACTATACAAGGGATAATAATGTGTTATTGATAAAGTGCTTCATTCTTGATAACTCCCACTGTTAAGCGCTGCAATAATTAGACCTTATATACTGAGAAAGGGATCGTTATCATGGGATAATGACCGTCCTCCAAGTTATTGCCTGAGGTAAAGCCAAGGATTATAAGTTGGGGAAGGGTCATTATCCCAGGTGATAATGACCCCCTTGCAACATCTATAAGTCTATTAACACATGGAGTTATGCAACTGCAAAGGAACGTGTTCAAATGTTTGATGCCTCCTCATTTGGAGTTTGTCATCTCCTTCGTTAAATCTCATATGTCCCTGTTTGTTAATGGTCCACTCTGCTGCTTGGTTTCCCCTCTCTTTCCTATTCCCATTGTGCTGTACTTGTCAGCAGATCCTGTGCAGCGTGACTGTAATCGGTGCTGGTCGGTTAGTGAACCCTGCAAGCTTCACTGAGCAGGCAGAGGCGAAACCAAGTAACAGCCTGGACCATTAACACAAAGGGGCACAAGAGATCTAAGGACGGAGATGACAAACTCCAAACAAGGACACATGAATAATTAGAACATTCGTAATGTGAATCACTAAAAAGAGTTAATACAAGAGTAATCAGTGGCCTGGTTACCAAATAAGGACATCATTGTGCTGAAACAGCAACTATACTAAGGAGAGGGGACATTGATGCACAGTTTGGCCCTGGGGAAGCACGTGTTGGCCACACATTAATGTATTATCTGTGGAATAAACTTTTTTTTTTGGTTTATGACCATTCGAGACATTGAAGGTTTGAAACAGGCTTTCATTTTTCTAGGAAATAAATCGTGTATGTTATAACAATACAAATAAAAATGAGAACATGTCATTTTAGAATAAGATAGCTAAGTGCACAAGGACACATGCACCTTGTCTCTTTCATATTTGAATTGACATTTAGGGTACGAATGTCATTTTGTATCACATGCTTCTGACTACATATGTTAACCCTTGAACCAGCACTGATTCCTACCTTATCCTATACCCCATCTGTAAGAAACTAATAAGAGAAGTGCTTTTATTGTTGGGAAAAGGCAGCACGCACAAGTAACATGTAATGTCAATTTAATGAATATGGAGCCAGTAACAATAAAACATACCCATTTTGTTTTAATTGTTATTATTTCGGGGGAATTGACCCGTGCATGCTCCTCTCTTCCATTACACCCCCGAAGACACCTGAAGGCAATTGTTTCTGTGCTGCTTCTCAAACTGCAGCTCAAGTCGGAATCTCTGGAATAAGGTGAATACCAGATATTATAGTCTGCATTCTGAGCATTTTGATTGGCCGAGGGGATGTCTACAATGGCATCCATTTGTGAATAGATGTTACTAGTAAATGTACTTAGCTGGTAAGGTAACTCAACAAGCTAACTGCTCGCCTCTGAAATCTGTGTGCATCCTGCAATCCCGTCTTAGAATCCCAGCCGGACAGAAGAGTGATGGCTGGATGATTTCTAATGAACATAACCTCTGCCATTGCTGTTGGCAACTGTCCAGACCGTTTTAGTCTGCATTCCTAAAGGGGATAAAGACTGTGTGGAAATCAGGCTTGGTCCCTCCCCAAAATGGGCATACAGCCTGACCTGCCAGGTTATATTGTTTCTGCATGACGCAATGGACAATCAACCCCAGACATGTTTCAGCCTCAATGGGCATCGTTAGTGAGCTATAGCTTGGGCATGGCAAGCTCAGGACCCACATCTGGGCATACATGTCCCACGCTGGGTGACTTTAGCGAAACAGAAGGATGATGGCTGTAAGGTTTTGAATGAACCATAAACTCTGGAATAGCTCTGGGCAACCCTCCAGGCTATTGTTCTTCTGCCTGCCATTCCATTTTAGAAGGGAAAAGACCATTTGGAAATCAGGGTTGGTCCCACCCCAATAGGGGCAGTCCAACTTCAACTGCCAGGTCCAATCCCTTGTTCATGATACACATGCAGCCCTAGATATGTTTCAGATGAATTGAGCATCATCAGTGCGACATATCTTGGGTCTTTAGGCATGGCTCGGGAGGATAGCTCAGGGGCAACGTGCTTGCCTCGGGAGCAAGACGAGACAGAGCAACACAGGTTCGATCCCCGGGTCCACGCTTAGAAACCTCTGCGTATTAAGAACGTTATAAATAACATATCATGGCAAGCTTGGGAGTGTAGGGCCAGCACAGCCCATCTTCTCCCACGATCAATGATTGGAGTACTCTTGACTGTATAATATAAATCATTTTTAGAGCTGTTAGAAGCAGGACAAATCCGGCATGAAGTGCCACAGAAAAAATGATACTCAATTTACCAACCTTAGAAGGATGAATGAATTGAAGGAATTGGCCCGGTTGGAATTGGCACCTGTGATTCCGGTGGGCTACTGAACTGTTGTGCAGTGGCTGGCTTATTGACATCTGCCCAACTCCCTCCAAAATATACCCTCTGTGATGTTTCTTCCCATCAGTTCCTGAAGCTCTACCCCAGACTGTAGCATGTTCATATTGGCGTTGCTGGCCTTTCTTGTAGTCTTGCAATTCATCCATCGTATCAACCTGGCTGACAAGCTTCACATGTAACGTGCCTCCTTCTTGGCAGTAGATCACCTTGCTCACTCGCAGCGCTCAGCACCAAGTAACACTTTTCTACTTTAGATGCAGACATTTTCAAATTCGGACCCAGAGAAACGGGGAACAGAGGTTCCCTTGCCGTGCCTACTTATCGCCTTTGTTTCCCGGCTTACGTTGTATGTTCCCATCTACTAGTTTCTACAAATCAGATCCCGTGTGCGGATGAACTGCATATTTTCTTTCATCCAGTATGCTGTCAAGAAAGGCCTCTATATGATTTTAAATGTCCATACCCTATACCAACTTAGCGTCCCAGGAGGATAGCTCAGCGGCAGCGTGCGCGTCTTGGAAGCAAGACGACACGAAGCAACAACAGTTCGATCCCCGGGTCTGCGCTTAGAAACCTCTGGGTGTTTAAGCGTGTTATAAATACGTAACTAAGACAAAAAAAAAAACACAATTACGCAACTAAGAAAAACAAACAATTCCTGTAACAGTGCCTCGATGCCTGCGGGCTGTGTGAGCGCTTTATAAATGTAAAATAAATAAAAAATAAATAAACATCATTCGCTTGTTCCAGCAGGAGTTTCTTTACAACCTCTTGATATCCACTAGAAGGCTTCATCAGACCTTCTCTTTGGACTAAGTAGTGGGATAATCAGTAGAGCTTCCTTGAAGGATAGCCGATCAAGTGTTGGCCGCTCTCACTGTTCAGCTTCTAAAGTGAAATGCTGTTCCAATCCCACACTGCCTACCACTGGAAATGAGCTATGGTTGTCAGAAATTGATTGATTGATTGATATTTTATTTCTATCGCGCTCGTACACAAAGTGTTTCAGAGCGCGACCAGGCAAGGGAGGGGAACAGGGGAGAACAAAACAACGATCTTACTAAGCTCAGTGACATTGAGAAAGCGCAAGTGCATGGGAGAGGGGGAGGGGGAAAAGTGCATGGAAGGGAGGAGAAGTGTAAAGTGTGGAACAAAGGAGAAACAGATAAATAATAATAGATAAATAAATAAATAAATAAATAAATAATAAAGACAACAAACAGTGGTAGTGCAGCCAGCAAGTGCTGGGTTTAAGGCAGCAGACAGGATAGGTCTGATAAGTGCAGGAAGAAACAAAGGGGGGGGGGGGCTGTATGGGTACAGATGCCGACCCCAGTGCAAACGATGGCCCGGAGGCAGTGCGGGAGGGTGGCAGGGTGAGCAGGTTCCTGGGCCCAGCGGACAGAGGGTGGCCAGGTGCACGGTGCCAGAAGAGAACAGATCAACAGGGTAGAGGGTGGGCGAAGGCAGAAGCAAAGAGGAAGGTCTTGAGGTGTTTGCGGAACCAGAGATGGTTCTCCTCAAGTTTTAGAGTGGCAGGGAGGCTGTTCCAGAGGGAAGCCCCAGCCAAAGACAGAGATCTACCCCCAGCTCGTTTCTTTGAAAAACAACTGACCCTGAGGGAGTTAGAGGTAGGGGAGCAAAGAGCTTGGGAGGGAAGGTATTTGCGGAGGGATAGCTGAAGGTATTTTGGACCCAGGCCCCAGAAGGCCTTGTGGACAATGCAGAGGGTTTTGAATTTAATCCGTGCATCCACTGCGAGCCAATGGAGAGATTTCAGAGCTGCAAAGATATGATCTCAGGGCTTGAGGCCAAGGACAAGTCTTGCAGTTCTGTTCTGGATTAGTTGCAGCGGGCGGAGGGTAGAGGCAGGTAGATTTAGAAAGAGGCTGTTACAATAGTCCAACCTAGAGAGAACCAGAGCTTGGCAGACACTGAGCTTCTGGGGGAAGGAGAGGAAGGGAAGAGTACCTCTGAGGAGGTGCAGTAAGAAGTTTGATTTTTTAGAGACATCAGAGATGTGGGCGGAGAATGGAAGTGTGAAATCAAAGATGACCCTGAAATTCTTAGCCTTGCAGGTGGGTGTAGGAGGAGGGCCAAGGGAGGCCGGCCAGAGAGTGAGGGGAAAGGATGGAGAAGGTGTGCCAATGAGGAGAATCTCAGTCTTGCTGGCGTTCAGACAAAGATCATTGGCAGAACACCAATCTTGAATGGCAGTAAGGCAGTCAGGGATGAGAGAGGGAGAGGAGGTGGCTGAGAGCAGCCTGAAAATGAGTTGAGTGTCATCGGCTTAACACTGGGAATTTGAGCAGAAAAAGGCAATGCAGTGGGCGAGAGTTGCCAGGTATTGGTTGAAAAGCCAGGGAGAGAGGTTAGACCCCTGGGGAACACCACAGGTAGAGATGGAGATAGATGATAGGAAGGATCCCAGAATGACCTGGAAGGGTCGATCAGAGAGGAAAGAGGTCAGCCAGGCCAGAGCCTGATCGGTGATACCCAGGTTATCACAGAGACGGTTGAGCAGAATGGTATGATTGACTGTGTCAAAAGTAGAAGATAGATTGAGTAGGATGAGGACAGAGGGAATGCTAGAGTTACGGTTGGAGAGCAGGTCTTTACGGATGTTCAGGAGAGCAATTTCCAAGCTTCTGGAAGCTCTGAAGCAGGACTGGTGGTCGTGGAGACAGCCAACAGAATCAGAGTGAAGGTTAAGCTGGGAGATGGCCAGCTTTTCAAGGTGTTTGCCCAGTAAGGGAGTAATGAAAATTGGGCAATAGTTAGCAGGACAAGAAGGATCAGCTGTGGGTTTCTTGAGAAGAGGATGCACAAGGGAGTGCTTTAGAGGAGCGGGGAAGGATCCTGGGGCAAAGGAGTGGTTGCAAAGGCTGGAGCGAGGGTGTCAATGTGGTCCTTAATGGTTTTGGAGGAACAGGGATGAACCTGTTTTGATGAGGCTATCATAGTTCAGACTTGTCTAGCGACCTCCTCGGTGGAGAAAAGAGGAAAGGATGAGAAGGAGGGTGGGGGCATGGCTGAGGGAGGGTCAACAAGCACAGATGGAGAGGGTGAAGTGAGGTGATTAATTGGAACTGTAGAAAGAACAAACATGTATGTTTGATTTGGCGGTGCTAGGGTTTGTGTGTCTGCTCCTGGATGGTCAAGGGGAAGGATAGAAGACTTGAATTCAATTTGTTTTGCTGATGTAGCTTGCTCGTAAATATCTGGATAATAAAAGGGAACACAGGGGCAGGTTCCAAGAAAATCTCACATTCATGGGAAGGGCACTGGGCGACTTGTTGCCTGCACGCAGACAATGTATACGTAGGTGGACTTGTGTGCATGCTGCTAGAAGTACTGTGACTCGCATATGGTTAGACAGAATTCCTATTGGCAGTGTTCTCCTTTTCCTGTCCAACTTCCGTGCCATGTGATACGGATAGAGCATCATTATTTAACACAAAGGCAACCTACGTATATACTGCAAAGGGTTGTGTTGGGTGCTGAATTTTGGTGTCCCGTACTGACCCCTACTAAAGAGAGAAAAGTTGACATCCTTGCATGGGCCAATGCCACGGGGAGACATTGTACTTCCAAAGGTACTGGACTGGGCAGCACAGTTGCCTGTGGTTGTGCTGATGCATGTCTGTCCATAGGAAGCAAATAAAAGTGCAATCACGTCACCCACAAATAATTACAATCGCAACTGGGCAGTGGGCGCCTTGATTTAGTATATGGGACCTCGTGAAATTCCTTTCACATATGAGTCAGATATATTTTCAGTTATTACATATAGAACTAGATGGGAGAAGAGCGATTGATTCCACCAAGGGGGTTAAAATAACATCTGATAGACAGCGAGAGTAAAGCTCTAGTTGTCTATGATGCCATTCGGAACCCGTAGTGGGATATGCACTGCAGCTGAAAGCAACCAATCTATAATATGGCCTTATTAACCCGTTCCACAAGCTACACTGGGAGTTAACGGTCCGGCAGCCCGAGTTAACGGCCCGAGCAAAGCAAGGGTGGTTATCAAGGACTCCAGGAATGTACCCCCCCCCCCGGTGTAGCCCTTGGAATGGGTAAATAATACCATTTACAGCACATGTTACCAAAACAGTAACCCAGGGTGCTAAATAAAACGCCCTTTCATTCATTGTCGGACGCTGCGCATATCCCATTCCATGAATGAAAATACTTTGCCAAGATGGCCGCCATGGTTGTAGAAGGAGGGGTTCCATACAGAGCCCCTCTTCCATTACCATGGCGACTGGAAAAGCGAGATGCAGTGAAGCAGCTGTGGCGGCGGACAGGCAGTGCCATCGCCGCAATGAGGTAAGCCGGGTTGGGTAGGAGGGGAGGGATTATTCATTTTAAAAAGGGAAAGGGTGTGTGTCAAGAAGATGGCAGAGCGGGGTGGGGGAAGCAGCCAATGGGTTCCATGGAACGTAGGTTGTACTCAGGAGTGTCAGCTTGCGAACCAAGGATCCTGACTGACTGCATCCCCTGGTGCTAATTTCATGTTGTGCATTCCCCCTGCTCCTCTCTTTCACCTGCTGTCCCAGTGAACCAGCATTGCCGGAGGAAGATGGAGAGGCATGAGGGAAAATATCCAAAATAGTCTGCTGTGAGTCAAATTAGGAGGCTACAGCATTCAGAGTGGGAAATAGTTGCTAATGGCTTCCCATACTCAACAATGTCACTTTATCTAGTAAAAAAGAGATTGCAGCATGTGGAGTCTTATCTATACTGCCCAGCCGTACATTCACACTCAGACCCACACTTGGCAAACTACTCTTATTGTACTGCGCCAAATAGCCTCTACAGTGGTCCAAAAGTGCTGGGTCTTGTCTGGATGTTGGCGTATTGTACCCACGCCCGGGGTGCACAGACCATGGACGGTGGAGGAAGAGGGGGCAGGAGGTTGGAGGGAGTGGGTATAGCTAGGACGAAGAGTGGGACTGAGCGGCCGTCTGGCTGCACGAGAGAGGGAAGGCGGTCTGGCTGCACAAGAGAGGGAAGGCGGTCTGGCTGCACGAGAGAGGGAAGGAGGTCTGGCTGCTCGAGAGAGGGAAGGCGGTCTGGCTGCACGAGAGAGGGAAGGAGGTCTGGCTGCACGAGAGAGGGAAGGAGGTCTGGCTGCACGAGAGAGGGAAGGTGGTCTGGCTGCACAAGAGAGGGAAGGCGGGCTGGCTGCACGAGAGAGGGAAGGCGGTCTGTCTGCACGAGAGAGGGAGGAGGTCTGGCTGCACGAGAGAGGGAAGGCGGTCTGGCTGCACGAGAGAGGGAAGGAGGTCTGGCTGCACGAGAGAGGGAAGGTGGGCTGGCTGCACGAGAGAGGGAAGGCGGGCTGGCTGCACGAGAGAGGGAGGCGGGCTGGCTGCACGAGAGAGGGAAGGAGGTCTGGCTGCATGAGAGAGGGAAGGCGGTCTGGCTGCACGAGAGAGGGAAGGCTGGCTGTCTGCACGAGAGAGGGAAGGGGGTCTGGCTGCACGAGAGAGGGAAGGCGGTCTGGCTGCACGAGAGAGGGAAGGCGGGCTGGCTGCACGAGAGAGGGAAGGCGGTCTGGCTGCACGAGAGAGGGAGGAGGTCTGGCTGCACGAGAGAGGGAAGGCGGTCTGGCTGCACGAGAGAGGGAAGGAGGTCTGGCTGCACGAGAGAGGGAAGGCGGTCTGGCTGCAAGAGAGAGGGAAGGCGGGCTGGCTGCACGAGAGAGGGAAGGGGCTCTGGCTGCACGAGAGAGGGAAGGAGGTCTGGCTGCACGAGAGAGGAAAGGCGTTCTGGCTGCATGAGAGAGGGAAGGAGGTTTGGCTGCACGAGGGAGGGAAGGGGCTCTGGCTGCACGAGAGAGGGAAGCAGGTCTGGCTGCACGAGAGAGGAAAGGCGGTCTGGCTGCACGAGAGAGGGAAGGCGGGCTGGCTGCACGAGAGAGGGAAGGCAGTCTGGCTGCACGAGATAGGGAAGGCGGGCTGGCTGCACGAGAGAGGGAAGGCGGTCTGGCTGCACGAGAGAGGGAAGGGGGTCTGGCTGCACGAGATAGGGAAGGCGGGCTGGCTGCACGAGAGAGGGAAGGAGGACTGGCTGCACGAGAGAGGGAAAGCGGGCTGGCTGCACGAGAGAGGGAAGGCGGGCTGGCTGCACGAGAGAGGGAAGGCGGTCTGGCTGCACGAGAGAGGGAAGGCGGGCTGTCTGCACAAGAGAGGGAAGGGGGTCTGGCTGCACGAGAGAGGGAAGGCGGTCTGGCTGCACGAGAGAGGGAAGGCGGTCTGGCTGCACGAGAGAGGGAAGGAGGACCGGCTGCACGAGAGAGGGAAGGAGGTAAGGCTGCACGAGAGAGGGAAGGCAGTCTGGCTGCACGAGAGAGGGAAGGAGGTCTGGCTGCACGAGAGAGGGAAGGAGGTCTGGCAACACGAGAGAGGGAAGGCGGCGGCCGGCTGGCTGCACGAGAGAGGGAAGGCAGTCTGGCTGCACGAGAGAGGGAAGGCGGTCTGGCTGCACGAGAGAGGGAAGGAGGACCGGCTGCACGAGAGAGGGAAGGAGGTCTGGCTGCACGAGAGAGGGAAGGAGGTCTGGCTGCACGAGAGAAGGAAGGAGGTCTGGCTGCACGAGAGAGTGAAGGGGCTCTGGCTGCACGAGAGAGGGAAGGAGGTCTGGCTGCACGAGAGAGGGAAGGAGGTCTGGCTGCACGAGAGAGGGAAGGCGGGCTGGCTGCACGAGAGAGGGAAGGCGGTCTGGCTGCACAGCTGCTTTCAGGGAAAGAGCACCCCTTAGAAAGTGAACCCTTACAGAGATTAGATCACGCTCACTGCTCGTGGATTATGAGCAACGCCTGGAAAAACAGTGGTTTGGATGTTTTGAATGAAAGGAAGATTGTGTGGAGACATGTCCTCCACCTGTTTTCTCTATCTTCAGTGTATTGTGAAGGCGGGCGTTTGCAACTTTCATGGCATGTTGTGCAGGGCGGAGCAGCAGCTTTCTATGAGTCTTTCTGTTGGTGCACCTGTATCATCCCTCGCTTCTGCATCCTTCTGGTGTTCCTTGGGAATACTGCAACCCCAGAGGGAGACAGAGGCCCCTTTGCAGGTCCTGCCATAGCGGGATTCTAGTATGCGGTGCCAGGCGGCAGTCGGCAGCAGTTTAGATCACAGAAGGTACCCCCCACACCCCCCCCACGCCTGGGTCTGTACAGACGCCACCTCCCGCACCTCCAGACCTAAGACAACCAAACCGCTGCTCTTGCATGTGGTGGTATTCCAGCGGCACTGCTAGATCTGGAATCTGGGTTATAGGTGAAAGGATTGGATCAAAAGGATCGAAATGCAATAGATGAGAGTCAAAAGGACGGAGAAAAAAAAAGTCACACTTTTTTTGGGGGGGTGTGGGTCCCCCCCAATCCCCACTTTTTAGTATAAAAACAACTTTTTTTCCTAAACAGAAGCCCAAAAATATATATATTTTAAAAAAGGTATTCAACCTTTTTTTTCGGTCATTTTGTATTAGATCCTTTGGTTTTCGATCCTTTGACCGGACACCTGGAATCTGCTAGAGGTGGGCGGTGCGTTGTGTCTTGGGGTGGTGGGGTGGTTCAGTACAGAGGGTTGCAAGAGAAACTGCCACACTCGATGCTAAGGGCTTCCACTGGCGGTGTTGGCACTACTGCAGCGTGCACCTGGGTGCTATGGGAGCACAACATTATTGGACTCACGGGTATTCACCACCCATCACAGAATAGGGCATAGGTTGACACTGGTTAGACCCGCCAACTTCCTGCGCCAAAGACCCTACAGCTCTGTCTTTGCTGTGGGCCACAGCAACGTAAGCGTCATTACATGCAATGCAAGCACACAGATGACATTAGATTGGATATTTACTCAGGAACAAAGTAAAAATTGCAAACTATTCTACCATCTTAACCATGAGGCAAAGTCTTATGGCTCGGTTCCTTTGCACCTGAGTACATTTCCGAGGAGTCACTGAAGCTGTTTGCGACACAGGGGGTACTCGTGCCCGGAAGGGTGGCAGGGACAAAGATCTGGTGTGTAGGTGCTGCAAGAAAGAAAAGGAGTGTGAAACAGTGAAGCATGGTATATTGTTTTGCACACTCTGACTGCCACTCGAACAGAATGTTTTGGAAATGTGGTTTTTAAAGTGAGTTTTCTATCTCCAGAGGAATGGTGGCCGATGCTAATAACTGGAGAAGACACGAATTTGGTTTTAACGACCAAAAGATTCCTGGAAGAAAATGTTCTTGACGCATAGTAGCATTTGAACCCAGAGTTAAATGAAACGTAACAAACACATAGGGTTTGTTTTAGAAGTTTGAGTATTGTTTTCTTTTTATGACCTTGTGTGTTTTATTGTATCTGTGATTTTAACTGGAGACCGGTGGTCTCTATCTTAACCTAGATTGGGTGTATTGAAGGTGGTCTTTTTAGTGACTTTTGTGTTTGTCGATAAATTGCTCAAGGTTTGTAATAAGCCAAATGCAAATAATACAAATTAAAAAATAGATTAAATTAATGCTAAGCACTCATTCTTCGTCACATTTTTATTATGAATATCTGCTCCACACTTACTTGCGGAGCTGGGCTGTGATGCGGTGATGTGGCACATTAAATTGTTTGCTTGTAGTCTGCTTAACAATATTGTATAAGGAATGTGCAGTGAAAGAAATGGGAAACTGGTGTAGCATTATCCCAGCAGTCAACTTTGCCAGGCATAATTACAAGAGGAGATTCCACTGAGAGGATTCCTCAGGCGCTCAGCTCCTTCGGTGCAGCCTGAACGAATCCCCGTGCCCCCCACAACATGTCTCTCGGAGGTCTACACCTCAGAAGCAGCACTTCACATCTTTAAGGGCCAGCTTTCAAGTGCTGACCCAGGTCCGCAGCTCCCCTCATCAGCACAAGCTGCAAAACCAACACCACACAGTATACATTTTTACATTAGTAGTTTTCAACCAGGCACAACATCAGGGCCTTTCAGCCTTTTTATTTGAAATGGGCCCCTGGGCTTTGGGAGCCATGTGCAGCAGCCCCACATTGTCAGACACTGAAATCTATCCCTTTAATTCGGAACATGAAGTGTGCATATTGCATGCTGCCTTTGCTGGTGCCCTCAAGCCGCCACCCCCTCCTTGCAGTTAGCACACTGCTGTCAAAGAGCAATTAATAGCTTTTCAGCCGGACTTTTAGTGTTTTGATTCTGGCTGCCTATCCCACCTTAATCTGCAGAGATTAACCCCCTTGCTGCATTCTTTTGAATTAATTATAAAATAAACACCCTTCAAGTGTCTGTAAGGCAACGGGGCCCCCAATCATCATGTTGAAATGGCTCCCCATCAGCCCTGATGCCTCTTTGGCCGTGCCCTGCTTTCAAGAATGGAGCTATTTTATTTTTTGAGGTTAGGAAATGGCATCATGGACAGGCCATCATTTGCTCTTCTTAAAGTACCTTGCGCAGAACTGCTGTGTTGAACACGGCTTCCTTCATGGCTGCTGTCTACTCCTCCACAAAGCAATGGGCCTCATTATGAGTCTGGCAGCAGCCGTGCTGGTAAAAACGGCACGACTGCCGCCACAGTAATTTTTTTCCCGGCCCCCGGAAATGGGCACTTACCGGGGCATTACAGCCCCGGCAGTCCCAGTAATTCCTCATTGCCAGGCACCAAAAAATATTACTCCCAATTCCCGTTCGAGTCCCATTGGACTCACTGGGAATGGGGAGGTCGTATGCACCAACACTGTTCATGAATGGTGCCGGTGCATCCGTCAAGGTCTGTGAGCGGGTGCCTTTCCACCCGCCAGGTCAGACCTGGCGGGCGAAAAGGCACCCGCTCGCAGAACTTGATGTTTGCCGGTCCATTGTTTCCGGACCAGCAACCTCGTAATGACTGTCACAGCCTGCATGCGCACCACGCAGTAGGCTGTGTGTTAGTAGATGCTCAGTGCTCATTTGCTGGGTCCCTTGGTATGAGCGCATTTCATGGATAATTGATATAGTTTTGGGAACCTTAGTTAGCAGAATAGCCAGCTCTCACTCTTTTGTTGTGTAATACACACTCATGGCCGGCCTTAGGGCAGGGCTGCCCGGGCGACCTCCCCGGGTGGCATTAGTCCCCGGGGTGGTGGGAGAAGGCGCGGCAGGTGCCCTATTGAAATTAACTGTGCCTGGCTTTCATGAGTGGGGCGCATTTAATATCAATACGTCGCTGATGCTTTCGCATCGGCGCCTATTAAATCTGGTGCCCCCCCACAAGACCCGAGGCGGGTGGGTGCGGGGCTGAGGGGGTCGCCACATTTTTGTTTTGCTGCCCAAGGCGCTGCCGCCGCTAAGGCCGGTTCCGCCCACACTGGTGCCATCCATGCGTTCCGGTAGCTTGATGTTCATGGGAATGGATCAATGCTTTGCTGGGATGTGTGAGGGGCCAGTGCTCCCAGGCTTTGCCACCAGTGCGTGCCGCACATGCGCACAAGGCTCTGCCGTTGAATCAGAAGCATGTCGGAAATAGAAGGAAACATAAGTAGCTAACCAAACAGAACTCCATTTGAACCGCTGTTAAACATTTGCGCAGATAAAACAAACGGGGGTTATCTGAGAATGTATTTATAGGGGGTGAGTTCAAGTGATCCGAGACCCCCCACCAGCAGGCCTGTCCTGCCGAAGACCCCAGCAATTAATCCTAGCTGCACTGTGACCCCCTCTGACATCCGCATATCCTTGTCCTCAGCCATAATCCAGGCGCATATTTGTCTAAAAGGGAAACAATTACATTGCAATCTCTCAGAAAAATGTCGCTCTTTAAAGAAAACATACTTAAGTAGCCAGAGTATCGCGTGTGCGAGAGAACAAGGGATAAATCAGAAGCATAAGTCTGTTTCTTCAGCTTTTATCTGAGATGCAAAGAATGAAAGGTCATCAACACGTTCCTTTCAAACCGACGAGCCATGGTGCAGTAGGAAAAGTCATAGGTTGTGATATGTCAATATGCTTGTATACTGCGTCAAATCACCGCCGTGGTGGCATCAGAGTGGCATACTGTGCCACCACCAGGGGTATCCAGGCCTGGAAAAGAATGCATGGGACGCAGCCGGATATTTCGGCGGGGCTGCTTCGCCGCGGCCAGCGGGAATCTAATTTGCCACCGGGCCGCAGGATCCTAGTTTGCCAGCAGGGCGCAGGAACCTAGTTTGCCAGCAGAGCGCAGGAAGCTAGTTTGCCAGTGGGGCGCAGGAAGCTAGTTTACCAGCAGAGCGCAGGAACCTAGTTTGCTAGCTGGGCGCAGGAACCTAGTTTGCCAGCAGGGCACAGGAACCTAGTTTGCCAGCAGGGCGCAGGGAGCTAGTTTGCCAGCAGGGCGCAGGAACCTAGTGGCCGAGCAGGGCACAGGAACCTAGTTTGCCAGCGGGGCGCAGGAAGCTAGTTTACCAGCAGGGCGCAGGAACCTAGTTTGCTAGCTGGGCGCAGGAACCTAGTTTGCCAGCAGGGCACAGAAACCTAGTTTGCCAGCGGGGCGCAGGAACCTAGTTTGCCAGCAGGGCACAGGAACCTAGTTTGCCAGCGGGGCGCAGGAACCTAGTTTGCCAGCAGGGCACAGGAACCTAGTTTGCCAGCGGGGCGCAGGAACCTAGTGGCAGAGCAGGGCGCAGGAACCTAGTGGCCGAGTAAGGCGCAGGAACCTAGTTTGCCAGCAGGGCACAGGAACCAAGTTTGCCAGCGGGGCGCAGGAACCTAGTGGCTGAGCAGGGCACAGGAAGCTAGTTTGCCAGCAGGGCGCAGGAACCTAGTGGCCGAGCAGGAAACAGGCACCTAGTGGCCGAGCAGGGCCCAGGAACCTAGTGGCCGAGCAGGGCACAGGCACCTAGTGGCCGAGCAGGTTTCTGTGAGCGAAACACACAAGAGGGAGGTGTGGCGGTCATTTATTGAAAGGAAAGTAATGGGGCAGATTACAGGGCTTTACAGAGTTTGGTTTGGTCTAGGGGTTAGGTGCTGGGCAGTGAACACTTACGCCCTGGTTCGCATGTGGCACCACAGAATTCACATTTCTTTTTATTTTCTTTACAGAATTCACTTATTTTGTTATCATTATTAATTCATGCTCATTTGGCCAGAGGACGATTCACAAATAGGCCGCAAAGTCAGCTGCTAAATGCGCCCATTTAGCAGCTGCGTCTATATTGCCCGTGCGCCAACGAAGGGCGCTGAGTTGGATGTCACACCACTGTGTCCACGCCAAAGGGGCTCTCTGGCCACAGTGACTGGGTCCAACATGCAGTGCAGGTCCACAAGCAACAGCGGCCCGTGGAGTGGAGAAGCTTGGGGCATGGATCAGTAGAGCTCACAAGCTGTTCCAGGTGGGGACCATGGCCAGGGCTGTTCCGTGACTTCTGGGTTTCTGGCAGGCTTGCTCTAGGGCCCTAAGGACATGACACGTCCTTTGTTCTGCACTTCCAGACCAGGAAGGTTGCCAGAGAGCACCCAAAGACATCTGTCACCTTCAATGAGCAGGAACCTTGTTCAAGTGTTCAGGGAGTAAAGGGTCTTGTCTACACAACCTTCTCCCCAAATGGTCTCCTCGGGTGGTAGGGGGAAGGCGCTTGCCTCCTTGGAAATCTTTTTTTTCACCTCTATGACATAGGACTTTGGGGCAGACTGTACCCCAAAATGAGTTCTAGGTGAATCCTCCCGCAGTAGTCCAACGATTAATCAAATAAGGGTATGGCCTTTCCCCTTATATAGGCAACAAGTGGCAGTGGATTGGTCCAGACCAACCCTGTTGTTAAGGGTCCGATCCTTGTTGCTGTAACAAGTGTTTGTTGCCTTCTGATATAATACCCAAAATGCCTTTTCTGCAGGAAGTGGGGCAGGGGACAGAAAGTTTAGCAACCCTACCAAAATCCATGATGCTCAGACCCCTCTGTGTACTGAAGCTTTCTCCTGCGCTAGTCCAACTCCACCCTCTTCCTCTGTCTGTCTACATCAAAAGGACTGCAGTATTCAACACCCTTGTTTAAGGAAGCCATTGTAATGACAGGGCTGTCTTTAAAGCACCACTTCCCAGGGGACATCCGGGGCAGGGGTGGCGGGGGGTGTTGGGGTGGTGCTTCCTGTTCCCCAGGCTGTGTCATGAATAAGTCCACCAAGCTCACAATCACATCACATAGTTTGTGGCTGTATCATTGTACAAGCTCAGTAGCCACCATGTCAAAGTAGACATGCATTATATCTAGTACTTAACAGCTGCCACCAGGCTGCTGGGATACATTATTGTAACGAGTGGTGCATACAGTTAAAAAGCCACATTTGTTTGTTGGAAATTTGGGTTACAGCAATTAAGTTTTGGAAATGCACATGTGAACTTTGAACCTACCTTCTTGCCGGACAGCTGCTGGGGATGTCAGGTGCTGGTCACAACAATGGTACATGCGTGCCCTGTGCTTTTGGCAGGGACCATGATAAAGTGATATGATATGGTATGAGAGGTTATTTATAACACGCTTAATATCCAGAGGTTTCTAAGAGCGGACCCGGGGATCGAACCTGTGGTGCTCCGTGTCATCTTACTTCCAAGGTGAGCATGTTGCCCCTGAGCTATCCTTCCGAGACAAGTGGGGTCTGATTCGCAGATCCCGCTTTCAGAACAAGTATTACCCAGATCCATGTTCAGCTTCAGGGTGCTTTCCTGAAAAGAAAGGTCAACTGTTTACATGCCGTATTTTCTAGGGTCTGGACTTCAATGGTCGAGGGGGGCATCTTCTCCCAGTGGTGGTCCAAGTGATGTTGGCAAGCAGTTGGTGGGTTACAAGATACTAAATAAATAAATGTTCAAGTAGATGCCTGTGCTTATGGAACACATATAGTATAAATGACATGAAGTCACTGTTTGAAATGTGGAGGTCGTGGTATTCTTATGCCTGCCTATGCCGGAGTATGTACATGATGCTATCTAGGTTAGGCTCTTACCCTGCTCTGAGGTGATGCAATGGCCTCAGTAAAAAGCACAAGCTGCTGCCTTATATAAGTGGAGCGAGCGCAAGCAGCACACACACGCTGTGGGCTCCTCTCCCAAGTGCCCCCTCTGCTAGCGCATACCACTGCTTATCTATTCCTGGTAGTCACATATTTGGGAAATGACCTCACGTGGTTATAATTATACTTATTGTTGTTTTTTTCCCGTCATCAGTGCAACATTGCTATATGCGGGTAACATGAACCTCGCTGGACAGAAAGAAGCTGCACCCGACACTGGATCAGCCTCGGTGCCAGAGAAGGCCCCAATGCACAGCGGCTGCTGAAGTGCTTCACGCCGTCTAACAGTGAAGTTGCGCGCTGCATATTGTCTATCGGTGGGTCTGTAGAGGTACGGCCCACGGGTTTATGCTTATCCCTTGCCTTGTCGCGCTCTGAAACACCTGTGTATGAGCGCAATATAAATAAAATATCATATCATATCATTAGTCAGCTGTTGATATAGCATGCTGACTGTGGCGGACCGCTCAACAGAGAGAGGTGCTCGACCACATCGCCATAGAGTTCGAGGGTGCGTTCGAGGGTCCTGCCACCCCTCCTATCAACCCCCCTTTGCATGATCAGAGGAGAAGGATGGGGGGCATTAAGTGCCTGACAACTTTAAAACTCCGAGAACGTAAATAAAACTGCTGCGGTTCAGAGTTGACACCGTCAGCCTCATTTTATATGAAGTGTAAATGGCACGCAGGTGACCACCTACCTTGGCGCTTATGTGCTGTTGGGCCTCCTGCATGCAAATGTACACATTCGCGAGGTGGCGGAGGTAAGAGTAAAAGCGAGGCGGAATGCACTTTTATTTTTAAATTTGTCTCTCTGTCCCATGGAAATGTTACCGCCACCCGGAAATAGGCTTTATAAGTGACGTTTACTAATGGATTCTTATGGAGTCCGCCCAGTCTTGATCAGGTGCTAAATTGAGGTGGATTCCATATAAATCCATTTGCTGTATGAGGGAGGAGGAATGCAGGGCAGAGATTTTATCTCTGTGCCCTGCCCCTCCCCCACCTCTCCTTGTCACTGCTTGGAAGTCAGCGGGAGCAGTTCATGGAGGTGTCAAAGCAACATGCTTTCCTTTTACGTCTCCACTGAATGCACCACCGATTCCAAATGAGGCTGAGTGTGTCCTGCCCCTTCCTGCTTGTTTATGCCTTTGTCTTACATTGTAAGCATTCACTCCAGACCTAAGGATCTTACTTACAGTATCTGTGCTAGAATCAAGCACTCCTAGGCAGTTGCTTAGGGCGTCACTAGCAAAGAGGCTACATGAAACGCCATACTGGCCCTAAGAATGCCAAGCTTGCCCCCCCCCCATTGTATTAGGGTGACTAGATTTAAAAAGTAAAAAACCGGGACAGGTCAACTAACATAAAAGTAGGACTAACTCTTGAAAGTGGCTGTCAAGGCCCTAGACTTCAGTAGCATTTGGAGAAGGGGGTTTGACTGTTACTATTCAAAGAAACACATATTATAATGAATGTATCACAAACGAACACTATCTTAAGTTGTAAAATGCAGCATTTCTTATGTGCAAGATTGTGCATTCCTGCCTGCCAGCTATGAAGACATACTACAAAAAAACAGGACCACTGAAGTTTCCAATGGGAGCACAATCTTGAGAAAGGGGGACAGAGCACCAAATACCAGGACATCTGGTCACCCTACATCCTATGGAAGGAGGATACCGAAAAGCCACACTTGCATGGCTCCTGCTTGATTACTGAGAAAGACCCAAAATAAAGCACTTGCATGGCTCCTGCTTGATTACTGAGAAAGACCCAAAATAAAGCACCTGCACGGCTTCTGCTTGATTACTGAGAAAGACCCAAAATAAAGCACTTGCACGGCTCCTGCTTGATTACTGAGAAAGACCCAAAATAAAGCACCTGCATGGCTCCTGCTTGATTACTGAGAAAGACCCAAAATAAAGCACCTGCATGGCTCCTGCTTGATTACTGAGAAAGACCCAAAATAAAGCACCTGCCTGGCTCCTGCTTGATTACAGAGAAAGACCCAGAATAAAGCACCTGCATGGCTCCTGCTTGATTACTGAGAAAGACCCAAAATAAAGCACCTGCATGGCTTGATTACTGAGAAAGACCCAGAATAAATCACCTGCATGGCTCCTGCTTGATTACTGAGAAAGACCCAAAATAAAGCACCTGCATGGCTCCTGCTTGATTACTGAGAAAGACCCAAAATAAAGCACCTGCATGGCTCCTGCTTGATTACTGAGAAAGACCCAAAATAAAGCACTTGCATGGCTCCTGCTTGATTACAGAGAAAGACCCAGAATAAAGCACCTGCATGGCTCCTGCTTGATTACTGAGAAAGACCCAAAATAAAGCACCTGCATGGCTTGATTACTGAGAAAGACCCAAAATAAAGCACCTGCATGGCTCCTGCTTGATTACTGAGAAATACCAAAAACAAAGCACCTGCATGGCTCCTGCTTGATTACAGAGAAAGACCCAAAATAAATCACCTGCATGGCTCCTGCTTGATTACTGAGAAAGACCCAAAATAAAGCACCTGCATGGCTCCTGCTTGATTACTGAGAAAGACCCAAAATAAAGCACCTGCATGGCTCCTGCTTGATTACTGAGAAAGACCCAAAATAAAGGAATGAAGCACATTTCTACTCAGCAGTCTGACATGGAGGTTTTGAATGACTCGCCCGGTCAGGAGGAATGCAGAGCTGCATGTATGTAAGTAAAAAGCAGGTGGAACCAAGGCTGTAGCCCCCCCCCCCCATGCCTCCTTCCCCAAAGTTCCGTCCTAGTGTCTGCAAGGCAATGGTAGAAGACTTTTTGGGGACTATTTTAGGGGACCTTGTTTTGCCAGGATCTTTCTGTGCGGAATTATAACCCGCGGGCACAGAAGGTTTTGCTCCTCTCTCATCATCTATTATCCGTTCCTCGGGGGGCATGAACAGGGTCGGGCTGGGGCATACAGTTGCCTCGGGCACCAATGAAAAAGTGGCCGACAGTTGCAAATGGCAGTTCATTCCTTTTGTGGCTGACGGTTTTTGTAGTACCCAAGGGGGAGGTTTTTGATAAAGTGTGATGCCAATTGTGCATTTGAAAGAATATGTATTCAGCAACACTGGTCAAAACTACTAGCCACATGGTGAAGTAACTCATCAAACTGGCCCACATGGACCAACAAAGTGGCCACCTTTCACCCAAAAAATCTGGCCCACATTAGCGTTTTGTATTTTTGTTTCAGGCATTGCCCCATGGGTGTAATTTTAGGGGGGGCAGGGTGTTTGTCCCCGCCCCAACATTTGTGGCACTTCATTTTGTCGCACTCATTTGGCAGGTGCCCCTTTCATTTGGATGTCAGGTCCCCTCCAACATTTTCGGCAAAGTTACTCCACTGCATTGCACTATAGGCCAGTCCGGGACTGGGGATAACGGGGCCTTGGGAAGTGAAACCCATTTCAGAACTGGCTTGTCTGTTACATTACACAAGGCACAATCCATGCGGGAGCAGTGGCATCGTTGGGCAATACACGAACTGCAATTTGCAAAATCTGTGATTCACAAAGCGCAGCAGGTACCAGGGGAACCAATGATAAAGCTAGGGACCGAGTAGGGTCTCCACTTAATTCAACAGCTGGGAAATTGCCACAATAGTTTAAATTGAAGTCCTTGTTCCATGTTTGACAAACCTATAATAGATGTGTAGCTCACGGGTTTAGCATGCACCAATGACAGAGGTAGTGTGCACTGCACACATTTGAATCCCAGCAGGGTTGACACAGACCTTCATCCCTCTGAAGCAATGGAAGGAGATACCAGTAATTTGAGTAATAAGAGCAGCTATTATTACAGCGCTTAGAAGAGAGAGTCACCCACCATGAGGTGCTATATATACATACATCATAAATGCAGGTGGAATTTGTTCCAGCAACAGAAAGTAAATGCTGCAAGAAATGTTGTGCTCTTCCTTTACCAATTCTAAGGTAGTATGGTGTGATGTTTCGCAGACATGGCCTGAGGAGAAGCTTCTCAGACATTATGTTCTGCGATCCCTCCTGTGCACAGTTCAACAGCCTGTACATAGATACAATTGCACGCGCTTTCCTGGGGATTACCTGCATACGTGACCACCCTGACCTTGCAATGTTGCTCTCGCCTGGAAATGTAATGCAGAGTGACTTGGTTAATGTTGTTTACACAGACTTTAAGTGGAGTGACATTATAGTCAAGCAAGTGTCACATCACCCTAAGTGAAGGAAGACTTAATTACCATAATCCCGTCAATACTAAGGCTCCCTGGCCATGAGCAGCATAATAATGGGCTGCTCTGCATGTTAAATTTAATAATTTTAAGGTGCCTCCTACTGACTCCACAGTTTATTTTCCCTGATGAAAGCAAATATGCTACAGTGCCAGGCCCTAGCTCTTGGAAAGGCTGCAATTCCCTTGATGAATAAAGACGACCTCTTAATCACGCACATACCAGACAAATTGCATTTTTATTTTACAGTTTCCAGCGATGAATTAGTGCTCAAAATGGCACCCTTGCTGAAGTTAAAGCATACCCCAAAACATGGACCTGTTCTTTGAATAAGATAGAAGACATCCCACAACATGCCAATACGTCATCGAGAGTCAGTTGCTACCAATCCACTGTGTCATGTGTGAAGCCATCACCCAGTTGAATGCTGGGACTTGTAGTTCAATTTTTCCTTTCAGAATCTGGGCCTTGTCGACCCAGCATGCAAAACCGGTGCTGGCTGAGGGCATCAGGCATGGCATGCGACCGCTTGGCAGCTATGTTGCCACTTGCAGGGGCTTTCATCTTACTGTTAAATGTACAATATGTAACTCTTGATATAAGTGAGAGTATTTTAAGTAAAAAGGTATTTTCCATTTGTAATGCAAATTAAAAGATGCTTTGCTTCCCTTAAAGGTCTTACTCGGATCAGGCAGTAATAATGTCATAGCTCTGTAAAGGAACGGCAGGGGCTCGCTAGCAGTTACCTCGATTACGAGCAAGAGGATTCTTGCGCCCCAACAAAATGCCCGCCGCAAGAACGGAAGACTCACCCTTAGGGCCACATTTACTGTCTTTATTATCCACAGGGAAAAGGACGGGGATCACACTAGAACAGCATGTCGTTTCCAGAGTTCTCCTCCTCCAAAAGTGTGCCACACCGTTTTAACCATGCGTGACATCACAAAAACAGGTTATGTCCCCCAAAACCCATCAGGGATGGGGATTGCTCAGTTTAGGGAAACTACATATACAATATATAGGGGTTAGTTTGATTATTGGATCGCCATATCTGGTGGCTCCTCCTAGCACCACCTCTACATACAGTAAATACAAAGTTGCAGGAAAATGAAGAAACTATTGGTCACTGCAACATAATATGTCTTAACGTGAAAGGTAACTAAAGATTGGATAGGACGTGTCTTCCCAGCCTCGGGACCTTGGACAGCTACCAGAAAGGGTGGACCTTTTCAAGACGATGGGAACGAGCACGGAGGTGCTGTGTGTTCCATCATGTTGCCATCTCTGAACGCATAAGCCTGAGATAGTACATTCAGTTGTTAACCTGTGTAGGAATTGTATCTTTCCACATCTGGTTCAATGGGAACAGTTTCCCTCCATCTACCTTGGGTAAATAGGCATTGTCCTGCTCTTCCAGCTCACATGTGTAGAGACCACGAAATTAAGCTCTCCTGCTTGCAATTATGAGGATTTTAAATGATATTCCTTGCAGGATTCTGGTTGCCTTGATGAACTTGTAAACTTTCCATTGCTGTTCGTTCTTGGCTACGGTGTGCACTGTGTCTGCACTCGAAGCTCCGTCTTCCTGCCCGTAGTTGAACCAGGCTGTCAGTCCTTTTATGTATTCAAAGTCTGTCTCCCCGTCCTCATTTATTTCAGTGCATCTATAGCTTCCATCTTTGTTCTTATGGATTTCCATGTTAGTCGCAATTAAGCATGTGCAAGCTAAATATATGTATTCTTGGTACCTTGCTGTTTCTGCTTTGGTAAAGGATATACATATGTGGGTGTCCGTCATCTATCTGGGTGAGTCATAAGCATGTGTTTTGTGTCTATTTGCAATGAACTAATGTATGCTCATGTAGCTTCACTCGTGGATGCCTATCTGCTTCATGTCTTCGTGCACCTACGCCATGATGTCAGTGATGATGACATCGACTTCTCGATTCATAATCATTTGATCTGTTCGATTGATGACAACCCGATCTCCTCCATATTGTCTGCCGGGTATGGTTAGAATGGCTATCGGAGAGAGAAAAGCTTCTCAAATCTGTTATACATCGACGATGGTGATGAAGGGCCTAAGAATGATGTGCATCTGACATTTCTCTTCTTCGGGCTGCGAGTCAGGTAGGGGTCATGAGGGCCACACTCGGACCTCCGTCTTCAGATCCTTCCTCTGGTACTGCTATGTTGGTATCACTGATTCAAATATTTAACAGTAGCTTTGGCTTTGGAAGCGTAAGGCAGGCTCCGATGAGAGAGAAATAGGACGGGGAACCACCCCAATGTTCAAAATCTATAACTAACATAGAAAACAGTATTTGGTGCACACTAGTAAATCACATGTGCAAAATGTGCATATGAACCATCGGTGTCCGGACATTTCATTGACAACAATTGGTCGACAGGACATTTGGTCGACGTAATTTCGTCGAAAACCAAATGGTGGATTTTTTTTAAATGTATATATTTATTTTTAAGGTTGTAGTTTAGGGAAAAAAAGCGTTTTTTAGAAAAAAAGGGGGTTAGGGGGACCCCCCCCAAAAAAGGGTAAAAATAAAAAAAATTAAAAAATTCGACCATTTGGTTTTCGACGAAATTGGTTCGACCATTTGTCCAGTCGACCAATTTTTTTCGATGAAATGTCTGGTAACCGAGCCATCAAACAAAAAGTGAGGAGACTTCACTCAGTGTTGGGTGTCTCTTAGTAGCAAACACTAGGTAACATTCCATATCATTTCATACAGTCAGAATATGACTGCGTGCTCCGTCGAAAGGCAGAAGAATCTTTAATCTGACAGCATCATCTTCTTGAAAGCTCCCGGGGCAGACTTTGTTGGCCAAAGCATTGCGGACCAATAAGGTCCTTCTTCCGGCCAAAGGCTGTCTTGAAGATGTACCAAAGTAAACCAATAATCTGAAGGCTTTCCCCAGCCAAGTCTAGTCGCAAAAAAGCTGTGATCAAAAAAGGTAAACAAATACTAATGTAAATATTTGTTATCCAAATGTTTTTCTTTGTTATACAATGGATGCAATTCCAGGAGTGTGCTGGTGGCCCAGTGTGCTTTTTCCAAAACTGCACTGTTTTAAATCAATCCACCCCTTTGAGTTTAAAGAGCTGCCCACTTGTACTTCGGAGGAAGAAAGACAGGAGTGTCTACTAGATCTCAGCTGTACCATTGTCATATGGGGGTTCACATTTTTATGCCACTTTTTGGTGGTCTTCAAATTGTTCTTATTCTCGGATGTGCAGAGGATATTTCTAGCACATTCTGTGCAATGCCAAATCCACCCACAGCCGAGAGCATATGCTCATTTTTGTGAGGCTCTGAATGATGTAACTGCGTACCGGCTCAGGTAGGAATTGTCTGATGTCATACGTTAAGCAATCGCTGCAGTATTTTTGGGAGTCACTGTGTGGTGGAGATCAGGGCTGGAATGTTTCCGTTCCACGCCACGTCCGGCATTTTCTTTTTGGGCTAATGCCAGTTAATCCAGTGGAAGAGCCAATTAATGGTGTGCAGGCCACGTAGAGAGAGCATTCACTGCGACTTCACAGGACCTGGCAAAGTAAGAGCAAATGTCCGTGTGAGGGCACGGGTGACAGCACAGGGGGTGATCTTCCGCTTTAGCAGAAGGGCTTCTATACTTCCAATGATTGTCGAGAAAAGAAGAGAGGCGGGTTGTTCCAAGGTTTAAGATTGTGAACTGAGCTAAAATGTGAAGCAACATGTTTCCATTGTGGGGTTGACATATGCAAGTTGTTCAGCAACTCAACTGTGGTAACCACCTAAATCTTTTGTTTTGAAGCCTTTTTGTAACTTTGCTTCTTCAGGTTCAACCTCACCACTTAATCGTTTGTTCTGGTGAAGTGATTCATGATCTTTAATGCCCCCAAACCTGCAGGTAATTCATGACCTGTTGCTCCTAATTGGTGGTGGGTTATGATTTAGCACCGACTTTGGAGACAGTCATTGCAAGGGGCACATCCATTACATCTAATACTGAATGACACTTCTATTTCGACCATCGGAGCCTTGCAGACAAATGGCCTAGAGTTGGATTGCTTTTAAAGTCTCTACAAAATTGGATTCCAGACAAAGGCACGCAGTTTAGTCAATAGTTTATCTCCATCTCCCACCATTTCTGGGCCCCAATCATGTAGAGATGCTTATTCATGTCACATAGAGCATGGATCTATCACACTTTGCTGCCTGGCAGATTCCTTAAGGAAATTGATCCATTGCAGAGCTCTACAGTTGTCTGCACAAGGTCCTATTGGGAATCAGATCTTGGAGTGTGGTTGTGTACTCTGTCTCATGCAATGAGATGCTGTGCTGTTCAATGGTGTGCCATCAGGGGTGTTAAAAGTTTGAGTTCTGGAATCTTTCCGTGGGCCATGAACTACAGATTCCTGTTCTAGATCTAGATCAAGAAACAGTTGTGATTGTTCAATCGCCTTAATAAAAAATACTCTCAATAACTTTGAAATCAGCACTCTGGCTCCACTGCTTTCTTTGCACCTCATTGAAAAGGCGATTTTAGAAATTATGGGTGCTGGTAGGACAGGCTGCCTTTCTTTCTGATAAGCCAGTTCAACTAATCTCCAACAAGCGAAAGCGCTAAAATAGAATCCACATTATTCCTAGAATGGCTGTGAGGTTTCAGAATTGTGAACTTCATTCTTTTGTTGTATACTCTGTACATAAGCCACATCGGGGGAAGCTATACATGCCATGTAATACACAATAGTGCTTACACATGCACATTTGATTTCTAATTACATTCTAGAATGTTTGCAGTTTACAAACATTTCATCGATTGTCTTGGACAAAATACACTACTTTGGGGCAGAAATGACCCATTGTTTCTTTTAGTGCATCGTAGAGTGGCACATAGAATGTACTGCTGCAGAGTACTGGATGGGGGGGCGGGTAGATGTGGAAGGGAGCTTACAAGGCATGGATCGGAGGGGGAAAGATGCTCCAAGGAGAAACAGGTGTCAGATTTGAGGAGCCCTGTCCAAAACGGGGTCAGAAACCTGTCTTTACCATGTGCATCACACTGGGAGGGTCTGTTGCAACGGGATTGTCTTCAGGACATTACAGAATTTGATGCAGTCTGTTTTCCACCTGGCTTTGCCAGAGCTTGGGAACATTTGGAAAGGTATTTGGATGGGTTAGCAGGTTTCAGGTCATTGATCTCAGGCTCCTCTTAGAGTAAATGTTCCTGCTGGCAGCCCACACTCCAGCCGGCTCTCTTGGAGAAGCAAATCATTTGGAAGTCAACTCTTTGTGCCAGTGCAGGGAGTTCGTCTTGTTTCTTCAAACCCAGAATCATGTGGTCTTCCTGTGTTGAGTAAATCAGGTGAAATTGACCAGCGAAGTGTGATCACACTTACCATTGGCCATTTTCCCTCCACTGGAATTGCAGCGTACCCAAAACGGCCAGAGAATTCTGTGTAAGACTCCAGATCCAGCACTTCTGGGGCCAACGTTTAAAGGAACTTTCACTCTGATTATGATGCTTTTATTGTGTACTCTGCCCCCATATTTTCATGTGGGTCATATTTTCTTATCTACCATGACTGAAACTCTGTAATATGTTTTTGAGGAAGATTTTCCGGAAAGGAAAAAGACATGATTTTTGACTGTTTTGGACACACACGTTTTGTAAATGACCTCATGTATCAGACGCCAAATCTTTAAATAGAAAGCAATTAAAACCAACAGGGTACACATGCGTGTGTGTTCCCCGGAATGAGTACCCCAGTAGCACTGCATGGTATGAATACCCCATAAAGTGTTCTTTTCAATAGGGGAAGCTCTAAGAAGCCTTTTTTCTTGTGCAGTTGTGGTCCTGTTTTTTACTCTGTAATTCACGTGTAATTCTCGTAGTGATTTGTCTCAAAGTGATTTTTCAGCGGTGTTTATCCTATCCCTTAAACTACGCGTCAGTATTTACGCCCCAGGGCTTTCTCGGGAATAATTTTCGGGAAGTACCACACAGTTCTACCCTCGAGGCTGACAACCGATCTTGCACGCTTTATTATAGTAACATTGCATTCCAGTACACTAATCATCGCTTCTCCTCTTCTTGCTCGCATTTAGGAACTTGGGGGAGAAGGTGGTTCAAAACTCAGCATACCATCCCACAAATGATATAAAAAGACTATTTCAAGAATGTTTAATCCTGACTCAGACTGTGATCAGCAAATTCAGGGATCGAAATAAGGATTCTTTTTAGCAGGGTCCGAAAGCGGTTCCTGGTTTTCTGGCATCAATCAGTAAGCAGAAGCTACCTCTGGCAAAGGAGGAGCCACACATTACCAAACACCCAGAGTGGATGCCACACAGGTGTGTTTCTATGGCACCTGCTGGCCAAGGGAGTCAGAAGTAGATCCTGGTGGCTGTTGGTGTCAAGATAAGCAGGCTCTTCTAGGCTAGAAGGCGGGCCGACTAGCTCCCGACTCCTGGCTATTTCGACCCTTAAAATACCTTAGCTGTCACTTGTGGAGTGATCTTTCTATTATCACTTTGCCATGAAGGTCACAGTTCTTCTGGTGCCTCTTGAAAGGATGGAACAACGTCTTGGGTCCTGTCTACGTGGGTTGTGGACAGCGCTGGTGGACACTCTCCTGAGAGTAGCAGATACCGACTTCTGAGGTTCTGGAGGGTTTCTTTTAGATCAGAAGTTAACACACACAAGCTAGGGGACCCCCTCTTAATACGTTGGGTTGGAATTGGGAGTTGACCCTGAAGATGTTGGCGTTTTGCCAGTTAGAGATGTACAGGGGCTTCTCACTGGTTGTTGATCTGATTACTTTGCAAACCGAGAACCATCCGTCTAGTGAAGGACCTTCCAGGCAGTGTTATTGCGCAACTGTATGATGAGAGACTAGGACCTACCAATATCTTTAGAAGATTCCCACTTCAACTGCGCCCACTCTCTGGGCCAGCCCACGCTAGTTTTGCCAGCCATTTTGCCACCTTTGCCTTCCATTTGCTCAATCGCTCGGTTCGATTTGCCATGATTCCACATTGCATTTCTTGTATGTGTGGGACACAGTTTGATGTTTTTAAGGACATGTATTTGATCATGGACGGGTCAATATATGTAGATTTGAGGTACGATGAACGTTTCAGTACTGATCATTTGATATGTTTATGCCGTGGTGAATACATGCTCAGTGTGCCCTTTTTGGTATTACATGGGCTCAAACGTGGTTAATGAATTCACGAGTCTACTAATATTGAGCCTTCGTTCACTGCTTGTCTCGCCCATCTAATCTTACACTGAATTTCTATTATGCCACTGTTTTCCTTGAAAAGCGTGTGTGGAAGGGCACTCTCCAAGAACAGACTCAAGACTGTGCTGTACACAGAGGCAGTAACACCAGGTTAATGGTTGTGCTTGCGTACAGGTTTTTTAATCAAACGCTGCGTTATGCTCTGCTTTTCAGTTTGTAAATCACTAAAACGTGGTTTCTTGGCGCTTGATTAAGCACTGCACCGCCAGGTTTTGTGGTGTTAGAAAATGACTAGTGATCCTCCATTGATCGTAGATAAAATGGGAAAGTATTCTATAGTTTACACTCTTACCCAGAGAATAGGAGTTACAAAGTGATGTATGGGTCTTGAAAATTCTCTTTGACGTGTGCAGTCGAATAGGATAGGATGGATAATGTTGTGAAATACCACATATAAATCCAGCAGGATTAAATGTTGACTCCATCTGACACAAATTATCTGCAAAAAGCTGCGAGCACCCATTTAAGTTATCTACATAGCCATAGACCAAGCAAAGCACGTGGCCTTCTTGGGTTCCATTCTGAATCTGGAGTGGGCCTGCGTGTTTGTTTGTTTCTTTATTTGTATTGCGCATCAGACCTGGAGGTGTCAGGGCGCAGGGGTTACAAGGAGATTTGCAGCTTACTGTTAAGTGGGGTAAGAAATCGAGGTGGGGCCCTCATTTGGGAGTGTGGCTTGTGAGATGGGCGTGGCCTAGAAAGTACACAAACTGCAGTAAGATACGCAAACAAATATATAAATGCATGTCAGCATTTATATATTTGTATGCGTACCTTACTGTGGTTTGTGTAGCATGCAAAACATATTTTATAAACATAGAAATATGTAACATAGCTCTATGTTTATAAAAGATGGCTTGGAAAGTACACAAACCATAGTAAGGTGGGCACACAAATATATAACATTTATATACTTGTGCATACCTTATGGTTCGCGTACTTTTCAAGCCATCTTTTAAAAACTTTTCTATGTTTATAAAAGATGGCTTGAAAAGTACACAATTCAATCCATCTTTTATAAAGCTTTGCCAACGGACAAACCCGAGGTGTCTTTATCCGTCAGCAAAGCTTTATAAAAGATGGCTTGAATTGTGTACACCTCTGCGACCTGGGGAAACAAAGGCACAGTAACTTCCTCTGGTGACCCCTTGCATGAGGGGTCACCAGAGGAATTTACAGCGACTGACAGCAGTGCCAGCCAGTCACAGCATCGCTGTGGCTGGCTGGCACTTCTGTCTACTTGCCTGATTTAATGCGGGCGCATCTCCCGTCGCGGCTGCGGCAGGATAATATGTCCCGCCAATGTTATGGTGGGACTGGGGGCCCTGGCTCAGCCCCACTTTCTGTAGACTGCCGGGGCCCAGCCCTGGGTAGCTCCGGCCCACTTAAAACACTGTGTGTAGGGGAGATTGAAAGAAGGAACACACATAATGGACCCATAGGCCGGGTCGGACTGGGACAAGAAATAGGCCCGGTCACCCAAAAAAAAGTGGCCCACCCCTCGCCTCACGACCTTTGACCTGATGACATCCCCGGAAGTGATGTCATTTGACCCCACCTCAAAGTGACATCCCAGGAAGTGATGAAACACGACCTTTCACTCCTTGACAAAACAGGAAGTGGCATCAAATAGCATTGTTCCTAAGTACACTACAAAAAATATGGTTACGATTTCACTAATGTGATATACATTTCATACAAGAATGGATCACCATATGCATCATTAATATCTGTGTGTATGGATCCATACTGTCAAATTACTGTGAATGCAAGCAGACGTCCAAGGCCAAATGATATGTTATAGTATAGCACTTACGCTTAAGCTCTTTTTTTATAGAACAAATATGCATACAATATCACCCAACCTGTGTTGGTACTCATGTATCAAGCTAAGAAGGATTAAAGGCTTTTTGAAAAAATAAATGTGGGAAAAAAATTGTTTTTTTCATGTTTTTTTCTTTCCAAACCGGAAAGATGGCTGAGGGGACAATCCGACCCTGCCCATAGGATCTAAGGTTAAGCATTGGAACAACGGCCAACTGCAACTGAGACACAACCTTCTCAGAAGCAAGCACTGTGTTGAAATGGGTGGACAGACGAAATTCCTGGCTAACATTTGGCTGGAACCCAAGACCTGCAATTGGTCCTGGAAAGGTGAAAAGGGAAGTATGGCTGAAATGATGTTGGATTGTATAACAGTGGTGACCTTACTCAGACAGAGCGAGTGAGTAACAAAGATCCCCAGAGCGCAAGCTTGAGCTAACAGACACGAACTACGCTGATGACACCCAGATCCTCATCCCCCTGACAGGTGACTATGCCACGGACCTAGCCCTGATAAACAGAATCTACACCATCATTCAGGAATGGATGGTCGGTCACACATGGCCTCTGCCTGAATGATGAAAAAACAGAACTCCTTCTCCTAGCCACCCCCTCCAACATCTCCAAACTAGGTGAACAATATCATTTGTTCAATATTGATGGCAACATTATAAAAGTTGCCAGCGAATTGCGACTAGTGCCTATGGGGATTGGTGACTAACTCGTGTGGTACTAGGTGAAGTTTGTGGAAAGTTTGTGGAAAGCTGCATGTCGGCCTCAACGTGGACAATGCGGAGGGTATAACGGTGGCCAGCAGGGGGTGTTGCTAGGTCTGAAAAAGATCTGTGGCTACACTAATGTCGGGACTGCCGGGACTCGGACTAGCTAGCCTTCTGGTAGTAGCCTCCGAGATTTTATCTGGGGCTACAACTTAAAGAGCCGGAGCTATAGCACTCTCAGCCCCCCGGAGCCTGAGCAACGCCTGGCCAGTTTCACGTTTTACATGTTGCGTTGCTGGAGGATAGGGTCTTGTGTGTTCTGTCTTGTTTTTTGGATGTGTTAAAGCATATGCTCTTGAACGCTCCTTCTTCTTACTGCAATCAAGTTGCCCGCAATCCTGAATACACAGCTAGAGGCAATGCTGTGCCTCTGCATGTTGTCTTAAATGTAGTTGTGTCACGAGCAACAATCGGTATTACCCAGATAGTGAATCACAAATCACAAATGTTTACCATGTTTTCTTTTTTAACTGGGACCTGTTTTATCCTAGGTCTCGCCCTGACTGCTTTTATTGTAGTGGTCAATTTCTAATAACTATGGTCTGCATATGGTACAAAAGACCCATTTCTCCTTCATGCCTTCAGAAGCACAGTTTTAAGTTTTCAAATAGGCACAGAGCACTGACGCATCCAGGGCAATAGTTTGAGTCTAAGGGCCTGATTTACAAAAAAATGTTTAATGGGACTTTCCCATTCAAAACATATTTGTAAAGCAGACCCTATGTCTCCAGGAAGGTTTTTTTTCTGTCCAAGAAAGAGCAAGACATTGTCCAGATAGAGAGGCAACTTAAAAGAGAAGCAGAAGTATTGGGCCAGAGCGGTGCCAGCAAAAGAGCTCAACCACCAGCAGGTGAAGCGCTGATGGCAACACTTCTATTCCTTCGGAGGTTTCCAGCAGCCATGTATCAGGGACTTAACTAGTCTCCTGAAAAGGAGACAAGGGCCCTCATTCCAACCCAGGCGTTAAGGGATAACGGCGCCGTTGGCGCCGTTAACCCTTAACGCCTGATTTCCACCTTAACGCCTGCTTTTAGCAGGCGTTAAGTACCAAGGCGGTAAGCGTCCTTGGCGCTAATTACGGCGCCGTAATTTACGGTGCCGTAATTAGCGCCTTCCCTACTCCCATTATGCCCTATGGGGCAAAAATGGGAATGGGGAAGGGTAAATGGGGATTGGGGATTTACCGCCCCACTCACCTTGGAATGGGGCAGTAAATCCGCCATCCACCATGGTGTAAACAGAGTTTACACCATGGTGGTAAAATAGGGAACTTACCACCTGGGTTGTAATGAGGGCCAAGGAGAGATAAACTACCACTGGCCACAGATGAAGCACTGCCAGTGGCAGAATTATGACATACACCTTAAATCACAAAGAACATCTGTAACCTTTTCCTCGGATTTGCTCTTTTTGCTCCCCAATCCTGTATATGTCATTGCTTAAAACCAAGGGAATACGAGATGTGAACACATTGCTGTGACTTTTTTTTACTGTGGGACTTGAGTGACACTGCTACCATCTGCACGGATGCAAAGGCAGGAGCAGAGTCAGCCTCCAAACTTTGGGGGGCCTGGCTGACAGTTTTAAAAACAGGGTTGCGAGTGGGACCATGATATGATATGATTGGTTATTTATAACGCCCTTAATACCCAGAGACCCCGGGATCGAACTTGTGTTGCTCCGTGTCGTCTTGCTTCCAAGGCAAGCACGTTACCCCTGAGCTATCCTCCCAAGACCATGAGTGATCACCCAACACCTAGTTCCCTGCCAGGTGCCTGCCTACCCACTATCAGTTCTGCCCTTGCTTTGTGTACTCTGGCCTCAGTAGCCCTCATGTATAACTTGCTTCTCTGTTGCCACCTGTCCTGAAACAATTGAGAAAATTATTGAAGCATATGGTTCAGGGTTGATAAGTTACTTGTTCTGGGAATCAAACAGGACACCTTCTCGAGGTGATGCAGTGACTGCATGCCCCAGCATTCCAAGCAAACCTGTATCAGCGGCCCACAGGCAACTGTAGATAGCTGCAGTGTGTGCATGAACCCACTGAGCAATCGACTCCCCTGCCTCCTTCCTCTGTGACCAGGAGGTTTAATAGCTATACGCCTGCCTGCCTTTGCCTCATTAGATCAATCTGTACCCCAGTTCAGAGGATATTTAGTTTCACATAGGAATGCTAATCACCGGGGCGTGTGAGCATATACAAGCTGAGCAGAGCAGTTAGGTCTTTGGCTGTGTCATAGGTGGGGGTGTACATTGTTATGGGCAGAGCAAACATCTGTCTCCTGTGACTGTGCATTTATTGCTGCTGCCTGTTAATGATTTTTAAGTGTAAACACTCTGCTCACAAATTTCCCAGGCTCTTGGCATAGCACCACTTTTCCATCGGCCCCCTGCTGTGCTCAGAGGCACCTCTGAGTACTTCAACTGCCTCGATTTGGTGGGCTTAAGCCAGTGGCTGGCTCTGGCACTGAGCGTAGGTGTCTGTCTGGTCTTAGAAAGGCACAGCTCCACCTCACTGACGAGGTCCAACCAGGCCGAAACACGTGTCTTGGGTTGCTGTTGGTACTCTTGTTCAGAAGAGAGTTGCCTGGCATTTCGGTACTCGCCTGCCCTTGGGCAGGACAAAGGCTGATATATAGTGGACATTTCTCTTCTGTGAAAGGATGGTGAGATAAAGACTCTGGTTGAGACTCTATCTCGGGATATAGGCCGGTAGTAGAGAGACACTGCCAGGACCCCTCCTTCTTTGTGTATGTCTGTGCATGACAGCAAGGGAAACAAGTTTTCATAGTAAGTCTACGAATATTAATTAATTCATCTTTTACTACGCACCTTATACCAGAAACCAGTCTCTAAACACAGAACCTGTGTTGCTCTGTGTTGTCTTGCTTCCAAGACAAACATGTTGCCCATGTGCTATCCTCCCAGCCTCTAAATGAGTCGCCCTGTTGGGGGGAGGGGTTAAAGTCTCTCCACCTCCTATCCCCCATTTGGGATCAGTGACTCCACCAGGGGGTTGCGGGGTAGCAAATTGGAATCCATCTCTCCCCCAAGGCGCTCTACACTGCTCCACTGGTTCTATTTTACCCGGCTATGGAGAAGGCCCCGGTCCAAAATCGTAAAGTAAATATCTTGCAAATATAGGTTTAAGGGATTGTAAAGTATATTTAACAGTTTGTATATTTCTATGTTTACAAAAGGTTAAGGCGCCAGAGGATTATAAAACTCAAATTCTTCAAAGAGGAGGCTGTCAATGACAGCTGCGTCTATTGGGGATTTTCTGGCTATTCTTGCCTTTCTTGGATAATGCTGCGTCACAGATGGCGGAAACCTGAGGCGTGTGGTTTATGAGCACAGGGGAGACTTGTGGAAAGGCTCCAGGAAGGGTTTGAACAACTATATCTGTGCTTCTGCTCAACAATGGGGACTTGTGAGGGCAAATGTCTACGTTTAGCCATCGACACACAGTTCTCTTCGGAATCCCAGATACTTTCTAAAAGTAGCACAGGTTTCTTTGTGTCGCATGCACTTAAAAGGATGTATCATTGCAATTTCTTCAAAATTGGATTTACATTAGTATGAAAGCATACACATAAAACCATTATTTAAATGGATTCCCAAATGGCGTTTGCAGACATATACATGCCGGCATTATCCATTCCACTTGAGAGATATAGCTTAACGGCAACGTGCGTGCCTTGGAAGCAAGACGACACAAAGCAACACAGGTTCGTCCCTGGGTCTGCGCTTAGAACCCTCTGGGTGTTTAAGCGCGTTATAAATACACAACTAAGACATAAAAACAAAAATATTTACAATTACGCAACAGCGCCTCGATGCCCACGGGCTGTGTGAGCGCTTTAAAAATACAAAATAAATAAATAAAGATGCTAGTTCCGTGTGTTTTTAACTTTGCATTCTGGGACTTGTAGTCCTGGAGTTCCCCATTATAAATACAGGACTACATTCCCAAAATCATACAGGCCACTCCTCCTGATTTAGGTGGGAGACTCACGATTTTTCAATTAAAAATATTGAGTTTTCCCTTTCTCCAGCCTAAAATAATTCTAACCCCAATGCAAGCCTATTGAAAAAATCATGACACAATCTCACCCCCAGGTGCTTCAGAGTGTTGGCACACATGCAGGATGCAAACTAAACACCATGACTGGACTAGCATCTCCCCAATGGAATGAATATGGTTGGCATGTATGAGACGGGGGCAGAAGATGAGCGGAGGGTTTGTGTTTATACGGTTCTAAAAACCACTTGTATGGTTCTTGAAGCCGTGTGCAAAAAGGGAAAGGGGTTTACTGCCATGCACAAAACTCTTTTGCGTAAGTAACAGTCCCCCAGCAACCCAAAACTTTGGGTATCAGTCAGGAAGCAGGCGACATACTTGCATTGATCTAGCTTGAAAATAATGCACAGGGCCACTTTCTGGGCATCGAGGCCCTACGCTCAAACTCAGTCAGCCTTCTTTTTTCCCAATTAAAAAAGCCTAGCAGTCTCATAAACAGAAGGCAGGTCGTTTTTGAAGTTCCTGTCGTACATGGTGTTTATTAAATGGTTCTCATGTTGAACACTGTATTATGCACGGGCATGTGTTGCTCTCTGCCTCTGTGGCCAGGCACACTTTGAAGCCAAGGTGAAAAAGTAGGGCTGGGCTCTCAGAACCAAAGGTCTAGTCAGGATTTCAGTTATAAGGGACGTGTACATATAATGATTAATCAATGCTCGTCTTTTGTGTTCATTCTGAAAACACGAGTTCAACTATTCAGTGAGTCGACAAAACCAGAGCCACCAACAGGCCCAGTGAAAATATATCCTATATTGTCCGCTTATGTTTGGGAGCTACTGGAAAGGGGGAAGACAATAGCGGAGGGACGTGTGTGGCGGATGGGCACGGCGCACCTGGGGCCCAGCCGCCCGAATAAACCCGAAGCAGTCCCGTGTGCCGTTCGCAGCACGTGCTCTGGGCCCTCAAGGCCCGGCGGGGCGCGGACTGGTGCGCAGGTGTCCCTCGCTCGGAAGGCAGGGCGCCGGAGCCTTCACCTTGGCTCGGCGGCTATGGAGCGGCAGCACCTGTGCGCGCAGACTGCTGGACGGGCGTCCGGGCCCCAGGAGTGCGCCCGGTGCAGCTGCCGCGGTGGAGGAGCAGTTGGAGGCACGCCGCCGCTCCCTGGCGCGGGGCCTCCGGAGACCCACTGAAGGGGCGTGCCTCTCCTTGGCTGTATAATGTCTGCTGATTACCAGGACTTCTAGGAAAGAGCCCTTTTGTAGCACTGGTGACAGGGAGGAGCTGCCTCGGGGGCAAGGGCTGCCAGGCAGGCGTTGTTGTGACGGCACTAGTGCAAATATTAGCCAGGACTGAACGTCTTGGCGCCCTAACCCTGCCCCATCCCCCCGCCCCCCCGCAGGGCTGAAGTGTTCAACACCACAGCCGTACAGTTGATTTCTCCCAAGGCACACGGTCGGTGCCGCTGGAAATGCCACCTGTTTTGTGGCTAGATGGATGGTGGCATTTCGTACACTTTATCCTGCAGCTAGATGCCAGCTCTAGCGTTTATGCACACGACCCCGATATGTTAGAACAGTTGTATTGTTATTTGTATTGAATACCCGGCTATTGATAACGAGTCTCTGTTTATTGTTGGGACTTGAAGTGTTTCAAGCCCTGCCTGCTACCCCTTGTATTCTCACCACTCATAAGCACGTCACACGGGGTACCCATGGGGCCCATATTAAGCATCGAGCACTAGGACTGATATATTGTGGATATGTGTATTGTGGCCAGATGACTCCATGTTACCGGATGTCCTACAAGGACGACCGTTCATTTAACAAGCTACTGTATTCTGGGTGTTGTAGTTTTTAATCAAATGCATTACGTTTCTAATGACCATCCCAGAATAAGAAGAGTCAAATTGAAGTCACTTGATGATTTTATTAGTGTACTGAACACCTATGCAGAGACACAAAGCTTTGACTTTTGGCCGGGTTGATTAAAGCATTTTATACCTGTAATGTACTGCTCAGTGCACAGTCCACGGGTTAAGCGCTCACCTCTGATATTGGGCAAGCCTGCATTGCGTGAGTTTAAAACCCGGCATGGCTGACACAGTCCATCATTTTTCCAAGGCCGATGAAGTGAGTACCAGTTAATTGGGTAATAATAGATACTATTACAGCACTTAGAAGGAGTATTCATGTATGAAGCACTATATAAAAATCGTATTATTAATAATTTCGAGGGTTTCAGAGAGAATTTGGTTTGTTTATTGCGCTGTATAAATAGCCTTTACGAATATTACCACATCAGTTCTTTACAGGTCTGGCGGTAGAATATCCATTTACTAAAACCAAAATGTCTGTCGATTTCGTCACACTGTCGCGCCGCTTTTGCAAACCGTGCTTTCCCGCGCAAAACAAACGTCTACGTCATCATCACTGAACAGCCCGTTATTCTAGGCCCACGTCCAGCCATAAAGCGGACGCAAATATGTGCACCCCTCAAATAGCGCAGTGAATGAAAACGCACCCCATACAGTGCGTGTGTGTTTAATCAAGTGGAAACATGTTTGTGGGCCGCAGACGGACAATCTGCATTTGAAAGGTTGCGCTCTGCATACAGATGTTACGGAACTGGCGCGGCGTTGAAAAATCCCTGTAACTGCAAAACTAATTAGTGAAGTTGGTTTGAAAATGCTGTAAACAACCGGAGTTATTATTCATTCAGCGCTGCGCCACAAATGTGGGAGGACATGTTAAATGATAAATTGGGCATGCACTGCTTTAATCTGTAAACTGAACATGTTAGCAAACGGCCTGCATTTGTAATTAGTATTTACGGCCACAGGAGAGTGCCTCTTTTAAAACACTGACAGGAAATTGATCAGTGTGGGTCTCCATGGCAACCCAAGGGCCTTCACCGCGTCTGCCGGGCGCAGCTGATGGCTCCATGTGCATGTTTAGAAACATATTTATGAATTGTAAAGATAAACGGCTCCATAATGCAAAAGAGGCGGTGCTGCCCGCATGCCAAGCTGGTGGCCTGAGAGTGAATGCCCGAATGCCCGATAACGGGCCTAAGTGTACACAGGTTGCCATGGCGTCGCCTCTGAAAATCACACGTATGAAAAAGCTCCCCCCTCTTAAAATTAGCCTAAAATGCAAATTGCCCGAGGCCAGTAGGAGCCTGTCACGCTTGTAATAATAGACAATAATTGATGATTTATGGGCTGCCTCCATGACAACCACAGTCTCCCAGCAGCCCCTTGGTTACTTTTATGAAAAAGACCAGGGAGCTTTTCTGGAGAGAAAAAAAGTTTCTGGCACAACACTCGGGGTTTTCTAGTCATCCATTAACTCTTGTTTGGAACTGGAGAAAATCCCACCGAGATTATAACATCATCATTCAAAGCGGCCTGAAAACCACGAGCACGAGCAGGCCAACTGACGTGAAATAGATCTCTTTCCGGCGCCTAGCCTTGTTTGCAGGAAGTTCCTCTTTCGGGCTATCCCGAGGAGCTGCGCTGGTGCTCCCACGTGGCCCTCTCCTGGCTTTTCAGAGGATCGGCTCCTCCTTTTCACGATAATAAAAAACTAATCTTTTATGCACTTGACATTGACAGCATGAATTACCCTCTCTGCATTGTGTGGACAGTGTGAAAATGGAGGTTATACAAATGCATCTTAAAGGATTATTTTCTTTGAGAAGCTGTATTTCAGGCCACGCTGACAGCTGATTAACTCCTTCTCCAAGATTTAATGATACACTTAAACCCCCTCTCCCCCTCTCTCTCTCTCTCTCTTTCTCTCTCTCTCTCTCTCTTTGTAAATGGCTTCACTTTAACTGTAACATTTTCTGCAGTCACAGTATATTTTTGTACACTGTGTACACACACAGGTATATGTTTCATTGCGAAAAAACTTTGAGAGAATGAAGGTGATCAGATGTAATGCAACAAAACCCTTGAAATTCAGGGGATGTGGCAAGTGATGACCTTCTTAACTAGGGTCCCCAATGATGTAATGTTGAGTGTCATTCTAAATCCCGTCTCTTATATTATGTATGTCCTCATGGGCTTTGCAACTAGGGAAGCCGAGTTAAGATGGCCATCACGTCCCACATCCGCTTACTTTCAAGGCTTTTGTTACATTAAATCTGATCATCTTAATTCTCTTAACTAAAGTTTTTTCACTGGATTTGAAGGGTTTTGTTATACAGCAGTTTCTCTGGGGCCGTCTAGCCATGGCCTCTGGCTGTGGCCACGGCACATGTTACACAGATCATTTTTTCCCAAAGACCCATTGCCCCCAGCCCAGTAGATCTGATCTCTGAAGGTGTCCCTCAGGAAGAACTAAACAGCCCCTCTAGAGGGACAGCTTAATTCTCCCTGAGGGACAGTAATTTTACTATTAATTAGGAGGTGAATCGTTAGGTCTGTCCACCCTTGTGTGTTATAAATGTACTAGCTCTGGTGGACTGTGTCCACACACTAGATTCTGTAATTAAATTCCCTGTTTGTTTTTTCCATCTCGGAAGCTGTAACTTTTTTTTTCCTCTCCCTATTCCCAATAATTTAGAGAAAATCATTTCAGAATTATGTGGTAGCGCAGTGGTATGCCGATTCCCGTAATAATGGCAAACATACTCATAAATGTAAAGGTCTTTCCCGTCCTCACAAGCAGTCACCATGTGTCCCTCTCTTCTTCTCTTGGTCCCCCACTCCCCTAAATTTCTCTTCAGTTCATGTGACGCAGTTTCTTTTCTGAGCGTTTGCTGTGACGTTGCTGCAGTAATCTTGCAAAATTTCTCCCAGTGTTCCCCAATAAGCCGAAAATGTTCTACCCGTAACTTGCTTCCCCACCCACTCCCAACTGCACAACTTCACATGGTGTCCTTTTGAGAACTTTTCATTTTCCACCTCCCCAAGTATTATTGCGGGAATCACTCGCAACGAGCAAAAAAAAAAGGCGATTTGTCATTTTTGAAAAGTCTATCAACTGCAAAACACTGTGGGAGATATATACACTTTTTGGGAGCAGGAGGCACCCTTTCTCTGTAAAATATTTTTAAAATTACTGGATGGATTTATCTGAAACCATCCAAGGAAATAACTGCAACGCTTTGAGCCCAAGTTGTTTCTTATTTGGTGCAACTCCAAGAAGTGTTTTTCTCGCAACGGGTGTTCATTCGATGCACTTTTTCTCTATGGGAAAATTAATGGGACTAAGCCGAAAACATAATTTAAAAAATGTTCTTAATAGCTTTTTCGTCGTTTGAACAAAGGTTTCTAGTTTGGGGGGCCCATGACAAGCATTTATTTTGGAAAATGTCCCCCAAATCTGTTCAAAGGTATTAGCAATAGAATTTTGGCAAAAGTCTACGTACACAGGCTTCACCTTAACTGTAGGGCAGTGATATATATATATATATATATATACACAGTAAGGAAAAAGTAATGTCAGAATTCTAATCTTAACATGCCAGTATTAGCATATATTTATTTATTGTTTAGTTATATAGCGCTTATACACAGATGAAGAGCTTCAAAGTGCTTCAAGGCAGAAAGGTATCAATGGAATACAGCAATCATTCTTAGGCCTTGAAGATTCCGAATGATCTAAACATGAAAACTAGCATACTAGGCCTGACGACATTTCTCCTAGTGCAAGTGCATGAAGTAGTACACTTGAGACCAAGCTTGGAAGGGCGGTACGGAAATTGGTAGGGGGGCAGGACAGACAAATTAACTGGTCCTAGTACATTTAGGTCATGCATACGTACAGACGGAGGTGCAGAGATGGAGGTTTGTGGGGAACAAAGAGTCTGGTCCAGTGGGGCCCTGAGTTAAGCACAGAGAGGTTGCCCCGCTCAAGGAGCGTAAGCTGAAAGTGCAGTAATGTTGAAAAAAGTGCAACGGCCCGGAGGCAAGTGCAAAACAGTGGTGGGGGAGCCTGGGACCTGTAGACTCTGGAGGTGCACCAAACAACCAGTCAGCAAAAACTGAGCACAGTTAAGGAGGAGAAGGAGGTGGAGAGAAAAGAAAGGAGGTTAGCAGGGGAGAGGGAGAGAGAAGGAGGAAGAGAAAAGGAAGGTCTTGAGGAGTTTCCGGAACTTAAGGTGCTCTGGCTCGAGACGGAGAGAGGCAGGGAGGCTGTTCCAGAGGGAAGCACCTGCAGAGGATAAAGATCTGCCCCCAAATCTCTGTTTGTGAAAGCGGCTCACCAGCAGAGAGGTGGAGGAGGACGAGCAGAGGGCTGTAGAGGGAGAGTATTTGGGGAGCCAGTGGAGGAATTTCAGCTCTGGAGAGATGCGGTCCCAGCGCTTGAGGCCAAAAGTAGAAGTAGGAAGATTGAGAAAGACTGTTGCAATAGGCTAGAGAGAACCTGGGCTCTCGAAGTTATGAGACTCTGGGGGAAAGTGAGAAAGGTAGAATACCCCTGAGGAGGTGCAGTTGGTAGTTGGACTTTTTGGAGATGTCTGAGATGTGAGAAGAGAAGGAGAGAGTAGAGTCGAAGATGACCCCAAGATTCTTTGCCTCATTGGTAGGTGATGGCGCGGACCAAGGGAGGCAGGCCAGTGAGATGGTGGGAAAGCAGGAGCAGGGGTCCCAATGAGGATGATCTCTGTCTTACTGAAATTCAGGCATAGATCGTTAGCAGCACACCAAGCCTGAATTGCGGATAGACAGTCAGGGATGAGCGAGGAGGAGGCCGAGGATAGCCTGAAAGAGAGATGCGTGTCATCTGCAAAACATTGAAAATTAGTGGTAAAGGTAAAGATATTGTTGGCCAAGGGGGCCATGTAGATATTGAAGAACCAGGGGGAAAGCTTAGATCCCTGGGGGACACCACAATTAGAGAGAGTGGTAGAGGAGAGAAAGTGCCAGAGTTCCACCTTGGAGGGCTGGTCAGGGAGAAAGGAGGCAAGCCACGCCAGGGCCTGATCTGTGATGCCCAGGGTATCACGGAGACGGGTGATCAGGATGTTGTGGTTTACCATATCGAAAGCAGAAGAGAGATTGAGAAGAATGAGGACAGAGAGAGAGTTGGAGTCAAGTTTTGAGAGCAGGTCTTCATGGGTGTTCAGAAGAGCAGTTTCCGTGCCTCTGGATGCTGTAAAGCCAGAGTGATGTTCATGGAGACAACCAACAATTCAGTAGGAGGGTACGTGGAGTGATAGCCAACTTCTCCAGGAGTTTTCCCAGGAAAGTGGTTATGGAGACCGGGCGCTAGTTTGCCAGAATGGACGGGTCAGAGGAGTTTTTTTTTAGCAGAGGGTGCACAAAAGAGTGCTTGAGAGGAGAGGGCAAAACTTCAGTGGTGAAAGAGATGTTACAGAGGTCGGCCAACGCTGGAGCAAGAGTGTCAATATTGTTTTTGATGGTTTTGGAGGGTCTGGGGTCCACCTGTTTAGAGGAGGCTTTCATAGACTGGACTTGTCTAGAGACCTCATCAGATGTGACATGGGAGAGGGAGGAGAGAAGAGGGGGAATGGTGTGGGGGCTGAGGGGGGACCCAAGAGATGTTGGTGCAGCGGGGAGCAGAAGAGAGAGATGACAGGATGACCTGTGGTGAAGTGTGCGGCCAAGCAAAGGGCCTGGGGAGGTGTAGTAGAGGATGCAACTGCGGTAGGTTTGGCCAGTTCCTTACAGACTTTGAAGAGTTTGGCCGTGTTGTTAGATGCCGTGGAGATGCTGGCATGAATGTAGACTCTTTTCTTAGAACGGATGCAGAGTCTAAATTGCATTTGAAGAAGGCGGTAGGCCAGTTTGTCAGATGGTGTACCTGAAGATCCCCATTTCCGTTCCGCTGCTCTGCGTTTGCATTTAAGGGCAGCTAGATCGGAGTCGTACCAAGAGTTGCACTTTTTGGCAGGCTTCAGTTGGACCCTCATGACAGGGGCAAGAATGTCAAGAGTGTTGGAGCAGGAACGGTGAAAGTTGGAGAGGGATGTATCAAGGTGGGAGTCAGCCACAGCAGTAGAAGGAAAAGAGTAGGTGGAGGCAAAGGCAGCCGCTGACACTCTTTTCATGGGTCAGATGACCTTGAACGCAGGAGATGGTGTAGAGTGTGCTATTGCCAAAGGAGAAGAGAGCTTCAAGTGAGAAAAGAGAAGAGAATGATCAGTCCATGAGAATGAAGTAGTGAGAGGAATAGAGAGTTGGATGTCTGTGCTGATGAGAGCATCCAAGGTGTGGCCAGCAGTGTGACCAGATGGTAGAATGGAAAGAGAAAGGGAGTCAAATAGCTTTCGGAAAGGTACTGAAGAGTCAGGAGAGTCAAGATGGATGCTAAGATCCCTAGAAGTAGGAGTTGGGAAGAGGAGTAGAGGAGAGAAGAGGCCAGGTCAGCCCAATCCGAGAGGAAGAGGGTGAACTCGTCCGGTGGCCATTAGAAGGTGGTCAGAGTAAGAGAGGCCACAGGTGAGAGAGAGATCCTGCAGATCAGGCATTCAAAGGAGGAGTAGACCTGAGTGGGAATAATGGAAACAGGGATCCACTCAGGAAAGATCAAGGCTACTCCACCTCCTGGCCTGTTGGGCCTGGGCACATTGAGGATCTTGTAACCTTCAGGGATGAGTGTGTCAAAACTCGTGACTGAGCTGTCCTTAAACCATGTTTCATTAAAAGCAAGCATTACTGAGACATTACTGAGGGTAACCTTACTGAGACATTACTGAGGATAACTCTGGTTTCCCTCGGCCAGGTGGCAGAAATTTGTGCAGGAAAGTTTTTTAATGTTTGCATTCTTTTGCTTGCACGTTTGTGTTTCTATTATAAAGGCAATACTAACACAGAACTGAGAGAGCTATTCATCTCTGGCATGGGATCCCTTGACAACGCCCACATCACAAATGTTAAGTGTGGTGTAATGTCACATTCTGTTATAGCTCATCTGCCTTTGGCCCCACAGCACTATGGTAGCTCTGACTATGCAACGTTGTATGATTCTGGGTATTCCTTGGGCAGCAGTTTGGCATTGTATAAGCAATCATGGTATATAAATTGCATATTAGTATACATTTCAACAAATGTATGTTTTAATAACATTGGCACTGCCATAAAATTTCACACTGACATAGCATCACATATCAGTTTCTGCTTTCCCGGATATTGCCCTCTAGCCTAGTAATGTTAGTGGTTGCAATATAAATGGGTATGTGGTAATGTGTGGTTGGCTAGTGCTGGGTGACTATATGGCAAACTGTGCTGTGATCCCTTCAGAGTCAGAGTGGCACCGTGGTTAGGCATGTCTGTGGTTTTTTATTGGGAAACCAGTAGAGATGCCACATCCCATTCATGTAAAACTTCAGGTGTGCATTTGCCCACAGAGATACCGTGCAAGATATATTTTTGGTTAATATATGCCTACTTCACTAAGCGGGCTCCCCTGATCTAATGCCCACTAGAATACAGTGCCACCCCATAATTCTTGGCAAAAAACATGAAGTAAATTAAATAAATGAATCAAATAAATGAATCAAAGTTGGTCCCAAAACTTTATATACAATATTATACAATACAATTGACACAGGTAGTATAGCTCAGTGGCAACGCGCACGTTTTGGAAGCAAGACGACGCAGAGCAACACAGGTTGGAATCGCGTTATAAAAAACTATTTATAATTATCATAATAAGGGGCAGTTTGTCCACTAAAAATGAAAATTACCTGCCTGCTTGAATATCATTATTTCCCACACACATTCATCCAGTTATATAGTCAAATATATATATATATATATATATATATATATATATATAAAAAATTCTGAATAACAAAAACGGCCCGGAAGGTAGCTCAGGGACAACACTTTTGTTATGGAAGCAAGACAACTCTGAGCAACAAAGGCTCGAATCTCAGACGTGCTCTTAGAGACCGATCTCTGGTATTAAGCGCTTTATAAAGATGAATTAATAGGCCTTGTAATTTCACTTATCGCATTTGCAAATGATACATAGAGCTTTGCTTTCCCCAATAGCATCAGCAATGTATGCAATCATAGAACTAATTCTGGCTACCCACCCTCTGTACAGTGCTCTGCTCCTCTTGGGTTAGGTCTGTGCTTTACACAATGCTAAATAAAAATAACCATTGCATAGAAACAGGACATGATATACATATATTTATAGCAATCTGTTTCTATTCATTTCATAGCCATTTTGATACTTCACCCGCAATACCTCTGTTCTACAGCTCTTGTTCATACAACCAGGCCTGGGCATTGTCAGTAATTTAGATTATAGCCTGTCACCTGGGAATACTCGAATAAGTGAGTGAATAGCCTGTCACCTGGGAATACTCGAATAAGTGAGTGAATAGCCTGTCACCTGGGAATACTCGAATAAGTGAGTGAATCTGTAAAAGATGGCAATATTGGATAGCTACATTTGGCTTATTTCTTCAGGAAGAGATAATTCCCATATTTTATAATCTTCAACTATTCCCCCAGCCAGGGGCCTGGACCAGGACATTTCTTGAGCAACTTCTTTGTGACAAGCCCCTATTTGGAATATCCAGGAACCATTATATAATTGTTTAAAGTCAAACTGTTAGTGCTTTCGTGCTTTGCGCTTCCAAAATATTCCTCTTTTCCTCTGGGACATTGGGTATGAGAGCTAGGGGATGCGAACGATGGATAGGAGTAGGGATGAGGAGAGGGGAGTGGAGAAGTTTGGAGAGAAGGATCACTGTACCAGGGATATGAGGCAATCATTGGCATGGCTTTGAGTTACTCGGTCATTTCGGGCTGTGCTGGACTTATGATAGCAGTACATTGACATTTCAGGCTGCACATCACTACACCATGCTCATGTTATGTTATCCAATATTAAAACAGCACCAATCGCCACCCTAGTGGTCTTACGGCACCCGAAAGGTGGCTTATTGTGATCTGCCTGGGTGCTACAAAGTATTAGTCTATGGGAAGGAAGGGGAGGGTTGGTAGAGAAGGTGATAGGAAAGAGAAATGAGACAGCTTAATGACCAAAATCACGGCGTAGAAGCAATGGGGATGAGTGGGAGGGGATATAGTTGCCGATTGAGTCATTACATGGCTGTGGATGGCATTGCTTAGGCACGTGATGCTGAGCCTGCATATGAACACAGCACCTGCAGAGGTGGTGCTGCCTGCACTTTTTCAGCAAGATGGAGTGTGCCAACACAAGTAAAAAATAAACCAAAAAGCCAACATTTTGTCAATATGTGTTTTATTTGGTATAACACATAAAGAATCCAGAGCATGCACATTGCAATCGTTTATTTTATCGGCTGTGAAGACTCAGATTGACATTAATATACATGTATTATATTACTCTGTTGAAACCATTTGAAAAAGTTCTGTTTCTTTCTGTTTCTTTTCCTTCATGTCTCTCTGTCTCCCTATAAATCCTGAATCCCTTCCTCAAGTAACCCTATTTGAAGAGTAAAAGACAATAGCATTATGATGGTAAACACACACATTGGGAAACAAGGTTTGAGAAGCATGTTATGAAACTAAAGTGTACTTCTTAATCAAATTAATGTTTATGTGCCTGTTCAATTGTAGACATTCAATTAAGAATAAAACACAACAAATATCCAAAATTAGGGCGGGTACAATATGTGTAATTTTACTCCAACTTTTACCAACGCTCTGTGCAGGAAAACCACCCGTGCCACTGCCCACAGGTCGTTTTGATGTGGGGCTGGAGGTTTGAATTCCATTGGAGTCTGCCTGCTTTTTATACCAACAAAGCAAAGTCAGGATCCTGGGGGATTAATTGTAATAAGGTCTATAATGGAAGTACACAATGCCTGGAATGATCACTTCTTTTCTGGTTGGAAGGTGTAAAAAGACACGCAATGCAATCAAATGCCACTGGCTATGTGGATCTTCAATCATTCGAACTTCCACTCTTTGGGGCGGAGTTTCTTATGCTACCTACTATAGACTTTGCATAGTTTTACAATGGCAGAGGGATTCAGCGAGAAAACAATCGCTTGTGCAGACTGACATGTCCTTAGTCAATGAAGTTGTATGCAAAATCCAGCTATCATCTGATCTTCCAACATCGCTGTGTTCTGTTTATTTCCCACACATGTAATGGAACAATGCTGCATTCAAGTTATCTCTTGCCATAGCTTGTACATACATTCCATTTACACTACATCAGTGATGTATTTTCAAATATGTGTGATCAGTTATGTATTTTGCAAATATTTGTGATTAGTGTAGTATGCTTCACCTGATATTAAGAACAGCATTTCAGATAAAAAAAGGTTTTAAGCACGATGAAAAGAGCCTTCTCGAGATTGTTGAGTTTAGGGCCCTTTTGGAATGTGCATGCAATGGATGGGATCACACAGAATAACTCTGAGTCCAAATAACCGAACCAACTCAGGAAGATGGCAAAGTACTGTTTTATTAACAATTATGTAAAACAGGGAGTTACAATGAACATCAACAGATGTACGATCGATTTCTCTCTGCAATCTTTTCATAAAACAAAGGTTATATAACAAAAATACATCAGAGGTGACATCATACTGCATGGCAAATAATGAAAAACCTACTGCAGAACGGGATTGGCTTTTTGGGAATATCTAAGTATATTAGCTATAAGAACTAGGATTATAATTCACTGCCCACTGTCAGGTGGACTACATATGCCTACTTCTAAAACATGTCATCTTCATGAACATTAGATACACAGTTTCTGATTGGTTTTCAAACTATAAGGTACTTCTTTATATGGACCACTACAATTGGTTGGCACGCTTGTGCCAGTCTGGAATATTCGGTTAATTTTGCAGCATGTAAGCCCAGTCCCAGGTGCAAGGAGATGGGGCCTTACACTATCTCCCCACCCAATTAGCCCAACATCTGTCATCGCCCATGCTTTTTTGCCATGAAGATTGTCTTTGAACTTGGCCTTGCAAAGTGTCCTTGTCTCTGAGAATGCGCGGGTGCGGGCACTCACTACTGTGTTCTAGTACTCCAAGTTCGAACTCTATTTTCATCCTTGGCTCACGTGACAGGAGACCACAATTTGGTCCATTTTGCAGGTTTTAAATGTCTTAAATTAATTAAACTTGGCACTCTTGGTGTTCTTTCTTTGCACCTCAACAAGAGATGATTCATCCTTCATACGTTCACTCTTTTCCAGAATAGATAGCTGACCATGGCTGTTTCAATCTTGACTCCAGGTCAGACAGCCTTCCTATGCAGCTCCACAATTCTGATTATTCCCGCTGCAACATAGTTTTCTCTTCCCTCTTCATGGGTCCTGGCTTACTAACATTCATAATACCAATGTCCAGCTTCTTTACAATGGCGGCTTCGCCTGCATTCTATTCACAACATATAGCCAGCTTCTATGATGACTTAGTCTACTTGCGTTCAGCGTCTGTACAATTATTGAACAGTGGATTCTCTGCAGCACCTTGTGCACGTGTAATCTTCTTTTCGTATTTAAACGTTTACTTGATTCTTTACTTCATCATTAGTCTCTTCAGGATCTATACATCCTCTTCAGTCAGTATCCCGAGACATCGTTCATACTCTTTTATGATGTCACAGGTTTCTTTTCTTTGCTCCTTCTCATATTCCTTTAGGGAGTTCCTCTCACAAATTGCTGTCCCTTCAGGGATACCTTTGATAGGGTTTTCTCAATGGGTATCTTCTTTCGAACATACGTTGCAGTATTGGCACAACAGCTGGTGTCAAACACGGCATGATCTCAGGCTTCCAACATATGGGAGGTAGGGGGCATGGTTACCTGCATAGTCATACAGATGGTCCCCTACATTATCTCACCATTCCTGCCTACCACACACTTCTATTTCAAAGACACACCGCTACTCTAAAATGGGGACATCTGCAAAATCTCCTTGCCTTTGTGCACCTCTCAAGAAAATTGTCTTTTGTGTTCTGGCAATTCTAAAGGGGACTAGGTCCACTCTGGCAGGCAACCACTATAATTGCGCCTCTACCGCCTGCTGTTAGTAACTGAATGTGGCGTATTCCTGCAAATAATGGTGGCAGATGTCTAACAATAGATGGCATTTCTTAACTTTCAAATTTCAGGCCGTACATCTGGTATCATAAGTTCCTGCAGAGCAGTTGATGAATTTTATCTTCATTCCAAAGATTCAATTGGCCAGGGCCTGCTTAGCGAACCATCTCATCAGGGTTTATTTTTGTTCACATGCTATTCACTTTGAGTGTGAAGGGCTTGGAAACCTTAACTCCAGGTTACAGGATTCAGTGGAGGGCTTGGGAACCATAACTCCAGGTTACAGCATTCAGTGGGGGGCTTGGGAACCTTAACTCCAGGTTAATGTATTCAATGGAGGGATTGGAAACCTTCAGGTTACAGGATTCAGTAGCAGGTTTGGGACCCTTAACTCCATGTTACAGGATTCAGTGTAGTGCTTGGGAACTTTAACTTCAGATGAAAGTATTCAGTGAAGAGATTGCAAACCCTAAATCCAGGTTACAGTATTCAACGAAGAGACTGGGCACCTTAACTCCGGGTTCTCTCTCACAATGCTAGATGCATCCTTGTGATCCTTCACATAGTGCATATTTTTAGAAATGAAGGCGAATTTAAACAAATATGCAAGCACCTATCATCCCATACCTATATGCATACCTATATGCATACCTAATATGCACTAGCATTTGTGATTTTGGCGAATTAGGGACTAGCCGGTCCAACATGCATTGCGCCAAAACCAGTCATTGATTGAGCACACCTGCTGTATAAACTAAGGCTATCTCCTTCTCATGTATTGTGCGGGTGGACATTACCAACATTAGGCCATAGCAGCGACATTTGTTTTTTCGCACTCACCCCTTCATGCGGATAGTTTGCCACACCGTGGAGAATGTTTCTCGCACGGTGAGGCAACAAATATTGATATTGCGCACTGGCGTGAAATCTCGTTACAAAGTTTTTATATATACTGTTCTCTCAATGGGACATGTCTGACTCCCCCTGCCTTTGTCATTCACGCGCGCTAGTCTGAATTTAAATTTATAAAGGATTCCCGAGTATTTTACCTCCCTACATTTACACTCAAGGTCCATTAGACTTAGCCATTCCAAGATGGCGGATTCTCCGTCATGTAGAACCATAGAGTTCTTTTTTAGCCAGATTGTAGTAGTGCATCACGTGACGCGTGAACTAGCAGGTGGGGATAGCACATGCCATAGCCCATGAGCCATTATAAAAACGAGAATACACATGCTGGGAACAACTACAAGCCTGAGGAAGCTCGCGAGTCGAGCGGAACGCGTGGCGTCTTTCCACCCGTTGGGGTGAGTGGTGCCTTGTGCCTGGTCTGACCAGGTATTGTCATGTATGCTTTTTATAACATTTTGCACAACTTTTGATTAATTAAAGAAAATGTTTTTAAACTTAGTAAATGGTCGTGAGTGCTTGGGCAAGTTTGGTATTAAGTTGGAGGTGCTGTTTATCTGCCTACCTGTATCTTTTTGCTGACATTCTTCTGCATATATATATAAATATATATATATATGTATATATATATATATATATATATATATATATATATATATATATATATATATATAGCATATATAAGTTGTGTCAGCTTTTTGATTGAAGTAGATAAATAGCTGCTGCAAATCTTCAGAATTGAACAAACGCAGTGGAAAGGAAAGTGCTTTCTGCTGGTAAACATCATGTAAGATGGAGCAGTCCCCCAAAGGCAGTGTGAGTACACGGTCATTATTTAAACGGTGACTGCAAATAAACAGTGCTGACAGAGGCAGGCCCGGGGAGCCGTGATCTATGAACAGTGCCACCACTGCAGCCCGATAACCTGCCACTTCACATCCTTATCTATTAACTTTGAAAGATACATCTGGTTATTATTGTCACATTATTAGGTTTGCAGTGCGTGGAACTGGCTTTTGGGAGGCAAAATACAAGGTCAGCATTGTAATGGAGGAACTGAATCTCAAAGCCCCCAATTATCACTTCCTTGAATGCAAACCAACCAACTACTGGACACTCTTCCCCTCGAAGCATAGGAATATGCATTAGCATACTTGGTCGGAAAACATTTGACCTTTTACTTTTGACCGAATTTTTTTATTGTTTTATTGGTCGAAATTCCATCAAATTTAATGAAATATATATATGTGGTGGGGTAAGGGAATAGAGGGTGCCTGCTGGAGGTCTCCACTGCATTTTCAACCAAAAAAAGAGAAAATACATTTGAAAAGGTCAAATATTTTCAACCAAGTAAACCCAAACCTAAGAATAGACTGAACAGTTATTTTTAGATTGTTACCAAAATCCGCTCTCTAGAGTTCCACAGCTCAGCCTGAGACTTTCTTTGAACTGAAATGGGGACCACTTGACAAACTAGATGGAACGCCTTTCCTTTTACCCTGCTGTGGGGGGTAATGTGAGCCCCAGGATCAAATAAACTGAAAGGCCTTGTTAGGCCCAAAATGTGCAGAAATACCTTCTTGTCATGTGAAGGCACACTAGCAGAATGAAAAGCCAGCCTCACAACTTCAACACAGCCCATGTGCCTAGTAAATTCAAATGCATGTACTTCTGCAATATAAGCAAGTGTGAAGAGTCAGGAATGAGTCTCAGGCACAAGTGAGACTTGGTTTTGTCTAAAGACTTTTATTGATAATTAAAAGGGTTTGAGAAGTGCCTCGCTGTCCCTACACTAGAGGTGTTTCCCTACCTAAACTCAAAACTAAGGATCTGTCAGTGTCTGAATGTACAAAACAAAACTGTACTGTGTCCAAAGTACTATTCTGAACCTGACATTCTAAGGAAATGAATTTCAAAGTTTAAACAATGATGTGTTTGGCCTTGAGTGTTTTAGAAATGTTCAAATGGGCAAAGCAATAAGTAACTCCAACAAAATGTCTTTCAAGGATATCGTTCCTTACTCCATAGGGTATTTCCCTTCCCCTGGATCCTGCTTCACATTTTCCTACACATAACAGTTCTCGTCATTCCTCTTGATCAATACCAAAAATGATACACAATTAACTTTGGCCTTTGTGTTGTCAGGATACCTGGTGTACTCTCCTGCCAGGGCTTCTCTGCTCTCTTATATTCACACACTTGTATTTGCCTGGTAGACTCTGTTGGCAAGGTTTCTGGTGTTCACACATTTGTAATTGCCTGGTATACTCTCCTTCCAGGGATCTTTGTATTCACACACTTGTAATTGCCTGGTATACACTCCTGCCAGGGCCTCTTGTATTCCCACACTTGTAATTGCCTGGTATACTCTCCTGTAAGGGCTTCTCATTCGTGCGCTTCTGTCTGCACTTCCACTCTTAATAATTCACCACATTAGCCCTTCTGGCTACTTCATTCTGTCTGTGTTATATTGCCTTGTCATTGTTTTGCTCACACCTCCACTCATGGTTATTCACCAACTTAGCCTTATTGGCTAGTTCACTTTGTACTTTGTATACTGACTTGTTACTGTTTCCTAGATGTATATTTCATACATTTGGGCGAGCCTCAAAGATTCCCTTCTTTAGCAAATGCACTTTCACTTTCTCGTTCAGATTTAATGAACGTCTTTCTTTCTTTCTCCATTCTATTTTGTTCAATTACTCGGATGCAGCATGCTCACCAATATGCCCTGCTGTTCCCTTCGTCCCAGTGTGGACACACCGGTTCTTCGTGGAATTCCTTGTCCTTCTTGCAGCCTATCGATAATGGTCTTTGGCTGATTTCTTCCTCGCTCAGCTTGGCTTCCTGCATCACTGCTTCCTGTGGTTCCAGCTGGGCTCCTCTGCATCACACAGGCTTTGGGAAGTGTCTTGCTGCTTCCTTCTACCGGTCAAAGCCTATTAGCCCTGTTCTGGCATCTGGCGTTCCCGCCGCATGTAGTCTTCCTCTCACAGCTTTCCTCTTCTCAGCGCATGAGCCGATTGGCTCCACCATCTCTCTCTCAACCCGTCGATCACACAGAGAGGAGCAGCCCGCTCCCTCAAACACTCTACCATGGTTTCTGGTGGTCCTGACTTAAATGACACAGGCACAGGTGCATGCTCCCAGCAACTAGACGGTTGCCTGTGCGCGGGGCTTATCCTGCTCTGCATTCCTCCACTCCTCTTCTTCGTCACAGTGACAAGGTGTTGCCACACATCAAAATGTTGTGTACATTGAAAATTAAGAGTACAAAATGGACCTTGCATGCGAAATCCAAAGCTATGAAAGTACCTTTCATTACATGTGGCTGAGGTCTACAACTACCTGGCCTAAACCATTCAAATGTATATCATCAAGTAAAGTGGACATTGAGGTCATGATGAGAGATATTACAAGGAATCACATGAAAAGTAAATGCAACTGATTGAAAAGCAAGTATTTCTGTTCTTCAGGGGACGGAAGGCTTGTGCGAGTGTAAAGACCTTTCCCCTGGAAGGTAAAACAGTGACCATCCCCCATCGCATGCTCTGCTATCTATCTGAAAGTCAAATCTCTTTGAAGCCATAGCAGGGGCGAAGAAGGAATTCATGATGGGGGTGCTAAACAACAGTATCAACAGAAGAGTTCAGTCCTGAATGGATTGAACTTTTAAAAATACATAATTTTAAATTCAATTTAGGATATGCCCTAGTATTGGAATAACAAATGACAAATTGTAGAACTGCCTCATGATGTTAAGAGGGCAAAGGTTTAATATATGGCCCAACAAGATAAGATCATTCCGGCAGACCTCTGACTTCACAAGAGTGATTCATGGATTTACACCAGGCCAAAATCAACAATGGAACAGAGAGGCCTGGATCACATGTTTCAGGAGAAAAGAAACCGAGTGGACATAGGAACTGAAAAATATGCATATAGTTAAGATATGTCAATATGAGTGTAAGCAGGATCATACTTTAGGGATTTTCTAAGTAACTATGAGGACCACAGAGGCCACACAGGTGTTATTTTAAAGACTACTACGGGCCGTTCTGTTGATTTTATTCTTTTTACAATTCAACTTTGGGAAGTTAAGGTGCAACCAAAAACATGTTCATAGCTCCCCAGAAAATATTGTTATGCTGAAACTCGGGGAGATGTTAGCTTTTTGAATCTTGTAACTGTCTATAAAATTTGGTGATACTGACTTTTATCATTTGTGTGTAAACTGCCAAAAATTGCTGTTTGCACCTGCAACCTCCTGCTGAGACAGGAGTTAGTTCATTAAGTGCGGCATGATGAGAAGAATCCAGATATATTTATGTTATGTTAATTTGTGCCGTGCACCGCTACCACCCAGCGGCAGTCTCCAGGTGCTCACATGGCTCTGGAAGAGAGGTGGGGTGGTGGGAAGAGTGGGGAAAATGGTGAGAGGATAGATTAAGAACCAGGAGGAACTGGCTCCTGTGAGTGGCTTTGTAAGTGTACAAATTAAAAGGTGGAGAACAGTAATTTTAAGTGGGAGGCCTTGCCCCTCAAAATTTGGCCTTGGTAAACTGAAGGAGCCAATCAGAGAAGGGGGTCTAGCCCTTGAATAAGGGGATGGAAAAATAGTTGTCCAAACCAAACGGGGGAAGACAATAAGCTTGCACCTCCTAATTTTTATATTTTGGAGGTGTGGTTTTGAGGTTACAAGATGTTGCACAATGGGAGAACGAACAGCTGCCTGAAGTCATCTGGGGAGATCTATTGACAGCTTGATGGAGATTTAACATTGCCTGGCAGACAGCCTGACACTATCTGGGTTGGAAATGCTAATGAGACTGCTGAAGGGAACCAGGGAAACTTAGACAGATGCTGGGATCTTTGCAAGGAGAGCCAAATAGAGGGTCCAGAAATGCTGATGTCTTTCCTGAGCACAATGCCCAGAGATATTCAATGTAAGTAGCTTGTCCAACAGATCTAAGAGTGTGGGGATTTATAGATGTAATACAGTCCCCTTAATTAGTGATGAGGGTATGGAAGTAGACCCTTAGTATATTTCGATATATAATAATGTAATGAATTCCCCTATAGCCAACTAACACAGGGTAATTTAGTTGGAGTTTAGAAACCAACATTTCTCCCAGTATGAATAGAAATATAGTCATTTAAAGCATGTGGGTACTCCTAATTTCATTTCCAACCCCCAAACTCCCTAAAGGGAAAGTCTGTCCTTTGTATAAAAATGAAATTCCTAACTGTCACCATTCTTCAGAACCTGCCGTTAGATATATGGGTGCTGCATGTAAACAGCTTTTTTGTTTTGTTGCACTGGGGCAGAGAAGTGTTTGGCTACATTAAACAAAGTGAAGTCCCTAATTGAAAGGCTCACTCTCTCTAGAGAGTGAGAGAGTGACTCTGGATGGAGAGAGATTCTGCATTGCATAGGGGCAAAGGAAGAAACGTTCAATATGTGATAAATGTGCTGTTTTTCAAAGTCTGTTGTGCTGTTAAATTGTGGGTTTTGGCATACATGTGGGGAGATAAATAAAGAGCGCTGCTTATGGGAAATAGTTTTACATGTAGAAAAATGTGCACGTTATTCAAATCCAACTTCATCATGATTTTGTGATGCTCCCTGGTATTGTTAATTTTGACATAAAGGGGTTTGTGGGGCAGGAAGGTTGAAATGTGTATCTGTCCTGTGTTCCATGTATATGAGACCCAAAAGCTGAAATCTCAAGAAGTGCGTTTTGTATTGAAGCCTTGTTTTGTGCCACAGAGAATGTGGCAGGTGTCATGGGAAGTAGTGTTAATATTACATTTTTCATAATGATGAATACAAATATATTTTATCTGTACACCAGCCGGGTTCTTGGCTCAACATTGCGAAAGGGTGAGATCATCACTGGTTCTAGATGAGTCACAGACAGGGCTTGGTAGAGTATCAATTTGTGTGGCGCTGTTGATGGGTGGGGAGTACGCCCCACATTACCAGTGTTCCCATAAATATATCTCACAGTTGCACATATTTCAGATATGCCCTTGTCCTGAACCACCAATGCTGTCAATAGGAGATATCACTCTGAGCAGTGGTCTACAACAATTTATCAATACACATTCACCACTTGGCACTATGTCTAGTTTACATAACATCCTGGGGAAGCCTTTGCTAATCTGAGAAGGCAGAGGCATTGCCAGCACTGACATGGCTGAAAAGGAGCCAGGGAAAAACTGAACTCATTTCTGATCCTGAGGTCAGGCTGAAAAATGGGTCTGGCTGCATGACCCGTGAAACCTCCTTTCATTAATGGTGTTCACAGGGCAACTGGACCTTTGCATCATGGTCTCCTGGTGGACAGTTGCCTTAGTCCGTGAAAGCAGCTTGTTGCTGCAGTGCGGACTGTTTTTTTAATTTAGTATATGGCATTACTTTGGAGTTTTCTTGTCTGCCTTCATTGCAGTGTTTTTAATTCAATACTTTGCATGTGTTCATGTTTATTTTGGCAACCACTCATTTTTACTGGTAAAGAGACAGCGGATAGTTCAGAGAACAACTAGTCAGTGTCTGACACTGTGTTTGTGCTTCGAATTCTGCAATATTTCCCATTGAGATTATGGACTCAAAACAGTAGCCAAGATTGCCTGTGAATTGATGTGTAAGGAGCACTTAGCCCTCACATGATCTGACACATGTTTACTGGATTTCTAAGGATCTGCAAAATTACTTTCAATTCTGCGTTGGGGGCAGTTTATTTAGAGAGCAGGGCAAGGGGTCTATGACTCACTCCTCCTGGTAGTACACACGCGTCCGTGTTTCTATTTCTTCCAAAATCCGTGCAAGACCTGTCTTTTCTGTCAATCTTTTCTTTGCAGAGTTAAACCCAGTGTTTCATAATGTGAATTTCTCTATTTTGTAGAGTTCCTAGATAGCCCCTTTGGTTTGGTCAATGCAATAGTCTTCCAAAAAGCCTTACATTCACCAAATGATAAAGAAGGCCTATTATCAGAAGTTGAGCTCGTCAGTCACGTGCTAGCCCAGGTGATCTGCAGATTGATTGTTCCTTCCGTCAGCAAAATGTGATTCTACTCATCACTTGGGAATAGATTCCATTCCTTAAAGGGGCAGTGGGGTGTGTGTTGGCCGGCACTTAGACTCAGAGCTTGAGATAACGTTTCTAGCGAGGAAGTCATAGAATTGCAAGGCTCAGCATTTTACAAGTCAAATGGTTTCCATTTTAAATTTAAATGCTTAAGAATTGGGATTAAATGGAAGCCAATAGTTAGGTGGGTAATCATGTAGAAGTTTCCTGCCTTCTGTTTTCAAGTGTGAGAAGACACAGAAGGTACCGTAGCAATGGGCTTTATGAACATCTCAATCTGCGCAAAAGGGAGTTGAGGGTTGGCAGAGGTACTCTGGGAACATTCAAGGAAAATAAAATACCATCGCCATATTTTTTTACCGTTTGTTTGACAGCCTGTAGGACATCTCTATCCCAAATGCACCCGAGCTAAAGTGGCTCTGTTTTGCTCTTTGGATGTGTATACATATATTATATCTTCTTTTTCTCGAGCAGTTCCTCTACCTGCTGGTACTTGAGGGCAACGTACATTGCATACGAACATTTCAAGAGAATGTAGTGTGGATGTTGATCAGCCATTAGTCGCCCAGCTGAGCGGCGCAGGGAGGCAGACGGATTCTGCGGGTCAAGAGTAGCTATTTCTAGTCCAAAGGACTTTTAGGTTAATCATGTCTGCCATCTTGAAAGGCTTGTTAGCTGCTGATGCTGGTTGCTATGACATTGCAATGGATGCTAGACCTGCTGATCGGAAAAAAGTTATCCTTTGAGGCTGGTGGTCAGTTAGTCTACACATTCAGGAACACAGAAAATAAATTTGTATTGGCGAATCGCCAATACCAATCTATTTTCTGTCTTATTCACTCAAGGTCTTTATGGGTAGACTTTGTGGAATTGGTGACGCAGCTTGCCACTGTTTATATTTATAGGGGTCAAAGCGCACTCTCAAGGGTTTGAACCCATACACACTTTCACATTCAGAAACACCACTCTAGAAGCACTGAAGTATCCCTCCCGATCTTAGTGCATGGAGGACAGACACCTCGAGGGGGGTAAAGGGCAGTCCATGGTACACGCTACCACAGACACCTTCATCAAGAAGATAACATGTATTTCTGTGATTCGGTTTTAGTTGAAAATACATTGTTTGTGTCGTTTTCATCAATCAAAATATATTGTTTTTTTCGTAAAAATTTATTTGGATAGCTACAATTTCCTTTGCACCACCCTTGTCAGTTGTCCCCTCCTCCTACCCACCTTCCTTATTTCAGACAAACCTTAACCCTTTAACTGCTGGGCTATTAAGCATTGCTGTGCAAATAGGACGAGCATACTCGTCCTGCGCACTTACCAAGGACGTTTCTATTGGGGAAATGTTGCGCGAGCCAAGTGATGCAGGGAGGGTTTGCACATATTCAATCGCATTTGCACCAGGGAGGAAGCTAATCAGAATTTGCTGCATTATAATAGAGGCTCGCCCTCCTACAAAATCGCAGTGTCCCCATAGAGAGGGAACAAACATTCAATTACAGAATGCATCTTAGAATATCATTTGAACTGCGCCCGCGGATCCTCTTTCCTTGCTTGCGTTTGGTGTATTTGTCAGTCCAAAATGGAACTGGGGAGTTCTTACATCTTCCCATGAGAGTTTGCTCCAAGCAGCGTATGAAATAGATCTTAGGAAAAGGACTGTTGATTTTTGGTTTCCGTTAGAGCTGAGTGACAGTAATCCTCTTTGACAAAAGAGGGTTATTACCGCTAGTAAATCCCGTTCTGTAGATTTGTCCGCGGCAAGGGGAGAAGCTGATCAAAACAGGAGCACTCTGGCATGCCAGCTTGCTGGGCTGCTGCATGTGTGTCCGAGGTATACACGGCGCCCTCACTGCAATATAACAAGATGTTGGGACTACTAATTCAACCATTACAGTAGTGCAACGTTTGAAATGCGCATCGCTGCAGTGTGCCGAGTTCACAACAAGGGGCATGTTACAGAATTTGTGCTGGGAGTAATGACTGGTGTAAGCTCCCGGGGCCAGTTCATCAAAACCTTACCCTTGTGCAAAACAATGTATCAATTGGATTTAGCGTCAGCTTTGCTCCTTGCACAGTTGGGAATGGAGCAAACAGTTTTTTAGTAAATACATGTATTTTTGTTACTCGCCAAACATGGTACAAAAACAGCCTGATCCATTATTTCTCTGTGATAATGCATATTGGGACAACACATGTTGTCTCCCTTCTGTATTAGTTAAGCATTAAACAGGTGGTACAAGCATTTGCTCCATGATTAGCACTAGTGCACCTGTTCTATAACCTAGTCCATGATTGGGAGGAGTTCATTTGCAGAGGGCAGAGCCACGTGCCCCCCTGCCAATTACAGTGAATGTGCGGGATTCGGGTTGGCCTGCCTGCATGTTTAAAACTCACTGGGCCTGATTTACACACAAAAAATGTCATTAGAATTGCACCATTGTAAAACACCTTTGTAAATCAGGCCCACAGCATCTATTGGCCTACTTGGTTCTTTTCAGTCCTGAGTAGTTAAGGTGCATATAGAATAATCATTATATAGGAGTAACCGGCACTTAATAAAAACAGTGTTACAAAGCATCCACTCCTCTTCTCAAAGGAAACAAAATAGATTGAACATACTTCAATTATGTCAAAAAGGATATCTATGTGTTGGAGGCTACCAGGACTTCAACTTTTTCCCATGAGACTTCAACATTGGTCCCTGAGAATTGGGGCATATATACACATCCTAGGGGAGTGAAAGGGTTAACACAAAACTGTTCTTAGATAATAGCACGATTTCCGGTCTGCTACCCTCCCAACTACCTCAGGGATACTTCCTCTGTGGAGCCTAGGGACACTGTACCATGTGTAATATATGTAATTATTGAGATTGTTATTATGTAGTATTGGTATACTTTTATTGTAATCTATCTGCCTGTATGTTCTTTTCTTGCAACCCTGTACAAATTGCGCCCTGATGCCCCCGGGCCTGATGGTCTGCACGTTATAAATAAACAAATAGCATTATTCCAAGCGTTGTGTGGTTTTAACTGTAGCACCCAGAGCTTCTGAGTAACACCATAGGTACCAAGAGCAAAGTTACATTAGTCTATGATGTGTCAAAAAGACATTGTGAAACGCTACCGGGTTGCACATGTGAGATTCATGGATAATGGGGGTCATTACAAGGTAGGAGGTAACCATGCCGCTATTAGCGGCATGGCTACCCCCTTACCATGTACCGGGTCCGGGTTCCTTGAATGAGGAATTACCGGGCCATTCCGACCTTGGAGGACCCGGTAATTCCTCATTCAAGGAACCCATCCCCATTCCCATTCAAGCCCCCATAGAGGCTCAATGGGCATGGGGAGGGTGCTAACAACGGGCCCGTTAATAACGGGCCTGTTGTTAGGCGGTAAGGTGGTTGACGGCTCCGGCACCTTTACCGGTGCCCTTAACCCCTTACCGCCTCACTGATTATGATAAAGGAAAGAAGGCCCCAACTGAGGACAGAATCACAAACAAAGCTAGAATAACATGAGATATGTCTTGCTCCTATGTTCTGTGCCTTTCCTCTATGTAGTGTTCTGAAGAAACACCCACCCGGGCCCGTTGTTAGCATGCTCCCCATTCCCATTGAGCCCTATTGGGGCTCAAATGGGAATGGGGATGGTCTGGGTCAGGGTTCCCTGAATGGGGAAATACCGGGCCCTCCAAAGTCAGAATGGACCGGTATTTCCCCATTCAGGGACTACGGACCCGGACCCGAGTTTGAAGGCAGCCATGCCCTTTCTAAGGACATGGCTATCTCCAAACCTGTAATGAGGTCCCTTGTCTCATTGATCTCAACCTACAATTCCCCAAATGTGTCTTCCTTTCCTCCTTGCTGAGTCAACACTCCTATTGCCTGTGGGTCTGTTGCTAGACATGGCCTCTAGAACTCAATCAGACTGACTGAAAGCCTCCCAGAGATTCTGCCACATTCTAGCTCCTCCTCAAACAACTCATAGACAATGCATCAGCTTGTTTGTCTTTTCTTCTGGCTACCATTCTCCCTACTTCCATCGCCCTCCTCTCCTACTTTCCATTTCTTCTTCTATCCTATATTTGTCCTCCTTCCCTTCTAATAAGCTCTGTCTCCTGATTTACTTTCCCACTTCTTCACCTAATCCACTCTCTCTTTCTTTCTCCAATCCCCCTCTTACTCATGTCCATTCACCTTCTTCACACCCACCCCTTGCTCTGTCGTTTCCCCCTCTCTTGCTTCCCCTCTTCCTGCTCTCGAATGTTCACCTCCTCCAACATTTTGCTCTCACCCTTCCTCATTCTGGATTTTCACCTGTTGCAACCTTTGTTGCTTCATCCCTTCCTCCTGCGCCTTTTATATTCTCTGCTCCAAACATCTACACACCTAATTCCTTTCTCCCCACTTTTATACTGGTCTTTCCTCATTCCATAGGCAAGTTTCAAGACATTATTCATTTCCTTTCAGAATAGAATGGTGATCCAGGCAAGCATTTGATTATTACATCTGTGCCAAATTGATTGATCTTGCAATGTCAAGCACTGTGGACTAAGCCTATATGAGCATCCTGGGTATAAATGCATGTGGGCATTGATGCACACGCAACACTCACCAGGATCCGCAATCGGAGCTAGCCTGGCTCAGCTTGTACCCACATTCACACCTCTGCTTGAAACACACACGGTAAGCATGCCTCAGGCTAAAATTGAATGCTGGGGTCAGTCAGTGGACATTATCACAGATTTTGCTCTATACCCCTATTTTTTAGACCCAATTTATTTTATAGTATGTTTGCCATTCCCAAAGGCTACCTTTTTTTAAGCTGACTGAGCAACTGTTTTTGAAATAATCAGAACCTTCTCTTTTAATAGTGTCAGCTACTGTTACCGAACTATTGGCAAGATAGCAGGCACAAGCATGCATCCTTTCCTTACAGTTTGGAAGAAATTGCTTGGCCAATAGATGACTGAGGAAACAATATATGTATATTTTTGAAACTACTATACCCTAACAGACACCCAATGGCAGCTGCCATCTCATACATGGCCAACCTAAAGTAATATTAGCACCCAGAGGGAGAGGTGCTGAAAAATGGGCAGAATTCCACACTAACTGTCGGTGTTCTCTCACCATTTCCATAACATGCCACCAGCATTATATTAAAGTTTCTTTTGTTGCAGCAGAGGCGGAACCACACTTTGACCCCATAGTGAACTATTCGACTTCAAACAAATACTTGGGACAACTATTCAGTATTCGGCCGAATAGTAATTTCATATTCTCTACACCTCTAGTGCTAATGCACAGCTTTAAGGACCAGAAATAATATAATAATACTAAATAATAATAATAATAATAATAATAATACTAATAATATTAATAATAATAATATTAATAATAATAATTATTATTATTATTATTAATATATCATTCAGTTGACAATTATAAAGTTAAAACCTAAGTCAGAATTTCGCCCTGGGATCTTCTTCCAACAAACTACTCAGATGCCTCATTACACGGATGGCGGTAAGGATTTACCGGTACCGGTAAAATACCGGTACCGGTAAATCCTTACCGCCTTACTATGAGGTCCCTTTGCGGGTTGGGGGATTTAACGCCTGCTTTTTGCAGGCGTTAAAAACCAACCCGCAAAGGGACCCAGTGAGCTAATTACGGTACCGCAATTTGCGGTACCGTAATTAGCGCCTTCCCCATTCCCATTGAGCCCTAAGGGGCAAAAATGGGAATGGGAAAGGGCAATGGTGGAAGGGGGAATTACCGCCCGCCAACCTTGGAATGGGGAGGTAATTCCCCTTTCTGCCAAGGCGGTGCCGGTATTTTACCGGCATGAACCATGGCGCTGAAAGCGCCATGGTTCTCTGCCATCCGTGTAATGGGGCATTTAAAAAAGTCTTGTCAGGGCTAAGAGCGATGGAGTATTTTTTCCCTGCATCATTGACGCCCAAAGGCGATCGATCACCTGCATGCTCAAAGGAGGGATTGATGAACCTATAGCAATGGGGAACCCTGGGTCTATGCAAGCGTGGACAAGATATGGCCAAGCATTTCAGGGTTTCAATTGTATTCACATTATTACACAGCCTACAGGTTCTTTCTGTAATTGCCACACCCCTCTTTCGGCCCACGCATTCTAATGTTAAAATTAAGTTAAATTTGAATCGCATATACTGATTCCCAGACAGACTACAAGGGAAACGCTCCAGGTATCATGGTAAAGAATCACGCCAATGTAATAAAGCTGCATATTGTGTACAGAGGGAATATGTTTGCATGTGTTCAATTGTTCTCCCACAATGCCACAGGTAAAGTTTGCATTTTACCTGATTGGGGCTGTGAGTTAATTTCCATAAATTAGATCCAAATTAGGAATTGTTTTTTCTTGGAGGACAGTCCCCAGTTCAGCAAACAGTAAATTCTTAGGAGGACACATATATTTTACATATAGTGAACGTTTTCTCCATATCACTAGGGTGTTAAGAGATATCAGGCCCAATTCATGTCGTAGAACACTGTTGGGAACACATAAGAGAATTCCTAATAATTTTATTATCTTTGGCGCAAACACAATAGCTTAATAAACTATATTTAATTAGGGCTTTTATGTAGTGCACATTTAATAAACCCCCCAATTGTGGCAGCCAAATAAAATGTGGCCCATTTAAGTAGAAGGATTTGTCCCGGGTTGCATAGATTGGTCAAACGTGGAAGCCAGGTATTCAACCATGGTTCTGGTTGAAAAGGTTGGAGCTTTTAAGATTTAAGACCACAAATGCCCCCATTGCATCTTTGTTTTGCACCAACATGCAATTCCTGGCAAGAGATCTACAATACGGTGCAAGCAGATGATTGAATATTGTTCTTTTAACTGTCACTTGGTGGCAGTGGCACTTTAATCTTCTCCATGAATGCAACAGAGGAGGAAGTGCTGCTTGGCTTGGCTTGGCTTGGCTCTTCTTTCACAAATGCACTCAAACAGAGCTCCCACGCCTCTAGCACACAATAATGTATCTATATTTGCCACCCTATAGTTAAGGTGAAACCTATAAACCATTGACTTTGATAACATTCTATTGATGGTAACTTTTGACTCGCTGGATATATGTTGCTGAAATTCTCGAAAACAACTGTCTGCCATAAAGTGCTCTAAACTACAAAATATAGGGCATTTCATCCACAAGAGTTATTAAGTGTTGGAAAAAAGTGCTTGTGGACAATGCCCATTCGATTTTCCATGGATGAAGGGTGTATCCTTTTGGAACCACACAGCGGAAACTGCTGGATAGATTTGTACAAAATAAGACCAAAATCCTGCACAAAATGTGTAAATCCATCCAGTAGTTTTTTAAAAACTGGACAGAGAAAGATGTACTCCTAGCTCAAAAATGGGGATGTATCTCCCATGGTGCATTGCAGCAACCGAGATTTTTTAGGAATGAAAAGCCGTCACCTTTTTTATTTATTGATGCAAACAATTCTTAAATGACTTTTGCAGTAAATTTGCAGTAGATTCCCTCGAGAACTAAAGGATGGGGCCAAATCACTCTTTTCAAAATGTATGCTAAAACACCCTGGGTTCATCTTACAAAAAAAATGGCATTGCTTGCAGGGGACCACTAATGTTAGTACCTACGCACTTTTGGGTCACCTGCTTGCAATTTTAAACATTCACAAAATAGAGTTAAAAAATGAGAGGTAAACTATGCAAAATTGTCTTTACACTTGTACTTTCCATTTAGCAAAACAATGTAAATGCCACCTGTAAATTATATTTTGCAGATGGCACTTACATCAGTTTCCTATGGAATCCATATGCTTTCACCAGGTGCTGAACACAGGCAGATTCCATAGGAATCAATTGGTTTACAACCTGCATAAATATATCATGCTGGACATATGTTTTTTGAAGTTGAGAAGGAAAGTACAGCAGTTAAGTTAATTCTCATGTTCCGTCTCCACCTCCACATAGCACTCAAATGCCTTGGAGTGTTAAAGTAAAGCATCTATGGCTAATGCCTCGCTTTTACACCTTACTTTTTCAATACATAGCTTCTAAAATGGCCCCTCTGAATGTTTCACCCATTCTATTCCCGATTCCTCATTATCATTAAGTAGCCACAGGCCATGGTCATAGGCTGTGAACATGGACCCATATGGTGAAATCTCCCCTGCTGCGTATCTTAGAAACAAACTCATAATAATGTTTAGTTACGACGAACTTGTGATGAAACAGTTAAGTACAAATTCAGTGAAAAAACTGGACATTTATTATACCATTGATGACATTCCTGGAAACAAGAGCACACTGGTGACAGCACAGAAGATGACCCAGTGTACATCATTGGGAACACCCCATCATAGTAAAGCAATGTCTCGGTCTATTTCAAGTTATATGACAAATGATGTTTGTGTAGTACTTGCTAACAGGAATGCCATATACCTCTGGACCTGTAAAGAGGGGGAAGTAGCCAAATAAACACTAAAAGTAGGCAATTTACACTCTGCTCTCTTTCTCAGTGGCATTTTGGAAACTTCACCATTTCTGATCTTTGTAATTAGTCTGTGTGTTTATCTATTTCCTATATAGAGTCCATATTAGGGATAAAGAGTACTTTGTGGGACCACTCCTCATTTACAGTAACACAGATTATGTTCTCAGTTTATCGTAGGGCAGTTGTTGTGACCTTTGACAGTCCACGTGGCCTGTAGACCCTATGCTCACAGATTCTGATTATGCACAATTTGTGGCAGTAAAAAGTAGACAAGGTGACAAGTAGACAATGTGATGGGAACCGTTAGGGTGCAGAAGTAATGCTCTGGTCAGAATCTTTTATTATATGAAAAAGGGTTGCAAAAATGCCTCTCTGTCCCTAAAATGCTTAAAGGAAGCTAAGGAAATGGTCAGAAATGTCCAAAACTATGAAGTCCATCACTGTCGTGTCTCAAAAAGTCTAACTCTGTCCTTAACACCAATAACTTAAAGCAACTGTACAAGGATGATCTCTTCTCAATGTAAAGGTTCTTTGCAAATCCAACCAACAGAGACGTTCCCAGTCTCGTGGGTAATCACACGTGGTATAAATAAAGAAATGTTCAGAACTGTAGGACTCCAAGGTTTGTCACGTACTCCTTTTCCCTAGATTCCTTCTTGTAGTGTTTCTCTCCTTTTTGGGCCTCTGTGGCCTGTATCCTCTTATACACATTTCAGCAGGCAGTTCACAAAAATGATGTTTCTCCTATTTATCCTACAAACTTGGCACAGTCATTTTAGCAAACGTAGGATTCGTTTTCACTAGGTATTCTTCACTTATTTTGGGTGCGGGTCCCAGACTTGCAGTATTTAGAAGGGCTTGGGTTACTCACCTGCCAAGCAATTGTACTCTCATGGACTATCCCTCTTTTGGGTGTGATTCCCAGACTCGCTATGTTTATAACTGCTTGGTTAACTCTCCTGTCAAGCAGTTATCCTTTTATGAACTTCTCATTTGGGTGCAGGTCCCAGACTCATAATTTTCAGAACTGCTTGGTTTAATCTGCAGCCAAGCATTGGCGCTACCGTGGACTATCTCTCTTTGGGTGCAGGTTCCAGACTCACAATATTCTGATTGGCTTTGTTTCTGTTTCCCATATGGGTGCATGTCCCAGACTAGCACTTTGTTCCCAGGGTCCCATACCTTCTTGTTCCAGCTTCCTCCTCCACCCCTTTGCTCCCTTGGACTTCCAGCACATCTTGGGTAACCCGCGTACCTGTTTCCTCTTCCTGGCGTCTCTTGTTGCTCCGGTAGCATTCGCAACTCTGTTGCGGTCTGTAACGGTTCTACAGATGTCTGCTTCTCCTGGGCGGTGCATACTCTCTCATGGATGCTTCACCGGAGCTCTGGAAGCGCAGAGGTTTTATTCATCAGCAGCCTGGGCAGCCCTTGCTTCCTGGACCACGTTTGGGTTCTGCACGGCACACCGAATTCCACCTTGGAGAACAGCTCTTTCTTTGCATCTGAGCTGTGCTGCGTTTAAACTCCTGCATTGGAAAATGGAATTGCTTTGGGCAATCACATTTGTTGAGAAGCTAAAGCATTCATTCTGCTTCTCCAGAGTGATCCTTGGACTCCTGGTCATCTTCTTCTTCTCAGTATACAAAATAGAGTCAGATGTAGCATACTTTGTATTCTCTAAGGTGTCAGTTACGTGAAGTAGGTTAGGTTTCCCAATACTTGAAGTAGAGCCATACACAGTATACTTTGCATTCTCTGATGTTTGAATCTTGCCAAGTATATTAGGTTGGCTAACTTGAGAATAGCAGATATTGGCCCTATCAAAAGAAGAAGGATTTAGCATTGGATAAGGGCTTAGATGTGCTAACGCGGGTGGAATACTGAGTTCTTTAAACACGTCCATCCCCAATCCCATAAGGGGTTTCTTCCCCCAAGGGGGACTATTGTACTGTGAGAGAAGGGATGACGTCCACAGATTCGTCACACAACGTTTAACAAAACTTAGTGCTAGTGTAAGGCATTGCTGCCAGGACATTACTTTATCCCCTTGTACAGTACTCTGTGCTTCCAAGCTGGATTTGCACTTAATAGGAACCAATACATGCATACACACATACATACACGCATACACACTGACTGGGATCTGTTCTGTTAGTAGTGGTCGTGGCACTTGCCAGGAATCAAAATCGCAATCAGAAGTTGCAGTTGTCACATACATCTGTGAATTATCAAGAGGGAGTGGGAAGAATGCGGATACGTGGGTTTGGGGACATAGGTTATTCCTTCGGTCTTTATACACGATGTTTTAGGGCAAACAGTATTGTCTTCTAGTCAGCAGACATCTGCCTGGGAGGCATTAATGTATGAGTGCAATGCTAAAGGTGTTAGACCCTGGGCTGCGGGAATATGTAACTTGTCTGAATTATTTTTAAATGATACTCCTCTACTCCTGAATGAGTTGAAACTGCTTAAATAAATAGATCAACATGCTCTTGTCTGGAATGCACATTTCTTCTGTTATCATCATTAGATAACTAATTGATGTTGTACTACAGTAATGGTACTCTCGGATGTGGCGGAATCAAGTTAACTATTTAATTTGTTAACATTAAAAGAAAGTCTCTTTGCCTTTTGAAATGTCTTTTTATATTTGATGAGGAGGTGTTTGCATTTTAACGCGTGCATTAACGCGTGTGCATTAAAATATCTATTTCTTTTGTTTATTCTAAAATAAAAACACCATAAAAACATGTCCATAGGATTAAGCATTCACCAAGAGGAGATTTTGTCTTTACATGATAATCTACATTCATAATTTGATGACTAGGTTCTTCAATTGTATGTTTGATGTTATTTATTTGGCATAGTGTCATTAAAATTAGACTTATGCGCAAGATTTATTTTTAAACTCCATGCAATTTTACTATTACATCACAACTGTTGATCGAAGGCAGGTAGTTGTGTTGTCAACAATTGGGTCCTACTTTCTTCATAGTATTCTGCACATTCCAGAGTCCTCATTTTCACCCAATTTACATTAAAACCGTGGAACCATTTATTGTTCACATATGACCCCAGTACGAACAATCTACTGTTGGCCTGGTTAAGTGATTAAAGTAATCTCCACAGTGGTATAGTACAGGGATAGCAGGAGTTACACATTGTCAGCTTGATTTAGGATTTAGGATTTTGCTGAATTTCTATAGTCGCTGAGAAAAGTTGAACCTCTCTTTAATTATTTTTAGTGCGGACAATTTGCAGCAGGTACAAATTGTAGCTGTGACCACCTTCAACATACAGGGCGATTCACAGAAAAAAACACTTAAAAATGTACTTAAGCCATGCGCACTTGAAGAAGTTTACACATGCAAATGGGCCAGGGTTAAACACATAAAAAGCAAATTATTTTAAAAGTTAAAAAAACAAACTTGACAACTGGTGCCAAACCACAATCAGGAAAAAAGTATCCGAAAAGGCTTGATTTGTTGTTAAAGAGTGGTCTGTTATGCCAAATTGGAACAAGGGCAAGTTGATTAAGGAGGTGTGCGTGTGTGTGTGTGTGTGTGTGTGTGTGTGTGTGTGTGTCCGCGTGAGTGTCCATGTCCGCGTGTGTGTCTGCCCCGAGGCAGTTTGACTCTTCCAGACACACCCTCTGCATGTACAATCTAAGCGTGACTGGATTTAAACCCATTCCCATCAGTAAAGTTACAGATTAACTTTTTTTTATTACGACTAGTTCCAAATCACCTTTGTCAACTTTTGAGAATCGGAACCAATTTGTGGAATGAGTGCATTTTTACAGCCACACAAATGCTTTGGAATTGGCCCCAATATTTTGTAGGCTTAGGTGCTATGAGATTCTAGCAGCTTTCTGTGGTCAGGTTTTCACTTCTCAATGTACCCCTTTGTCCAGCAGTGAATTTAACAATTTGCTTTTACCAGGGCTGTCTTTTGCAAAGCTATGAGTTTAAATACCTACAACATCATGCTAGGAGATTGGCCAGTTAATTGTTTAAAAACATTATAGAAAATATTTCGTTCAAGTTAGCAACCTAGTCTTGTTGCTCTACCTCACGAATTGACGAAAATACAAAGCAAATTGAAATGTGCCCCTTAAACTTTTCCTTTCTTTTCTTGTACCTCTTTATGACGATGAATGAGTGGGGTGAATCAAAGGACTCCCATTGCTTAATTTGTAAAAAACCATATGTGCCAGTGCCCAAATATTTTCTAGCACATCTGGGACACATCGAGGCAGGCAACTCCCTGCCCACTCTAGGCACCATCCACGGCCGTAGCTCACAGTGTTAGCATATTTAGGGTATAACCTGCAACTCCTACCAACGATTGTGGGTGATAGATGCACTGCACATGACAGATGTGAAATTTATTGATATCGATCGACCTAAAATAACATAACATACTAGTTTAAGGCAAATGTTTAAGTGATTCTTTAAACACTTACTCATTGTTAACATAGTGCTCGGATGTAATAGGCAGTAAGCGGAACATGTTGACCATCTATCCACAGAAAACAAAGTAAACGCGCTTTCCTTGACAATTACAGGAACAATTGTTCCTGAACTGAACTGATAAACACTGCAGCAAAATCATTGTGTATGGCTTGATGCTCATGGCAGACACTCCTCTTAGGCAATGGCCTTTTCCCTGGCCTTGCCCCTGTGTTAGAGCTGCTGGCTTGTGACTGTCCTTGTACTGTCCTGCAGTAGCAGAGCTGCACCATTGTCATGCAGGATGACTGGAGCACCCAGCATTGTCACCTTCCAACTCATTGTTATCCACGAAAACTAGCACTGTCCTGCCCATCTGGGCCATTAGGTTCACTAATAACAGTGAACGGGCCCAGAATGCACACGGTTGTTCCTTGTTGTGTGACAACTACTGAATAAGAGTCTAAATAAGAATGTTTCCAAAGAACCTGAGTCTGAGAAAATAAGTGCGGAGGCTTGGACTAAAGTGCTGGGGCTGAGCCCTGGCAAACACCCCCACAAATGAAGCACTGAGCTTATCACCAGGCAGGCAGTCACAATTCCTATTCAATTCTTGCATTAATAACCTCTTTTAAAAGAGAAGTCTTGTTTTCTGATGTTTAGGTTTTTATTGCAAAGTGAGAATTTGCTAGGATCTGTTGAATTGCTGTTAAAATAATCATTCTATGCCCTACTGTTACTATCTTTTTGGAAATGTCTTATCATTGAATACAGTTATGCCACTGGGTTAAAATTTGTAATAGGTGAATTTGTCCTGTATCCAGGCCCAAATATGGCACCACTCGCTGGCATCCGCTAAAGACAATGTGGCTGGCATCCTTTTCAATTTTCCGTAGAAATGATTGCAGCTCGATTTCTGACTAAGTAACATTGTAGGATAGGAATTGATCCTGATTCTGGGCGTTGTTGCATCTGCTCACCCATATACAGCAATGAGAGGATATATACACGTTCTCCATTAGGCAGTAATACCAATGAGAGTATTAATAGCATAGCATTGTAAGCACCTAACCCCTGCATCTTTTAAATGGTGGCTACAGGATTTGCTGGAGCATAAATACTCGGTGGAAAGCCACCCATGACACTATGATGTTACAACTATGTCACTACAGGCCAAAGTATATATTTCAATTGGATTGGCACCTCTGGATAGCTACTTGACTGGAGTTCATTGCATTTCTGATGACTGATGACATGAAGCATTCCAACACTTGCCTACAGGCGCGCTATAAATATCATATCATATATATAATATCACTTTTGTTATGGTTTGCCTTGCAATTTTTTATTTGATCAACCGTATATATTGGCACAGTGGATGCAATGTTTCTTTTTGGTTCTGTGCTTTGTAATATGACAAAACATTTGATAGTTAAGGAAATGCTAAAAATACAGGTGTTGGTGTCGGCTATTGATATTCTGAACTGTTGAAGTTAATGCAAGTCGCGCAGATTTCATTGTCAGATGGCGTAAAACAAACTGTTCAGGAGGTAGTGGGCACATTTTCTTTTCACACACAAAGTTTGAATTTGGATCCCTAGAAGGGGGCAGATAGGGAATGCCACTCAGCAATGCCAGGGATAGGTTCCTGAGAGACTCTCTTGCGTCTGTCATGATCAACCTTGATAGCGGCCTATCCCTTTTAATCAGTTTGTATGAACATTTCATCACCCCTCGTGAGCTGCTCCTGCCGAGAGCTGTGAGGATCTCAAAAGTGGAGGGAGGAATGCCGGTCAGAACACGAGAGGGGCGTGTGCCTGGCTAGTAGGGAAGTAGGCTTGGTTGAATGTAATCTGCCAACGAGAAGGCCCGAATTTGGACTGTAGTGTTCACTCGAAGATGAGCGGAAAGAACCGGGTTGCGGGAAAGCTGCTTGCAATTGTGAGGCCTACTATTGGCAAGGCCTAGACTGTCATCTTCTTGGTGGGAGAGCCCTGTGAAGGGGATTATGCAAGGTATTGAGCAAGTTTCTAACAATGGTGCAAAAGTGTAGGAAGAATGTTCTGGAAGGAACGTGTTCCCCCCTCATTGATGTTGGAATGCAGAGCGATTAGTCATGGATTTCAAAGTGAATTGAAAGAGAATGTGAGAAGAATCTGTTTGGGAAGGTTTCTGGGGGATTCTGCATGCCTCTGAAAGAAACAGCTCATCCATGGCCTTCTTGAGCTATCTGAACCCAATTCAATATGTAGATGGTATATTTCATTCAGTTGAAAAGAGCCTATTCATGTTGTATTGTGATCTGGGACAGATAGAGGCACGCTAGTGAATATGGTTCCCGCCCTTTAGCTGTCACAGTCTACTTGTGAACATGTTGGTCCTTCCTTTGTACTTTTCCCCTGAACAGCATGTTTTAGCATGTGCGGTATAGCGGCGTTCTGCATATCTGTTGTATCTAAAACAGTTCAACTGTGTTTATGTGTGTGCAACGTCACCTCTGTTTCCATGCAAATTGTCAAAAAATGTGATATAAAAATGGGCTCAAATTTACATTTTCGGGTAGGCAGTGTTTTCTTTCCCGACCCTAGCTATGCTTCTTGTTTATTTAGCTTCTGCCACCTTTCAGTGTAGTTTGTGAAAAGATAGGATATATCGACTATGAAATATCACCCATTTTTAAATACAGGAAAATCAGGAAATGCTTTATTCACTGATTGGAATTTCTTACCTAGCATTTCATTTTTTTGGTAACTGAGTTGTATTACCATTTTCTACAGAGGTTACACAAAGTAGAGGGCCTCTAGCACAATATTACTTTAAAATGTGATCTGTGGTGACTTTGAAAGGTGGTGCGGCGTACATTTATTCAGGGCCATATTTGCAAGCAAACCTAACCCTCTGAGAACATGTTAGAAACATAGGTTCCAAACAGCAGGTTTTATTCTTATTTGGGCTGTCATTATTTTGCTTCCTAATACTTGTTTTCAATTCAGAATGGGCTATTAGCTACAACTCGTTTTACTTGTCTTGGAAGGATAGCTCAGGGGCAACATGCTCACATTGGAAGTAAGACGACACGGAGCAATCCCCGGTTCACGCTTAGAAACCTCTGGGTATTAAGTGCGTTATAAATAACCTATCATAACATTTTTCTACAAGCGTTTGCAAGGTTAGTTTATAATGGAAATGCCTAAATTACAGCTATGTCTCAAATGCCAACTGAACTCCAATGTGGGATGCTGGCCACATCATTTTCTCCCACTGTGCCCTGACATGACAGAAGTCACCCGGGTCACAGCCGATGCGAGGGAACTAACCCAGGTGTCCCATCAGAGAGAACGTAAACTGAAACTAAGACAGCCAGTGTGCTGTCTTGTAAGTTTGCAATTGTCTTTTCGTGCAATGTGCGCCAAAGACATACAGCAACAAAGCAATGAAACCCAGGTAGTAAGGGGCGCATGTTAACTTTTATCATTGTTGTTGAAAACAAAATGCAATTTCTGTTCTGTTCTTCCTTGAGCATGCTCTGAAAAAAGCTGTACATATAGGTACGTGAAACCCGCTTACCAGGTGCATTGCTATTTCCAAAGCACCCCCACCCCCGAACCTTATAGCATTGGTCAATTCTCTGAACCCTACTATTCTCTTTCCAGAGCTCCCCCCCCTTTTCCGGTTCTCCCCGGTCTCATTCCAGGTAGTTATGAACCCTGTTACTTCCGGAGTGTGTCTCCTAGGTGATCCACTTTTTCAAAGCTTAGTTCATGCTTTATAAATCCCACATGTATATACATGCATACATTACTCAACAAGCTAACAATCTCCAGGCAAGGCACCCTTCCCCCAAAAAGCAAAGGTACTCAAAATCAGACTCGGCATCACACAGCATGCAGTTGCATTCCACCCACGCCATGCCAGTGCCACTCTCTTGCAATCACCACCCACCCTTGAGCACAAAGCCTTCCTCAGCGGCCATCCTACCACTATGCTTAGTCAAGTGAAGATATTTTAGCTGGAGGTCCACAACTTTCACCCACCTCGGCCCTTTGATCTTCCCTCCCTTTACTTGAATGCATGTAGCTGTAATGTGGCTTCCTAAAAAGTCAGACGGTCAACCTATTGCCGTACTGAAGTTTGAGGCGCCACACAGCGAATCGGCTTAAAAAGGTGTGCAGTCGTGTGTAACACAGGAGGTTTTCGGTTTGGAAGATGAAATACATAAATGATCGACCCTTGTAGAAAACAACCAGAGTGGTGGCCCCCGGGCGGGAGAGGTATGACTTTGGGAAACTGTGGTCCAAGAGGAGAATTATTGCGAATGCCCAAAATATTGGTCATCTGGAAAATGTCACATATCTAACCAACATACATGTATAAGTGCATGACCAATGTGCATTGGCATTGCCAAAAAACCAGTTCATAAGGCGTATGCAGGAGCAGTGCTCTTCATTGAAGTGGCTTAAAAACCTGCTGCACCGCACTAATGAGAATGTATTTGTATTTTGTATTTATTTGTGTTTTATGAATAAGCAAATAATATAGAAAAACAATCAATCAAGCATGTTGCAGAAGGTGAGACTTCAGTGAGCTACGAAATAAAGAATAGGCAGAGATAGAACGAAAAATGTGAAAAAGAACATATCAACTTCCATGTACATAACTTGCCACTTCTGCATGAACTCATGCTGGTATGCAAAAGTGATGACCATCTGCCTGCGGGCACTCAGTTGATCAGCGCTGGCTATTGGCATGGCTTTTCCTGGATCCTGCAAAAATAATTCTCCGGGATCTTGTAAATCCATTTGCATCCTTCATGTATTTTAATGGTTCGGACTGTGGTGCCACGCTACCAAAACTGGGATTCAAATTCACGTGGTTGTGACACTTACCCACATGACCACTTTTGAGGGTGATCAGGAATTGGCAAGCACAACTTTACAACATTTTAGTTTTAAAAAGTGTGCACCTAGTATACTTTGTATACATGTAACTCAGAACCTTTTGAAGGAGTTACATGTGTGCAAAATTAAGGTAGGCAACAATTGCATTTCTTCTTTTTTTTGCGTGTACCTATTTTGAAATCCCTTATCTTCTGACAAGACTGTCATGAATGCAAGTAGTGACACCTCAATGGCGACAACAAGAGGCAGACGGTAGAACAGCAGGACAACGCTGTGAAATAATGCAAATCAATGCACACCCCGACAGTGTACACTTAAACTGGGTAATGGTGCACATTGCATTCACTGTACTCGGTAATCGCTTGTAAGGATGTTTATGGAAAGAACTGAACGCATCCACACACCTCTTGTGTCACAGCCGTCCCCTACGGCAGCCTCATAGCCTATATTTTCAATATTGTTACTGTCTGCACGTGCAGGTATGTGGGTGTCCACAAGCAGAGGTATGTTGTGTCGAGGTTCCACGTTGTGCAGTATACAAATCAAGATGACAATGCAACATACCTCATCGCTAAAGAGAGAATGGCGATCTCTGAAAGGCAAACAATTGTATCTACTTTGATTAGAAGCCCAAATCAATGCTAAGCCCAAATCAATGCTACACCCACAGATGAATTAATAAAGGCCTTTCCAGTTCGGCAAGGCCTTTGCTAATTAGCCTGTACGTTGTGGTGTTGGGCCCTCCATCACGGCGGAGGCCCAGCAGAGTGATGAGGCCTGCTCAGGCCTAGCAGGACCACGCAGCGCAGTAAGGATGACATGACCACACGGTGAGCTGCATAAACCCAGACTGGCGCGCAGGCGTCAGTTCCGGTGATTCCTTTATTTTGGTAACCCCGCCCCCTGACACGTGACCGGGCTTTCCCTGGGCACGTGACATCACATACGTGAGCTGCGGAAAGCCCATGAAATAAGTTTCAAAACTTACCGGAAGTGCAAAGTGTGCACCACAGACGAGACCCTTCCGATGATGATGTAGGACTCCTGTCCTGTATTTACGTTACAGTCAGGCTGACGAAGTGGCGTGTTCCTCACCATTGGGAATGGGAAACAAAACCAAACCGAGGGTGGTTTTGTTTTGTTTCCCAAGTTCCTGTGCATTGGGGGAGGCCCAGCCGCGTACTCTTGTGACGAGGGCTGAGGGAGGAGGGTCAAGGCCCAGAGGGCTGGGACTAAGACCTGGCCCCTCCCTCAGCTGCCCGTCCTTATCCTATCCTGTCTCTTGCACAGATTGGGGTGGGGTCTAAAATTCTGACCCCATCCCAGCCTGTATGAGGGACACAATGCAGGGTGGGGCAACGTCCCTTCCGCCCCTATGGGCCAGCCGCCCCGAAAATATACCAAACCGTGTTTATTAAACACGTTGCCTCAGTCTGTAACTACAACATAGCAAAGTGATGTCTATATGTTCTGTTATGTTTTGTTATATGGCTTTTATACTGCACAAGACACCATTGTGGTGGTCTTAAAGCGTCAAGTGCTTGGCTGTGTGTAGGCGAACTGTGACTCCACCCAGGGTGTTAAAACAGACCGTAGTGTGTGCAAAGAGAGGGCAGAAGGGAAAGGGAGGGGAAGGAAAGGTAAGTAGTGTGAGAATGGGTCAAGAAAATTGAACGAACATTGGTAACAAACAATAAGGTAAAATAACATATGGTATCATCAAATGTATAGGAGAAATACATTTCATTGTAATAGCTTATGCAAGTTTGGCATAGAGCACACTCATAACTTTATTACGAAAATCACACAAGCACAAAAGTCACAGACAGCAACATATACACCACAAAAACTCAGTATTACAACTAACTGAGAACGGGTAAGTGTAAAGAAAAAGTAGAGAGAGGGAAGACGAAGACTATACAGGAAAGGCGTCTGAAACATTAGGCTAACATTTTGTCGATTATAGTATATTTCCTGATATTGGCAATAAACGATGGGAAGTGGTTCTGCTAATGAATAAAATATGCTTAAATAACGTCCAGTTAAGATGTAAAAGGAAACCCTTAAGCTGAAATGAAAGCAGGTTTTCCAGTGGCAAGGGATGATGGGACGTGATTAATGAAGGAAATAATGGGTTGCTGAGAAACGGACACTTGGCCCGTGTGAGGTCAGTCCTGTGACACGGGCTGCGCTCTATGGTTCTTAATCTCCTTAGTGTGGAACAGATGTTTCAGGTCTGCTACACCGACAGCCATCTTGGGAGCGCAGATAGCAGGGCACGCACAATCAAGATTGAAATTAAAATCATGTTTTTCTATTCGTGGGTAGAGACTGTACACTGATCCTGCAAAAGATGAGGTCACCAAAATCAAGTATTAATGGATTGATGATGTCAATGGAAAAAAGATAGCCGCTGCTTCATTTCATGCATTCTTTCAGCTGTGAAGGCACGCAGAATGATCAGTAACAAATCCAAAATCAATCAATCTATCTATCTATCTATCTATCTATCTATCTATCTATCTATCTATCTATCTATCTATCTATGTATCTCTCTATCTATCTATCTATCTATCCATCTATCTATCTATCTATCTATCTATCTATCTATCTATCTATCTATCTATCTACCTCTCTCTCTCTCTCTCTTTCGATATATACTCTTGTTCTAGATGGGCTGCTAATATCGCACCTTTTGCGAGCGCATGTCATTTCCAGGTGCTGTGCGCAGGCTGCAGCTCTCATGTTTATTTTTAAACTGACACTTTTCTTTCTTTGCCTCCTTTTCTTTCGCATATAATTCCCTACACCTTCTCATCCCTGTCTACATGGATTGAGGTCACTATTTTGTGGATTATTTTTATGCATCTTCTTTTCTGGTCCCCTTTCTCATCCCCTCTTTACTGTTTGGGGGGGGGGGTGCTTGTTACTCCTCCCTCTCAATGCACAGGGACACCCTCGTGACACATTTCATTCTGTTTTAAATGGTGATGCACAATCCTTTACTGCACAAACATTTCTGTGGTAAAGTGGCCCATCCCGTCAGCACAACTTCACATTTCTTGTCTAACTACCTGCATGATGTCAAACATGGCATGAGTTTGCCCTCTCTCCATTGAAATGCTCCCTAAACTGTCATTCTATCCTCTCCCTAAGCCTGCATCTCTAATCACCTTACCCCATACGTTTATTTATTTATTTACATTTTTGTTACGCGTCAGCTCGCCCGAAGGCCTCAGGGCGCATAGGAAACAGACAAGACAGTAAAAAGGTGAGAGATGATAAGGGGTGCATTGAAGATGAAGGTTTTCAGCTTCCTCTTGAACTTTTCTTCCTCTCTCCTCCTTTGCCCTTTTTCCACTGGATCATTTTAAATTTCACACTTTCGTTCTCTTCTCACATTTTTCTTGCGCTTGCATCTGCTGTAGCAAACTTTACAAGATAGAAATATTCAGATGGTTTCTTTTTTGTGTGCTACCATTCTTATGATGGTATCTTCTCAATTAGACGACTGTTCCTCATGTTTATGGGTATTTTTGTCACCACTATTCAATTAATGTTTAACTCCGCTATCCATCTTCTCTTTCAACTCCCTGGCTTCCATGTCTCACCTCCTCTTCTATCTCCACTGGCTCGCATTCCCTGTGTTTGAATTCTCTGCATTGTTTATAAGTGCATTCATGGTCTGGCTCCTTGCTATTTCATCCTCCCTCATCGCTCCACTTCCCCCTCTCCCGCTCTTCCTCTCAGGTGCATCACTCCACTCACTACCTGCAACTAGCACAATCCCGTAACAGGCTTTTTTGCTTGTAGCCCCAAACTCCGGAACTCCTTTCCTTCTTCTGTGCACACAGCCCCTCACTTAGTCTCTTCTTCCGCTTAAATACTACCTACGTTCCTGATCTTGTGATGCTTTCACCACTGTAGGGCCCTTACGGCGCCTGACCTTGTCCGAGCAGTGGCGTATTGTGACCGCGCCAGAGTGTCATCAGACCTTGGTCTGTGGCAATAGAAGAAGGGTTGGAGGAGCGGTGGTGATAGAAGAGCGAGATTAGCCAGAGGACAAAGAACGTCGTGGGGGAACAGCATGTGAGGTGATGATGAGGGATCGTGCTTGTGTTAGCTGGGATGTGTGTGCACGAGGGCATTAATGTGCTGTCTGTATTACAAGAAGACTTACCTGTGATGGCGGTATCTGGGCCAGGCGATACCTTGTGCTAAATGAGATTGGTGTGTGGTTGCGTGATGGACTGGAGAGGTGGTCAAGCGGGCTCTATTGATGACTGTGCAATGATATTGAACTGGTCTCCCTAAACACTCTACATCTTTTAATGGTTTGCCTTTACCATGGGCAGGCGCCTTGATAAAGAGAGTTTCGCAAGACAGTCATAATGTTGTTTCCTTTCACCTAAGAGTTTCAAGGTGTGTGCAATTTTAATATTAGTTGGCATTATTCATTAAGGCAGAGACCTTGGTGCAGGTATGTCATACGAGGCGATTTTGTGTCAGAATGTGCAATGTAGAAGGGCGTCTTGCAGATGTATAGGAGGAATCTGTCTTGGCCTGGGAGGATAGCTCAGCAGCAACGTGTTCGCATTGGAAGCAAGACGACAAGAAGCAACATAGGTTCGATCCCCGGTCCGTGCTTAGAAACCTCTGGGTATTTAAGCAGGTTATGAATACAAAACTAAGACAAAAAAATAAATACAACTACGCAACTGAAAAAAAACAAAAACATTCCTGTAATAGCGCCTTGATGCCCGTGGGCTGTGTGAGCGCTATAAAAATGCAAATAAATATCTGTGCACAGAGTTTAATTTAAGATACCCGTGCTGATTAAAGTCCTGTTTTATGTAGCAAGTTGAACTGTGCCCATGCACGGGGAAGTGTCTTGCTACTCTGGTCTTCAATGGAAGAGGCAGCGGGAAGAAGAGCCACCATTGCGATGGCCACTTAACAAGAGGAGGAACACACTGCCATGCCTTTTTTGTGGGGGAGGATTAGGAAGGCAAGGCAGTTGTGCAGCCGACCTGCATCCTCATCGTCTTTGTGGGGCCAAGATCAATGACAAACTTGGTAAGAGATCTATTGCTTTGCCTCAACGTGCACTTTAGTCCGGCCCCAACCATGTATTTAGTGTTGAAAGCCTTGGGGCTGTCGCAGTCCTGGCAATTCTTCAATATGACATGGCCGCTGATATGCACACGCTTAACAGCCCCACTTGCTATTAGACGGGATGATTATCAGCGCCCCTTTTGGATGGGCTGTGCTGCTGCAAAGTGGCAGTGATAAATGGCAGCATCCCATCTCGCTGCTAATAGATGATCCATCCGGCCCTAAGTGTTCCATGGAATGCAAAATATTTATGAAGGCAAGCGGATCGCGCGGTGCGTCTCGGGTGTTGCCCGTGGAAGGGGCCGCAGCTCAGCTGTAGCATCTAGTAAAATGTGCTGCCCTAGGTGGCACCTATACCCTAGTGAAAATAATCACATTTTGGTACTTCTTTATTTTTTAATTTTTAGAGTGGTATTACTCCAAGTGATGGAGTCACCACATAGTGCAATGCTATACCAAGGTGGATAAATAAAACCACAGCATTTAAAATGAAGACTCAGGCTGATAGCTACTAGTGTTCGGCCAGTGGTCGGGTGAAACTGTAATTTGATGAAACAGCTATGCAGGCTGAGGACAAGAAATTGACAGAGTGAGGAGACCATCTTGGTGTACTATGAGCTATGCCCATGTTCAAATAAATAGAATCCACTGAGTATTTAATCCGTGTCAATCACAGATTGGACCTACTGAGTTTTCCAACTAAGTGTGTCTACTTGTACTGACCATGAAAAGAGGACACACTGGCTCAACCCAGCTGTAATTCTAAACAGTGACTTGTACATCCCAATAAAATGTAGATAAACTCAGAGAGGTATCTTAATGACTATTTGAACCTGTGTGGAAGGCTGACTATGTCGGAGCCAATCAGGATAGCCATGTGGGCACTAAGACTCACCTTCTACAGATATCAGGCCAAACCTCAGCTGTGGCTGCACTTTTCCGAGTGGTGGTAGAACCTGCTTACCTGCTCATGCCTGACTCCCACTTGCTTGCTCTGGCTTCTCTTCCTTCTTCCTCCCCTGGCACTGCATAATCTCCTCTGCCTCCTAAATTCTGCTGCCATTACTCGTGTGCTTCCTCCTCTGTCTTGGTGGGCTTCTACTCCTCTTCTCAAAACTGCGGGCATCTTGGAATTGGTCACCTTTTTTTTAGCCCTGATTTTCTCGCTCATGCATCTAACACGTAGGGTTTGGTGGACTTTTCAGATAATTATTCTCAAAACCTCACACCTGGCCCCCTCGGCTGGGTGCAAATAGCTTTAATGCCGGCGGGCCAATAATGTGCACTTATTTCCCGTGGTCCACATTAAAGATCTACTGTTTGCTTAGGACTATGAGCTCTAGTTATGGGCTATTAAGCCTCTGAGTGCCCCCAAATGTGGGCACTGATGTTACATCGGAGAAAGGGTAATTAGCAGCATTCCATGAGTGGCATGATGGCAATGTAAACCTCTGTTGAATCTTTCTGTATGGTATATCCTTATATAGAGAACCCTGCTTGGTGTTGGCCACTAAAAAGTAACACTATAAACAGTGACGTAAAACAAACTTTGGGGGGTGCTGCTGTCAGCCATGGTAAAGGCCCCCCAGTAAGCCCCTCAACAATGCACGAGATGTGCCACACACAGGGGGACGGCCTGGACCAATATGTGTGTGCAATGCTCATGATGAGCATGCCGCCACGTGTGCACTGTGCTCGGTGAAAGATTACGTATGTTTTTTAATCAATGGTTGGATCTTTCACCTAACATAGAAACAAGGGGGCGGTGCCTGACCCCCACATGTACCAGCCAACAGTAGCGTCTGGTTAATTTGTTTATTGGAGGGGTGCAGATATTTGCCACAACTATGCGAGAGTGACCGAGCGTAGCGTGGGAGCCTGAACTAACAAAAGAGGGTTTCAGGGGGAGGGTCCCCCCTGACCTTTTTTTAAATAATTGGTTGTAATGGTGCAATATACAGCACACTTTCTGTACAACAATTTGGGTAAAAAGTCAGACAGTTCACAATCGGTTTTGTATGGTAACTCATGAAAAAATCCGATAGATGAAAGTCATCAACAGTGCATAGCAGCATTTCCCAGCACATTTATTCATGCTCCCGCTGGCTCTGCCCATAGCCTTTCTATGCCAGCACCAATATATGCCAGTATTGCCATATAAGAACATATTCATGTCTGCTTTGCACAGAACGCCAATAATTATACTAGAAGAAAACATGACTGAGATGGATGAGGCAGAGCAGTCTCAAACCCCCCAACCTTCAGGACACAGGGTGGCGGGCCCCTCGCATTGCAGGGTTTTCGGGGGCCCCGTGCTACTCCACTGACTAGAAAGACGGCACCAACACCAATGGGGGAGGAGCACTCTCTGCGAGTGGTGCCTGCCTCGCCTCCTGGCTTTGGACGCACTGCTGATCAGTTTCAGCAACACTGCGGGCCAACTCCGGATCCGTTCCTTAGCAAGATTTATAACCACGCCAGTCCATTAGGCCATTACTCTTACAGCTGCAGAAATAACAAATGACTTACCAATGTTCGAATAATACATTAAAAAGCCCATTAATGGCATGTGTACGCTGGCAGTTGAGAGAAGAGGACGCTAGATTTAAATCGTGCACGCTGGGAGGCCGGCCGGTCGGCCGCGCGTCGTGATATCGCGTCTGCAGAGAGATGCAGATCAGTCAGTGCCCGCTGAAGGGGTGTGTGTTAGTTCTTGCTCTAGCTACTGCCAGGAGGCATAATGGTGTTTCAGAGCTGAGATTACAGCCCAGAGAGGGCGTAATGCATCTTTAAAAGCTAAACTACATCTTCTTTACTTTTATCAAATTCTCAATAAATCTTTCATGACAGTTTATTTAACAAAGTGTCATCGAGACTGTGGAGATGATTGATGCGACCCAGGCGAGATCAACACGAAATGTTTGTGAAAGTCAGCGAAATGGGGCCATACAGAAGCAAGAAAGGATGGAGTTGTTCTAATCGCGAAAAACAAACAGTCAAATGTGTATCTTGTTCATCGCCCTCTCGGATGCAATTACACCTCCATGGAAGGAGTATGAGAGGACTTCCTCACAGAGCTGGCATCGCTGCATGGTCCAGTGTTATGCTGCCATGCCTCTGTGCAATTACACCTCCATAGAAGGAGTATGAGAGGACTTCCTCACAGAGCTGGCATCGCTGCAGGGTCCAATGTTATGCTGCCATGCCTCTGTGCAATTACACCTCCATAGAAGGAGTATGAGAGGACTTCCTCACAGAGCTGGCATCGCTGCAGGGTCCAGTGTTATGCTGCCATGCCTCTGTGCAATTACACCTCCATAGAAGGAGTATGAGAGGACTTCCTCACAGAGCTGGCATCGCTGCAGGGTCCAGTGTTATGCTGCCATGCCTCTGTGCAATTACACCTCCATAGAAGGAGTATGAGAGGACTTCCTCACAGAGCTGGCATCGCTGCAGGGTCCAGTGTTATGCTGCCATGCCTCTGTGCAATTACACCTCCATAGAAGGAGTATGAGAGGACTTCCTCACAGAACTGGCATCGCTGCAGGGTCCAATGTTATGCTGCCATGCCTCTGTGCCATTTTCACACTGCACACACCTTTCTCACACCTCCCCCTCCCACTCCCCCTCCCAGATAGAGGTTCATTCCTTTGGGTATAATTCACGATTTTAATAAATACTATTTTTGATCCTAATCAACCTTCAATAAATATGATAGAACAGCTAAACTTGTCACTTTCAAAAGGATGTTTAGATCTTTCTATATGTTCAGCTATTTTTTTATTTACTCGTGTTTTTCAATATGCTGTATGCAAAACCACTTAGAGTGCAAGGGGATCAAAAGAGGGTGGGCAGCGGAGGAGAGGCAAGGTGTATGTTTCTAAATAGCTCCCTTTTGAAGGTTAAACATATGACAAAAGCACTGTGATGTCGGGACCAACGTTCAGCTAGCAGTCATGGAAAGCTGAGGAAAGGATAGCATGTACTGCACTTTCCCCTCTCCCTTCCCCCCTCGCACTTTTCCTTCCCCCCTTCCCATGCACTTGCGCGATCTGATTGACACCTAGCCTAGTAGGATCGTTGCCTGTCCTCCCTTTGCCCCCCCCCTTGCCTCATCGTGCCTTGAAACACTTGTGTATAGGCGCGTTATAAATGCCATATCATATCATTTCATATCATATCTTTTAAAAAATAAAAATGTTTCTCTTATAGAACTCCTACCAGAATAAGCGACAAAGCCGAAAAGCAATACAGTTCTTTTACATAGTATTAGCTTCCGTTTTGATTTGGTTTCTGCATGGTGTTTGGTCTGTGTTTAGTCTGTCTTTGCAAACCTGGAGATATGTTGTGTTGTGTTGATTTATGCAATGCACCGCTGCCATTTGGTTGGTCCCCAGACACTCGCGTGGCTCTAGAAGAAAAGTGGGTAGGGCTGGTTAGTGAGGGAGAGGGGGATAGGATAGAATTTCTGCTCATCTCTTGCTGCATGCAGAACCAGGTGAAACTGGCGTATGTGCGTGTGAGCTTTCTCTGTGTGCTTTGGTATGTGCACCGGGCTTGTTGTGTCTGGAAAGGTGGCGTCCATTGTCTGAGTTGTTTGTTGTCTGCAGATATTGGGTTTGTAGCATGATTAGAGAGGGGTGTGTGTGTTTTGGAGGGTTGTTTCACTAGCCCTCTGGGCATGTGTAATACGTGAGAGTTCTGGGGTGTGGAGAAGAGGGGTAGGTTAGTTGGCTTCTGGTTATATCTGGGTGTTGAGTAGTTTTATTGTCGGTTTTTCATTCTGTATTGTCCCGTGTCTGCTTTGGTCCAGGAGTAAGGTTTGTAGGGGAGTGCACCTATGTTTATCCCGGTGATGTGAATAGGCAGGTTTTGGTGGTCTTCAGTCCGATTTGACCCACTGAACTGAGCACAGTACTTCAGCGGATCGCGCCCATAATATACTGTGGGCTATCGGGTGGGATGTTTAAAACATTATCTGGTGAAGCGGCCTCCACACTTCCAGGGCATGCTTGAGCCCATCTCGGGTCCATCGCATAACCATGCGCTGGCTAATTCTAGTGTTACGCAACAGTGTGCTTCAAAATGTGCGGATTGACGGAATTGGATTCAGTCCCTCTTTCCATGACCGGCACAGCCTCTGAGCCATTAGCAAGTATCAGACGTATTTGGTTCCACATTACTCCCACTTCACCTGTCCTATCATCATCTTGCAGTTGTTCTCCCCCTCACCCCCATTTTACCCCCCCTTTTACCACAGTCTGGTCAGACCTTCCGGGACACAATATGCCACCCACGGGGGAAGCCTTTGTGCCGCAACACCACTATGTTTGAGATGGGTACCTTACAAAAGCTTCTTAACATAACATGAGTTTGGCTGGCTACAAGATCCGAAAATATTTTTACCAATTTTGGCTGTTTTTTTGTTATCATGGTATCCAGATTAAATATATATAAATATCACAGTAATAGAATGTATATAATGCAAACATTACGCCATTTAAGCATGGCTATAGAATTTTATATCCGCTCTTGGGCACAGTATGATTGGTTGAATCTCCAGTCTGCACATGTTATGTTTGCTAAATCTTTGTACCCTGCCGAAATCGAGAACTGGCACAGTGCTATGCTGCTGTCATGAAGCAGATTTTCCCAGATAACATATTTCTGCTGGTCTAGGTAGAGGCAACATCCCAAAGACACGTGTTACATAACGGTCTGTGGATTGATGGCATTGTTTAGTTGAAGCAGGAGGTCCCCAAAAAAACTAGAAAGGCTCCAAAGCCGCATAACATGGATACAATGTATGGAAATAGATTAAAAAGATAACAAAAAAAAATCTATAAAAATTGTCAAAAACGCCGTCAGAATATATATGTACATGAGGCTGAGACAGAAAGCAGAAAGGGGTGGGTAATATGCCATGTTTGGATATGGAAGTTTTGGTCTACTTAAGCATCTTAAACCTATGAAGGGGAGTGCTACCGGAGCAGAACAGTGGGCATTCAAAAAAGGGTGGTATGGATGGCCTGGACCCAGTGGAGTGACATGTACTGCTCTTGGGGTGACATTAACCATCCTAATATGTAGCACATGCTAAACTTTGCGTCTTCTGCACAGCGTGCAATTTGGTTCTTAGACCGTGGTAGAAGTGTACCAGAAAAAGCAGTAGTGGAAGCAAAGTGCAAAATGTGAAAAGTGCTGCAAACGGGGCATTCCAATAGTCTAAGTGATTAGTAACTAAGGCTCCTATTGCAACTTTACACTTGCACAGGGACATGAATGGACACATTCTCTATATAGAATAGTGAATATGGTTGTAAAAAGTAGAGTAATGGTAAACAGAAAAAAATAACAGTAGTGGAACACCGCTTCCGACCATTCCTGCTCACTTCGAACACTGTTCTTAGATGTCTCTGCTTTTCACCTACAAAGCACGGTTTTGCAAGACTTTCATGTAACACATATGGTCAGCATGCCTGCAAAACTAGGTATATATAAACTTTTCATAAATGAACCTCTTGAGGAATACAATAGGGTCCTTATGCAGGAGTTTAAACGCTGGCGGTAAAAATACCACAGATGGCATTGCCTTACACTGCCATATCACTGGGGCAGGGGCAGGACATTAGATGGAGGGAAAAGGAGGGGTAGGGTGCAACAGGAGGAGTACCACTTGCAAACAAGCAGATATAAAGTGCAATGCTGGCAGCGGCGTTTCTAGCACAGGCAGCAATCCGTCCGAAAGTTCGCATCCAATCTACTGCACGCTTATTTTTATGCCCAGCAAAGCCTCCCATAATTCAGAAGGAAAAGTTTCCATTGGAGTCATATAAATAGATCTTCAGCAAGTTGATGGAAACTGTAAGCCTAGATTCTGCACAGTTATGTTTAAGAAATCACAATTCCTCAGAGTTTCACTCTTTGGTACAACAATTGCATACTCCTGCCTGTGCAAGTGTGAAAGTTATAGGAGCAAGTCACAAAGAAGTTTGTATGAGTACATCTGACTGGGTCTTGACTTAAACCTGAAGACGGCAATTTGATGCAAATGCTACTAGTCACACTAATTTACACCCAACGTACACATGGATGGAGAAGAGTAAATCAAGATTAAGTCCGAATTATGTCCGGTAACTTCTTTGTATATCAAATAAACCTCTCCAGTCAATCTAAGTCAGAGTTGCTTCTTTGTGAATCGTCCCCATAGTAAGACATTGTTGACATAGAACACTAGTCAAAGCAATTCCATCCCCTTGACAATCTAAACAGCTGGTTTACCCAGAATCAAGTTACATGTAGAAGTTGAGTGTGCACCGATATTCCAATATTTTTCACTAAAGTAGTGTGTGCATGTTCATGGATGTGTTATGTGATCATTCTCCCATTCCAAAATTCGCATAGTTAATTAGCTTTGCTGTCTTGGACGATCGGCTTAATGCAATCCACCTCTTTACAGCACAATTACCGTCCACCTATGCAGAAGAGAGTTCTTGGTCCCGGCTGCGAATGGCCAGAGTGGGCTAAATGGATTCAAATGGGGAGCTTCTAAAACAATAATAAAGTGTAATACAAATTCAATTATTTCAAGTGTGCTCGCATAGGACTTGCTGGCAACCCAAGTCAACAGGATCACATAGTATACGCAGAGTCCCCGTCTACCCCAATGGAGATCCATGAATCCATAAATGGGCACCACCAAGTCAGGCACTAGATCCTATTTTACAGAATAGACGACATCAGAGACTGGGGGATTGACTTGATCACTTCAGCCTTATGAATGTAATCGGGATACCAGTGAATATATGATCAGTTGCTCAGGCAAGCAGTGGTGTTATAATATGACATGCCAGAGGATGACAATCATATAAACATCGAAGGAGGAAGAACGTTCTGATGGAGGACATATGTAGTCCTAAGCGTGTAGGAACTGGGTGAGTAACCTATGTCTAGTGAATTAGCGCTGTCGAAGAAGAGGACACGCGATAGCTGGATGAGTAGTCTGCATCTAGTGAATTAGATTTCTCGATGTACAAGCAACATACAATTGGAATTTGGTAATATATCAAGTGGCAAAGAAATGTGTTTTTCTTTTCCCTGTGAATAATTTGGTTTGATTACTGCACAATATAATTGTTTGAAGGTACTAAATCTCAAATGTGTTAATATTTGATGTGAAAATTTCAATTGAATGAAATATTTTGTTTCATTAATCAAATTATAAGTATCATTTGAGTTTCATGTAAATATAGGAAGGGACTCAACCTGACGGGTGCGTGCTTTAGATCCTCACTGGGGTAGATGAGGACTTGTTTGGGTTTAACAGAAAAAGTGGGTGGACATAAACTAATCTCTCATCCGCCCGAGCAGGTGGAAAAAAGGGCCGGCAGAGCAGCCCATTTTTTTTACTACCCAGCAGCTAATGCGGCTCCAGAGTGTTAGCCTACCTCGTCCTGGGAAAGGGGTTGTGTGGAGCACCACCCCCCTACTAGTGTGGTGGCCTTTGTAGTCCCCTTCCATTGAAGCTCTCCATGGATTTCCCACATGCCGCACATCAATTTTAGAGATACTCGGAGTTGCTTTAAAACGCCGCCCAAACTGCGGGTTCCGTAATTCAGATTTGACGTACGGCACCATAGGTACCGGGGTCGGGTCCAATTAGCATGGCACACGCCCCAGCAGAGGAAAATATCTGCTTCCTCTGCTTCTCCTGGCAGTAGGGAGGGGAGGCTTGCGGCTACAAGGAACCACCTCTGTCCGGTTCAGGTTAATTAGGCGGTAATATTTCCCCAGGCAATAACCGCACCTACTGCCAAGCAGACCGCTATGAACCCACTGTTCCACAATCATACATTTCTGATGTACCATGATGGACGAAGAAAACAAAAGAGTGCTACAAATGTTGAGGTTGATTGGGATCAAGTCATTGGGACATTGGACGCGCTTTTCCTATTGTAGATATTTCAGCCAACATGACAGATGTCTGACGCGAGAAAAGCGGAAGTCCTTGCTGTCCTCTCAAGCACGCTGGCGCAGGGACGTCATTTAGGGGTCGCCAGAGGTCACAACTGCGACCTCTGTGGTCTCCCTTGCGACCTCTGTGGCCTCCCTTGCGACCTCTAATAAAAATGTAAAGGTTTTTTTAAAAAAAACATTTTTGTAATGCATGCTCCTGGTCTGTGGCCAGCACCATGTGGCTCTTTACTTCTCGAGTGGCTGGCGTTCTTGTTCAGGCCCCATAAAATAATGAAGAAAAATAAGAACAGGACTGACCCTAAATAAGAAAGAATAGGAATACCAAATAATGTGTCTTTCTGGAATTCTATACAATAATTGCAAGACTCATTAAAGGTTTATTTCAGGCACACTTTAGGGGGTGAGTCACTGATTTAGTCTGTTCTTAAACGCCTCAACAGCCTTTCATCCTTCCGAGGTCGATAAATGAGTACCAACACAGGTTGGGTGATATTGGGTGTATATTTTTTCTATATAAAGCGCTTAAGCGTAAGTGCTATATGATAACATATCATTATCATTTGGTCATTGACGTCTGCTTGCATTCACAGTAATTTGGTAATATGGGCCTATACACACTTATCTTAACGATATATATGGCGTTAACAATATATATGACGATCCATTCTTGTATGAAATGTACATCACATTATAGTGATATCGTAACCATATTTTTTTTTCCTAGTGTACAATGCTATGTGATGCCACTTCCTATTTGGTCAACGCGTGAAAGGTCGTGTTCCATCGCTACCCGCAATATCACTTTGGGGTGGGGTCAAATGACATCACTTCCTGTGGTGTCATCAGGGGTCAAGGGTTGTGTGATGTCACTTCTTCTACCCCTGGCATTTTGGTGAAATGACGTCCCTGCGCGGGCGGAATCTTGATACTCCGACGAAGGTCTCTTGAATAAGCAGGTGTTGCACGTGCTCAATGCGACATCACACATTCATTGTTTTCCTATCCTGCTCCCTGTTTCCCTCTGACAGATTTATTAAAGATAATATAAAGATATTACCTTTCTACATGTGTACTGCATGTAGGCATAAATCAACTTAGTTGGCGCACCCTGTTTGTCATTGTAGGCTGCGTGCTTGCAGTGTGCTGTTCTTAGCATCACAGCCAGCTCCTTTACTGGATTATAGATAGCGACACACTCTCAATGGTGTACTTTCTTAATATGCATTTCATGCTCATGTCCTTGAGATCTTTCTCTATAACCAAATATGTTTCCTTCCTTGTCCATTTTGGAGAGACCTTGCAATGCTTGGTTCCCTGTTCCCGACACGCTGCAAAGATGGGCAGGGCTTACTAGAAGATTGTGCTAAACGGAGGTGTATGTGGTATGGGTGTGAATGGGCGATTTATTTATTGTAAACCTACCTTGAAAGTCCAAGTGTAGCAATGGGAACACCGTCGATCCCAGGGGGGGGTTGGGTAGGGGGCTTCACCATCCCTACCATGACCTGAGTTAAGATAGTTAAGAATTTGGCCTGACTCCCTGAATTTGTTTTTATATTTTTCTGAGAAATAAAATAGAGAATCATATTGGTCATTTCACATCACTTCCCATACTTTGGGCCTCATTACATGGTAGGCGGTAAGGGTTTACCGGTACCAGTATTTTACCGGTACTTGTAAATCCTTACCGCCTTACTACGAGGTCCCTTTGCGGGTTGGAGTATTTAACGCCTGCTTTTTGCAGGCGTTAAAAACCAACCCTCAAAGGGACCCAGGGAGCTAATTACGGTACCGCAATGTGCGGTACCGTAATTAGCGCCTTCCCCATTCCCATTACGCCCTATGGGGCAAAAATGGGAATGGGGAAGGGCAATGGTGGAAGGGGGAATTACCGCCCCGCCAACCTTGGAATGGGGCAGTAATTCCCCTTTCCACCAAGGCGGTGCCGGTATTTTACCGGCGTGAACCATGGCGCTAATAGCGCCATGGTTCTCCGCCCACCGTGTAATGAGGCCCTTTGTGTGTTAAGCTTGAGTTTGGAATGGCACACGGTCCACATGGAGGCGGGCCTTTCTTATAAAGTAAATTCAATAGATCCAATGGCAGGGCTCTAGATAAGTAAGCCACCTGCCTGGTTTACTTCCTAAAATCAGGCCACCTTTGTTTCTTTACTGTTCGCTTTACTAAAACCTCCTGTGATGATGGTTTTGTGTGGCAGACTTTTTCTCCACACAATTATCCACGGCAGATTATGGCGAGTTTCAACAGAAACTCTCAGTTTGGTGGTGCCAGGAAGGTGGTGGTAATCTCATCACCCACACGTTTTTACCGCACCACTACACTCTTAATCAAGGCCTAACTTTCTACACAAGGCCTGGCAACTCTCGTCCACTGCAAGGTTGGCATCCACAGCATGGTGCGTTGTCTTTTTGGACTCTTGCCTATGCTAGTTATGCATTGGAAAGGTGACGCATAGACGGGACTCTAGCATTCCAATATGCTTTATTTTAAGGAATGTTAATCCTGTGCAGCACTGGCAATGTTATGCTTTGTTACCGTGCTCTGCTGCCACTTGCGTGGTTCGCTTGGTGCTCTGGTGGATCTGTAATGCAAGGAGGAAGGTAGTGTATGTTAGTAGGACTGAGCGGCAAAATCACTGTGATGTGCTGTTGGCAGCATCAGATCAGAAGAACCGGTCACTGAGCATAGTTGTGTTTTTTGATTGGAAGAACCAGTCACTGAGCATAGTTGTGTTTTTTGATTGGAAGAACCAGTCACTGAGCATAGTTGTGTTTTTTGGTTGGAAGAACCGGTCACTGAGCATAGTTGCGTTTTTTGATTGGAAGAACCAGTCACTGAGCATAGTTGTGTTTTTTGGTTGGAAGAACCGGTCACTGAGCATAGTTGCGTTTTTTGATTGGAAGAACCAGTCACTGAGCATAGTTGTGTTTTTTGGTTGGAAGAACCGGTCACTGAGCATAGTTGTGTTTTTTGGTTGGAAGAACCAGTCACTGAGCATAGTTGTGTTTTTTGGTTGGAAGAACCGGTCACTGAGCATAGTTGCGTTTTTTGGTCGGAAGAACCAGTCACTGAGCATAGTTGTGTTTTTTGATTGGAAGAACCGGTCACTGAGCATAGTTGCGTTTTTTGGTCTAAAGAACCAGTCACTGAGCATAGTTGTGTTTTTTGATTGGAAGAACCGGTCACTGAGCGTAGTTGCGTTTTTTGGTCGGAAGAACCAGTCACTGAGCATAGTTGTGTTTTTTGATTGGAAGAACCAGTCACTGAGCGTAGTTGCGTTTTTTGGTCGGAAGAACCAGTCACTGAGCATAGTTGTGTTTTTTGATTGGAAGAACCGGTCACTGAGCATAGTTGCGTTTTTTGGTCGGAAGAACCAGTCACTGAGCATAGTTGTGTTTTTTGATTGGAAGAACCGGTCACTGAGCATAGTTGTGTTTTTTGATTGGAAGAACCGGTCACTGAGCATAGTTGCGTTTTTTGGTCGGAAGAACCGGTCACTGAGCATAGTTGTGTTTTTTGATTGGAAGAACCGGTCACTGAGCATAGTTGCGTTTTTTAGTCGGTAGTCGCCACGTGGTGTTGGGTGAGATTATGTCGGGTTTGTTTTGTTGTCGTGATGCTGTGTGCGGTGTGAGTATTACTCTGATGATGATAATCTGTCTGTCCACCTGTGGTTGTATTCACAAATGAGAAAGGCTGTTACTAAAAACTGCCTATAATCCCTATTTTTCTAATGGTTCTCAATTGCCAAATTCACCTTAAAATAACAGATGCTTGTTTCTCAGTGATTCCTTTTTACAGCAGCGGTAACTACATAGTGAGGGTTTTCACTGGGTGCCATCCAAAGCAACTTCTCAGAGGCACACTGGTGCAGTTCTCGAGCGTGAAGTGTAAGGCAAATGGGACCATGTAAGCCGGCCACTGATCATATTCTGAAATGTGCAGCAAACTGAATTCTGCATGAGTGATTCTTTCTGCAGCGAGTCACAAGCCAGCGGACTGCGCCCCGAAGCACAGCGTCAAAGTTCAATAGAATAGGTCGCCTGGACTCGTAGACTATAATGGACCCAGAAAAGTGTAGGCGGCCCTTACTTTGTAATGTAGAGGCTTCAAAGATAACAGGCAGGTTGCGAAGCATGTGATTCGGAATACGTGTAACATGGTTGCGTGTTGCATGTATTCTATACTGCCACCACAAATGATCGCATGTGGTCATTTATATTTAGTATTTGGGCTGGGTAATACTCGTCCTATATTCAAGGCCTAACTCTTTTCTTTTCAATAGGCATACATCTTTTGAGGAAAGCACCGTATAAATGGATTAATTTCCCAATGTCTTATTTTTTGGGTGGCTTGGCGGGACTGTGGCATGGCAGAAGCTCGGGGTCTGAGCAATGTGGCCAGTGCCCCACACTCCTGTTATGCCGCAGCTTCTTCAGAGAGCGTGGTTGGGCACTGAGTCATAGCCGAGTGCCATGCCCAACATCCATGACTTGCACTAAGGTTGTTTTACATATGGGCACTTTAATATCTTACACAGTGCTAGAACATTACAAAACAACTTCAGCTACACAAGAAAACATTGAAATTCAGTGAAGAACACGTCATTAAGATACATTTGGAAAAGCATGTCTTTTTAATAAGTGACATTCCATTTAGTAACTTTGTAAAATACCTACAGGTATACGAAAAAACCTTTCAAATTCAGTGACACTCTTTAAAGGTGTCTTTCAGGGTACGCTTAAGCTTTAAAAACCATGCCAGGTGAACAAAACCACTTAACATGAAGGGACTTTATGGTTTCAGACCAACATTTAAACACCTTACAAATGTACTATGATATGATATGATATTTTGTTTCTATCGCATTTGTACATAAGTGTTACAGAGTGCGACAAGGCAAGGTAGGGGAACAGGGGAGAACAAAAAAACTTTCTTACTAGGCCCAGTGACATTGAGAACGGACAAGTGCATGAGAGAGGGGTAGGGGAAATGTGCATGGAAGTGTGGAGAAGTGGAAAGTGCTGAGCAAAGGAGAAAAAGATAAATAATAATGAATTAATAAATAATATAGGCAACAAACAGTCTTAGTGCAGCAGCAATTGGCAAGTGCTGGGTTTAAGAATGCAGACAGGGTAGGTTTGATAAGTGCAGGAAGAAAAAAAATGGGGGGCTGTATGGGTACAGATACAGACCCCAGTGCAAGGGGTAGCACAGAGGCAGGGAGGGCGGGTGGCAGGGTGAGCAGGTACCTGGGCCCGGAGGACAGAGGGTGGCCAGGTGCACGGTGCCAAGAGAGAACAGATCAGCAAGGGAGAGGGGGAGTGAAGGCAGAATCAAAGAGGAAGGTCTTGAGGTTCTTCCGGAACCGGAGATGGTTCTCCTCAAGTTTCAGAGTGGCAGGGAGGCTATTCCACAGATAGGCCCCAGCCGAAGACAGAGATCTACCCCCAGCTCGTTTCTTTAAAAAACGACTGACCCTGAGGGAGTTAGAGGAGCGGAGAGCACGAGAGGGGAGGTATTTGCAGAGGGATAGCTGAAGGTATTTTTGACCAAGGCCCCAGAATGCCTTGTGGACAATGCAGAGGGTTTTGAATTTAATCTTTGCATCCACTGGGAGCCAATGGAGAGATTTCAGAGCTGGAGCGATACGATCCCAGGGCTTGAGGCCAAGGACAAGTCTTGCAGCCCTGTTCTGGATTAGTTGCAGAGGGCGGAGAGTAGAGGCAGGTAGATTTAGAAAGAGGCTGTTACAATAGTCCAACCTAGAGAGAACCAGAGCTTGGGAGACCATGAGTTTCTGGGGGAAGGAGAAGAAAGGAAGAGTACCTCTAAGGAGGTGCAGTAGGAAGTTTGACTTTTTAGAAATAGCAGAGATGTGGGTGGAGAACGAAAGTGTGGAGTCATTGATGATCCCGAGGTTCTTAGCCTCGCAGGTGGGGGTAGGAGGAGGGCCAAGGGAGGCCGGCCAGAGAGTGAGGGGAAAGGAAGGTGGAGGAGTGCCGATGAGAAGGATCTCTGTCTTGCTGGCATTCAGACAAAGATAATTCGCAGCACACCAATCTTGAATGGCAGTTAGGCAATCAGAGATGAGAGAGGAAGAGGAGGTGGCAGAGGGCAGCGTGAAAATGAGTTGAGTGTCGTCAGTGTAGCACTGGATATTTGAGCAGAAAGTGGCAATGCAGTGGACAAGAGTTGCCAGGTATTGGTTGAAAAGCCAGGGCGAGAGGTTAGACCCCTGGGGAACACCACAGGTAGAGAGGAAGATAGATGATAGGAAGGACCCAAGTTGGATCTGGGAAGGTCGATCAGAGAGGAAAGAGGTCAGCCAGGCCAGAGCCTGATCAGTGATACCCAGGTTTTCATGGAGATGGTTGAGCAGGACAGTATTGTTGACTGTGTCGAAGGCAGAGGAAAGATCGAGGAGGATGAGGACAGAGGGAATGTTAGAGTCAAGGTTGGAGAGCAGATCTTCATGGATGTTCAAGAGAGCAGTTTCCGTGCTTCTGGCAGCTCTGAAGCCAGACTGGTGGTCATGGAGACAGCCAACAGAATTGGAGTGAAGGTTAAGTTGAGAGATGGCCAACTTTTCCAGCAGTTTGCCCAGAAAGGGAGTAATGGAAATTGGGCGATAGTTAGTTGGACAAGAGGGATCAGCTGTGGGTTTCTTGAGAAGAGGATGCACAAGGGAGTGCTTAAGAGGGGAGGGGAAGGATCCTGAGGCAAAGGAATGGTTGCAAAAATCAGCATGTGCTGGAGCGAGGGTGTCAATTTGGTCCTTGATGGTTTTAGAGGAACAGGGATGAACCTGTTTAGACGAGGCTTTCATAGATCAGACTTGTCTAGAAACCTCATCAGGGGAGAAAAGAGGAAGGACGAGAAGGAGGGTTGGGGGTTAGCTGAAGGAGGGTCAGCAAGCACAGATGGAGAGGGGAGAGGAGGGGGAGGGGTGGAAACTAGAAATGGGCACTCATTACGAGACCAGCGTTAACCAATGGCGCTTTTAGCAATTTATCAATGGCTTTTAGCGCCATGGTTAACGCTGGTAACTTACCCATTCCGCCATGGTGAAATGGGGAATTACCATCCCATTCCAAGGTTGGCGGGGCAGTAATTCCCCATTTACCATTGGCCCTTCCCCATTCCCATTTTTGCCCCATAGGACTCAATGGGAATGGGGAAGGCGGTAATTACGGTACCGCAAATTGTGGTACCGTAATTAGCTTCAAGGTCCCTTTGCGGGTCCCTTCCTTAACAGCTGGTCCAGATCAGCCGTTAAGGTCGGGAGCCGCAAAGGGACCTCGTAGTAAGGTGTTAAGGGGTTAACGGTGCCGCAACCTTTTACGGCGCCGTTAACCCCTTAACGCCTGGGTCGTAATGACCCCCATGGTAAGATAAGCAGCCATAACTCATTCCTCTTCATGCACTCCACTGAACTGCTTAAGTCTCAACCTACTCACTGAAGTTCAATTTCTAGGTGAAAAAGTTCAGCAGCTGCAACCTATGATCATAAAAGAAAATTTGACTGACATTGCTGTCCTTCGTTCGGAGTATTGGCATTTTTTTGTGCAAGGAGCGATGTTCTCTGATTGGCTGATAAGCCCAGAAAGGGCAGGATAAGTATCCTTCAGTTCACATGTAGATAGCCATGACCACCAAGAAAGACCTTACAGTCACAGAGTTGATCGATGCAGATAATGCAGAGCCTTCGGGTCCGCAGCGATGTGATTCGATCATCCGGGTAATGAAATGAGCTGTGCTCTGTGAAATTCCTGAAAACTCATGGCCGAGAGAGTACGTACAAGAACAGCTTTGGGAAGCACCTTTGGAGTACCAAGGATGCCAAATACCAGACTATGCTGGATAACAGAATGCCAGCTTTCCCGTTGGGATAATGCCGGGAAATAGAGCACAAGTGACCGCCAGCCTTCCAGGTGCAGAAGGCCAGGAAATGGAGCAAAAGTGCCCACTAACAATGTATCCTGGCTCTCTTTAGTACCACGCTACAATCCAGGATTTATTTATTTATTTATTTATCACATTTATGTAACACCCAGATCCTGATGTATCGCAGCGTTTGTACAGACGTTATGGGGGTTAACTCAAAAGGTAGGGAAACAGGCATTAGTCAATATTTGTTAAGCAGCCAGGTTTTCACACGTTTTCTGAAGGTCAGATAAGAGCTGTTTTATGCTGGACTTTTCCCTTTGTTGTTTGGAGTTTTCTCATCTGAAAAGTTTTTTTCATTTCATTGAGAGGTGCATTAGAGCTTTCTGGAAAATAGAGTGTCAGAAAACAAAGCCTCTTCTGTAAATGCAATTCTTTTTTAAAATCAGACTGTAACCAGGAATAAGGGAAAGCGTTAGATAGGAAGCCAGACGGGGAAGGTCCCTCATTCCAGCAAAGCTAGCGCATGGCACTCTTGCCTGCTGCATTTGCTTGCGGCACGCATGGCAGATTTTTGCCAAAGGTGAGACCAGCTTCCTGGGCCAGCTTTTTGGAAAAGGAAGGGTTATTCTCTGGGCAGGTGTTCACTCTAGAGGTAGAAGGGCAATCAGGGAGAGGACATTCTATCACCATAACCGTTTCCAAGGTGCAGCTGTGAGGTGAGTAGGGGAAGCTCTGCATCAATAGAGGGGACTCGCATCACAACACGGCAAGCGTCAGCTTGATGGGGACCAGCCACCACGACTACGAACACGAAGGCATGAAAACTGATCTTAGGGTTGAAATTCAAAAGAATAGGTGCTGTAAGCACACAAGGAGAGAACAAGAAAAAGGTAATATGGAACTACCAGTACGCAAATCCGTGTGCCAGGCAGGTGGTGCTTTAATGGACGCCAGTGATTACAATAGGTGAACGTGGAACCTGAAAGAAGGTTGCCATCACAAGCATAGGAGCAACCACGACAACGAAAGACACGACGACGAAAGGGAGGAAGACAAAAGTGAAGGTAGCTTGAGTGTTTTAGGATCTGTTGGACTCTTCTGCGGCATTCAGAACGATATTCAGAAGTTGTAAGAGTGATATATGGATCTTAACCCCATTCTAAGGTGACTCTGGCAGAGTCCTGCGTATTGCCATTAGTCAGTATTGAGAGGAAATAGATCAAATGAAGGCCTAAAAATCGTCATGTATAGCCATGATACACACACACACAAACACACACGCACACGCGCGCACCGTAGAAGATCTGAGTCACAGGCCAGCTTGCGGAAGCCCTCCCGTTTAGGCCCATGTGTTGAGGCTGCCCAAATGGAAGACCCGTTTTTAAAATGCAACTTCTATGGTATACTAGATAGAGCTCACTTAGAAGAACAAGTTAAGGAGCAAGTAGGAGGATGATTGGTAGAAATAGCACTGACTTCTTATCTGCTCCTGTATCCGGCACAAGAGACCTAACTGATGCAGTGCCTTACAAGTTCACTTGGGCAACAGATGACTCATCCACCATCTTGGGTCACCTGTAGCAGCTTCGGTAGAGGGCCAGCTGTTCTTCTGCACCTGGAATGCAGCAAACAGGGACAATTGTGGTGGCAACTTGAATTGTGATATAAAACATCAGTGCTGGAAAAAAGAATGTCTGCAATGGTATTGGCCAACAATGATCTGCTGGCGGGCTCAGGTACTTGGGAATTTGCACAGAGATGTGTTCCAGGGGGCATACAGCCTTCAAGTCAAGGTTTCACTATGCACTGTGCTACCATGGTAATCCTGAAAATCCTGCACACAGAGGATGATTCTGTGTGCCCGTGGCCATCACCTCAGCGACCTTGCTGCAGGTGACTCTGGATGCTTAGGCATCGG